>NC_053171.1:96651038-96968023 GCF_016835505.1 Polypterus senegalus | reverse complement strand
TAAAGAAGACAAGACACAATCTAATGAGTTTTTCGATGCATTACAGATTCCACAGCTAGATACTCTCAGTGCAGAGGAATTGGATAAACCTCTGACACTCTCAGTATTACTAGATGCTATAAACTCACTTCAGAGTGGGAAAGCAGCTGGTCCAGATGGCTACCCTGCTGAATGCCATAAAAAAAATTTAATTAACTAAGCGCCCATTTATTAGCAACATTTATAGAAACCAAAGAAATCCGAGATAGAGGGGATTATCATAAAATGATTTGAACAGAAAATATCATTATATGCAGATGATATGATACTATTTATATCAGATCCACAGAATTATGTGCTTGCAGTCCTAACAGCACTAGCAGAATTTCAAAGGATATCTGGACTCATAATGGTCCAGATGGTGTATCGCCACGACTGCTGAAGGCATGTGCGTTGGAACTGGGGAGTCCTCTACAGCGCATCTTCAACCTGAGCCTGGAACAGGGGAGAGTCCCGAGGCTTTGGAAAACATCTTGTATCACCCCTGTCCCAAAGGTATCACGTCCTAGTGAGCTGAATGACTTCCGGCCTGTTGCTCTGACGTCACATCTGATGAAGACCATGGAGCGGCTGCTGCTTCACCACCTGAGGCAACAGGTCCATCACGCCCTCGACCCTCTGCAGTTCGTATACCAGGAGAAGGTGGGAGTGGAGGATGCCATCATCTATATGCTTAACCGATTCCTCTCCCACCTGGACAGAGGCAGTGGTGCTGTAAGAATTATGTTTTTGGACTTCTCTAGCGCCTTCAACACCATCCAACCTCTACTCCTTAGAGACAAGCTGACTGAGATGGGAGTAGACTCACACCTGGTGGCATGGATCGTGGACTATCTTACAGACAGACCTCAATATGTGCGTCTTGGGAACTGCAGGTCTGACATTGTGTTCAGCAATACAGGGCGCCGCAGGGACTGTACTTTCTCCGGTCCTGTTGAATCTATATACATCAAACTTCCAATATGACTCGGAGTCCGGCCACGTGCAAAAGTTCGCTGATGACACTGCTATTGTGGGCTGCATCAGGTGTGGGCAGGAGGAGGAGTACAGAAAGTTAATCAAAGACTTTGTTAAATGGTGCGACTCAAACCACTTACACCTTAACACCAACAAGACCAAGGAGCTGGTGGTGGATTTTAGGAGGCCTAGGCCCCTCATGGACCCCGTGATCATCAGAGGTGACTGTGTGCAGAGGGTTCAGACCTTTAAATATCTGGGAGTGTAGCTGGATGACAAATTGGACTGGACTGCCAATACTGATGCTCTATGTAAGAAAGGTCAGAGCAGACTATACTTTCTGAGAAGGTTGGCATCCTTCAACATCTGCAGTAAGATGCTGCAGATGTTCTACCAGACGGTTGTGGCGAGTGCCCTCTTCTACGCGGTGGTGTGCTGGGGTGGCAGCATAAAGATGAAAGACGCCTCATGCCTGGACAAACTTGTTAAGAAGGCAGGCTCTATTGTAAAATTAAAGTTGGACAGTTTAACATCTGTAGCAGAGCGACGGGCATTAAGCAAACTCCTGTCAATCATGAATAATCCACTGCATCCACTGAACAGGATCATCTCCAGGCAGAGGAGTAGCTTCAGTGACAGACTTTTGTCACCGTCCTGCTCCACTGACAGACTGAGGAGATCGTTCCTCCCCCACACTATGCGACTCTTCAGTTCCACCCGGGGGAGTAAATGCTATCATTAATTTTATTTTAATTTTTTCATTTTTTCATTTTTATTACTATTTAATTTAATATTGTTTCTTTGTATCAGTATACTGCTGCTGGATTATGTGAATTTCCCCTTGGGATTAATAAAGTATCTATCTATCTATCTATCTATAATTAATTTGGATGAAAGTGTTCTTTTTCCAGTAAACTCCCTAGCACACAACATTACATTGAACACCTTCACTTTATAACTGTAGATCAGTTTAAATACCAAGAAGTAAACATCACAAGTAAATATAAAGCTTTTCAACAAAATGTTGCTGTCAGCATGGAAAAACTTAAGACGTTCATAGATGGTCTACCCTCCAACTCACTTTAGCAGGGAGAATTAACAGTGTCAAGATGATGCACTAAATTTGCATCCTATGAACAATTACACACCAAATTTAGCTTCCCATCAACACAATTTTTCAGCTATTTCCAAATTAGAAATCTGCCCACTTTTCCTTAACTCCCGCCTACTTCTATTCCAGAAGAAAAACTGATCAGTCTTGAAGACTCAGACAGTATTTCTATAATATATAAAAACTAATTTTAATGTCCCTTCCTTTCAAAGATCCCGGAGTACAGTGGGAAAAGGATTTCTTACTCAACATTTCAGAAAAGGAATAGAAGGCAGCCATGCATAGAATTCACTTGAGCTCCATATGCGTACAGCATTCAATTGTTCAACTTAAAATCTTATATTGAGCACATCTATCTTGTTTAAAATTGTCTGAAATATTTCCAGGGCAAGATCCAACCTGTACACATTGCAATCGAGCTCCAGCCTCATTGGGCCACATGTTTTGGGCATGCACCAAATTAATATCATTCTGGACCAAAATCTTTAAATGCCTTTCAGAGAGCCTTGGTACCACAATCCCTTCTAATCCACTAACAGCTGTGTTTGGTGTTCTTCCAGATGGGCTTAAAGTGGAGAAGGACAAACAAACTGTAATTGCCTTTACCTCGCTACTAGTATGCAGACTTATCTTGCTCAACTGGAAGAATCCTAGTCCATGTCTTTTAAGTCAGTGGATAACTGATGTTATATACTATTTGAAATTGGAAAAATGTAAATTCTCACTTAGAGGATCTGTTTAAAACTTTTTTAAAAACCTGGCAGGATGTAATCAATAACATTTTAGAATAAGCATTTATATCAGGGGAAAAAGGATTCTCCTTCTTCTTTTGTACTCTTAAAGTTTTAATCTGTCTGTTAGCCTTGCTCTCTTTCTCTTGGGTGGGGATTGAAGTGAATTTAGTTTTGTTAAGTTTGTTTGCATTAAATTAAAAAAAAAACAAAACGTCGTCTTCAGTTCTATCCACATTAGTAAGAACAAAGTCTTGGTATTCATAAATGAAAAAAAAGAGTGAAAAGTGGATACAAGGAATGTCATAGATCCCATCTTTAAGGCTTTACCTTTGAAAACGGAAGGCTAGGGTGATTTAGCAGTGAGGAGATGGACTCATGATTTTAGGAGCAGTACAAATCACTTTCTACTCGCTTTTGTCTTTGGTGGAAGCCTTGTCTTTTCACACAGTAACATACAAAGCACTTTCAGTAATCTGTTGCAACACAAGGGAATGGGACAAGAGAAGAACTGGGGCACCTCCACAGTGAACCCTGTTTAATTGAGCAACAAAAAAGCGATAACTTGAAAACTCAAGTTTAAACATCCACAGCTAGTTTACACAAAGTGACAGGTTGTCTCCATATATCCAGCAGGGGGCACACTAGATATAACAATATATCCCTTTAGCAACCATGGTGGAGATATTAAGACAAGGAAATTATGGTACAAAATGAAGGATATATATGCCTGTTTGCCTCATTGTGTAACGCACTACACAATGAAAATGTAATCGTGTTTGTAAACAGAATTAAAAACAGTGGGACTCCCTGAAAAAAAATTGCATTTAGTCTTTGGGCAAACCTTAGCTTCTTGAAAGAAAAGGTTCCACTGTTTTCACCCTCAAAATCCTTCTTGTGTATTAAAATAGATTTAAAAAGCTGACTCACAAATCAATATAGCGCATTTATTATAAGTTCTTTTATATCTCTGACAACAGTATACCCTCTCTGGTCCATTGATTGACGACCTCTTTCGGTGGTTGGCAGTTTATTTATTGTAGTATCCAGAAAAAGTGCGGCTTCCGAGGTTCTAGTAGAACTGTTGAGGAAAGGGGAGCAGGTATTAGCAACGGCGCCCCCTCCTGGTATGGAGCCGTACTGCATACCTTATTAGAACCTTGAAGGTGTCCTGTAAGTGTTTAAGCCTGACACGATAGAAAAGAGCATTTCGGGTCTACAAGAATGTTTAGGTGTTCTAGAGAAAGATGCTAAAAAAATATACTATATTTTGACATTAGACATTCTAGAATGATATGCTTAGCAGATGTGACCATTTGGTAAGAACCTGCAGATGAAATGCAGCTATTTGTGTGCAAAACGTAAGGGTAATTCTGTAGGGCACTATGCTTAGAGTGGAACTAGTTAAGAGGCTGATTTAAGTTGGTTTCAGAATGTTGTGTTATTTCATGTTTTATTTGTTATAGTGTGGCTATTGCTGGAACTCATATGTGTCATGTATCATTTACCAGTAAAGCTTGTTCAAATGACTGCCTCCTGTTTACCGATCTTAGATTTTGGATCGGCATCAGTACTATTAACGGCAACACCTTATTTAGTAACATAATAAAAATTACTAATATCACATTACGATGTCTCAAGAGAAATGATTAATCCCATAAATTCCTAATTTTTTCCATACACAGAGAAAATTGCACTGCAAATGAAAGTCCAAACAGGCAATTAAGTTTTAGGGATTGCTGGCAGTTTTATAATCTTAGTAAGCAGAATGAAAAATTAGACTTAAATATTAGTCTTGATTGAACTCTGTCCAACAGTTTGAAGTCAAAAGCTTTGGACTCTACTCAGTCTTTAAAAACTAATTTGTGTAGCGTGAGGGAATGACATTGTATGAATAAAGAGTTTAAGAACGAGTGCCAATATTTTTATTTTCAGGTGATTAGTGTAGTTTTAGATATAAAAAATCCACTTAATTTAAAATAAGCGTAAAAAGTGTTAGCTTTGAGAGGTACAACAAATAGACATGGGTTATTCATTTTTTGGCTAATAATTCTTCAAGTCTGGGGTTAGAAGTTATGTAGACTAAAAATATCTAAATTGTTAACCTTCTTAAAGATTGAATCAAATTATATTTAATGTGTTGTTAAAAGCACAAGATTTGAAGAGTGCTTTTGCTACATTACAGCATATCCATCCGTCCATTATCTGTCCTAATTTTGTATAGTTCAGAGTTCAGGGAGCAGCAGTCCATTGTAGCAGCAGTTGTTGTGAGGCAGGAACCAACCCTGGATGGAGTGGCAGTCCTTAATGGGACACACTCATACACATCCTCATGTGACGATGCGGATTCGCTCCATGCTCCCGGCTGGCTTCTGGGAGCCCTTGAACCCGACACCGTCGACTTGCCAGAGCCAGTATTCAGCCACGGTCAGTTATATGTTGCATTATCAAGAGTTAGAAGTTTTCCAGATGTTGTTGTCAACGTTGTAGATGGTCCTGAACAAGGCAAACTCTTGCCAAACTCAAGACGGAATATTTACAAGAAATGTTGTCTATAATGAAATTTTATAGAAAAATTTCATGAGGTAAAAAAATAGAAAATTTTTCCTAAATATCTTCTTCGGGTATTGTGTATTACAGATTGTTACAAAGTTTTACACTAAGGCAATATTAATTATACTTACTGTATTGTCATATGCGTTTCTATTTTATTTTTATTATTATTTTACTTTAAATACTAAATATTTTTGACAAAAAAAAATTAAGACAAGAAACAGAATGAGGTCAAGGTCCCTTGCCATTTAATATAGACTGGTCCTATTAACGTTTACGCACTACTGTTCTAGCGCCCGTTATTGTAACGGGCACAGTAGTTTATACAGGTGCTGGTCATAAAATTAGAATATCATGACAAAGTTGATTTATTTCAGTAATTCCATTCAAAAAGTGAAACTTGTATATTAGATTCATTCATTACACACAGACTCATGTATTTCAAATGTTTATTTCTTTTAATTTTGATGATTATAACTGACAACTAATGAAAATCCCAAATTCAGTATCTCTGAAAATTAGAATATTGTGAACAGGTTCAATATTGAACACACCTGGTGCCACACTCACTCTAATCAGCTAATTAACTCAACACACCTGCAAAAGCCTTTAAATGGTCTCTCAGTCGAGTTCTGTAGGCTACACAATCATGGGGAAGACTGCTGACTTGACGGTTGTCCAAAAGACGACCATTGACACCTGGCACAAGGAGGGCAAGACACAAAAGGTCATTGCTAAAGAGGCTGGATGTACATGGAGCACTGTGTCCAAGCACATTAACAGAGAGAGAGGCGAAGGGAAGGACAAGATGTGGTAGAAGAAAGTGGACAAGCAATAGGGATAACCTCTTGTACCCTGGAGAGGATTGTGAAACAAAACTGAGGGGGAGATTCAAAAAGAGTGGACTGCAGCTGGAGTCAGTGCTTCAAGAACCACCACAAACAGACATATGCAAGACATGGGCTTCAGCTGTCACATTCATTGTGTCAAGCCACTCTTGAACAAGAGACAGCGTCAGAAGCGTCTCGACTGGACTGCTGCTGAGTGCTCCAAAGTTATGTTCTCTGATGAAAGTAAATTTTGCATTTCCTTTGGAAATCAAGGTCCCAGAGTCTGGAGGAAGAGAGGAGAGGCACAGAATCCACGTTGCTTGAGGTCCAGTATAAAGTTTCCACAGTCAGTGATGGTTTGGGGTGCCATGTCATCTGCTGGTGTTGGTCCATTGTGCTTTCTGAGGTCCAAAGTCAACGCAGCTGTCTACCAGAAAGTTTTAGAGCACTTCATGCTTCCTGCTGCTGACGAACTTTATGGAGATGCAGATTTCATTTTCCAACAGGACCTGGCACCTGCACAAAGTGCCAAAGCTACCAGTACCTGGTTTAAGGACCATGGTATCCCTGTTCTTGATTGGCCAGCAAACTCGCCTGACCTTAACCCCACAGAAAATCTATGGGGTATTGTGAAGAGGAAGATGCAATTCGCCAGACCCAACAATTCAGAAGAGCTGAAGGCCACTATCAGAGCAACATGGGCTCTCATAACACCTGAGCAGTGCCACAGACTGATCGACTCCATGCCACGCCGCATTGCTGCAGTAATCCAGGCCAAAGGAGCCCCAACTAAATATTCAGTGCTGTACCTGCTCATACTTTTCATGTTCATACCTTTCAGTTGGTCAACATTTCTAAAATTCCTTTTTTTGCATCGGTCTTAATTGATATTCTAATTTTCTGAGATACTGAATTTGGGACTTTCATTAGTTGTCAGTTATAATCATCAAAATTAAAAGAAATAAACATTTGAAATACATCAGTCTGCGTGTAATGAATGAATCTAATCTACAAGTTTCACTTTTTGAATGGAATTACTGAAATAAATCAACTTTGTCAGGATATTCTAATTTTATGACCAGCACCTGTATATATAATGTTAAACAGAGACGCAGGCTTCAAAATGCTTTTATGAACATGGCAAATGTACACTCCATGGGTACAAGCCTAAATCTGTTGTTGTTGTCAGTGCAATCTGATTTTACTTCACATGACACAAATGAATCAATCTGTCTGTCTGTCTATATCAATGTCTATCTATCTATCTATCTATCTATCTATCTATCTATCTATCTATCTAGAATGTCCCTAACACACCAAGGTATGCAGCATTTGTTGTGGTGATAGACCCAGAAGGGACCACAATTCCAGTCTTTAAAAAATAAATACAGCAGCAGAGAAAGGGGTGACAATCTAAATGTGACAGGCCCCATTTAATGTAGCCCCAGGCTGCAGGACATTTCCGACTTTGGAAGTCTTGTCTAGGCCTTCCCCAGAAGTAGTTCCTGACATGTGCCTAAAAGTATTTCTGGCCATAAGGCCAATGAGCTTTGAGTTGGGGATGCATGAGAGATAAAACATCAAGTGGCAGGCAGAAAGGAAGGCCAGAGGAAGAAGAGAAAAGTGAAAGCAGAAGGAAGAAAGAAACTTTGATAAGGCCAGGTAAGGTAGGCAAGTGGACCCGCACCCTACCTGATGGATAGCACTTGTACCCTTATTGAGCTAAAAGCTTAATAGTTTTGCTGTGCTTTGCAGCCTCTAAATAATATGTTCTAATATGTAAATAAAATGTTAACTTTCGTGATATCGACATTGCCTCCATGACAGCCTTCTTCTCTTTTCTGCACTCTTTAGTTTCCCAGCTTACTGTAAATTTGGACAGCTCTGAGGTTACAACTTGCAGGCTTACAATGAGCACATTAGACTCTAAATGCTTCCTTTTCAACTGAATTTTAATTATTTTTCACCTAGGAGCTTACTTTCATTTTTTTTTACTCTTTACTTATGAACATAGAAAAGTACTTTTGAGGCAGATAAATATGTATTGTTTAAATGATGCAGTATTATTTATTTAGGTTCAATTGTGAACATATTAAATTACCTAATTAGTCCTTATTCTTTTTAAGTATTGAGAATACCGTATGTGCAGGTAAACTTGGTGAACTGTGGATTGCATGATGATCTGGAATTAACCAAGTACAAAATAAACCAGCTGTGCTACACATTTAAGATGATTTAAATTCACAATAATCAATGTAGGCATCAGTGTTAATGTTGGCCGTGCACCATCTTTTGGAATACAGTGCATTGCATTTGTCATTTCAACAAATTGCACATCAAAAATATTTGCAGTAGTAAAATCCACTACTACAAATGTTTGTGATGTGTCTTTTGTTGGAACGCTAAATGCAATGCATATGTCTCTGTTATATACCATTTGCAGTGGGATTTGTAAAGGTGATGTTAATGTTTGTGATACTCCATCTGTTGTAATGACAAATGCATTGCATTTTATTAATGCAAATGTTTGTGATGCACCATCTGTAGGAATGACAGAGAAATAACAACCAGATGGACACACAAACACTTAACTGTTTATTAAGGTGGATATTAATATTTATAGCTATTTATGTGGTATATAATACTGTATATACTGTAAATATTTCTATATCTATCTTTCTGTTAATACATACAGGCTGATGATAGTGATGAGGATGTTTTTTATCAGTTAATCTCAATTATCAATTAATTCATTTATTGAGGTGAAGCAATGGATAAGCAAAAATAACCCGTTGTTAAATTTGGAAACAGCAGGGTACCAAGGCAATACTGACAACTGTAGGCTCAAAGAGTGCAGGCTTTAACTTTGACGAATTTGCCTTCAATGTATGTGCTGTCCTTGATGCAGATTATATTGACTACGAGTGAGACAGACCGAAATTGAGAGTGGTGGAAGAAACACCAGAGCTAGCAACATCTCTGGGCTACTAATGGGCACATGTTTCCAGAAAGAGTCTGCTTAAGAGACCTGACCATGAACTGCTGGATGTCCTTTAACAAGTATATATGTCCCTGACCCTGGAATTGTTTTTGAAATTTGACTCGGAAGTAACCCTTTGATTGGATTGAAAGGTAAGTAAAGGCCAGAGGACCTTTAAGTTGGAGAATACTGGGATTAAGGATCAGCTGGCAAGTGGAAGAAATTCCAGGGTCTACACAGAGTACAGAGAGGCAGGCGATGAGCGGGACAGTGCTCTTATGGTACAACAGTGGGAAGTGGCTGTGACAAGAGCACAGAGAACGCAAAATTCTTCTTTACTTTCTGACACTTCTTTACTTTGATTTTTTTCCTTCTTTGTATTCCTTGCTTTGTTTCTTTTGTATCACAAATGCATGTTTTTCTGAATCTGAAGGGCCATCATGAGGAACTCTGTTTATCATAGAATAAAGCTTGATCAAACAAATATGATGAATGAATGAACATTTATAGATTGTTTGCTACATTGACCAAACACAGTTTTAGAGAAGCAAATTAGAATATAAAAAGCAAAACAATATATATTATTTAAAGCTCTAACAAGTTGTTTTTATGTGTCATCATTTCTATTACGATATCACAGAAACAAAAATTCTGATCAAGATACAAAATCAAATATTGCATTCCAGTTTATTGGCAGAACAATGTAATGTAAATGAATATAATATTAAATGCAAGACAGATTACACCTATTTCCCCTAATAGGATGTATAATGTTAAGAACTGTTCATATTTCTAATCAACTGGCAGTACTGTCACCTAATTCTTAATTTCAATGAAGAATTACACTGTGTCAAAAGTCATGTCCTTATCCAGGTATCAGTTACTTTTTGCCTGACGCCATCCTCTATATGACACCCTTAAACGAATCAATTAAATTGATCTGACTTTAATTTAGAATTGAGCCTAAAGGAAAGGGGAAACAACAGTTGTTTTCTCATAAATAATGTCAGTTTCATTTGTAATCTGCACAAAGAACAGGAATAGCCAATCCCTGTTTTTTTAGGTTTTTCTTGTATATTGTTTCAAGAGAATATTATACTCTATAAGTTCCACATTTTTTAAGTCATTCACAAGAGGTGAGTGATGAAATGCATAGGGGTCTGTGGCAGTGTGTGGTTTTTAAAATGTGTTAGTCATGCAGTGGCATAGCTGTGAGTCCTCGGGGTTTTTAATGGTGAAATTGGCTAATTGCATTCACATGCAGATGTGATCTCTTCGAGCAGTTTCCCCATTGACGCTCTGTGGGTGAATTCATGGCACCTGCTCCCTCAATTTGTTAAAAGGAGTGTGAGGTGGTTAGATTGGGGGGGAAGGCTGGAGAAGGTGTTGGAAGTATGGGCCAGCACAGTGGAAGGAAGGAAGAGCGGTTGTTGGCCACATGGAGGGTTAGGCTTAGGTTTAGGGATAGGGTTGTAGGATGATGGAGATTCAGCTCCTAGTGCCCCAGTGGGTACTGCCTAAGATGTCTGGGACTAGAGCGGGGGAGAGAGATGGCAGCTTTTGGTATCTTTCAGAGTTTTTAGTATGAAGATAAACTTAAAAATATCAAGGAGGGTGTAACAAGAGTGATGATAAATCCATATAATATCAAACAGCAATCTCCTTAGGTTGACACATGGGTTGAGAAACACTGGTCTAGGGTACATGTCAAACAGATTCATATTTAGGAGTAATTTGAGGTATGTTGTTCAGATCTCTGAATATGTTTTTCATTTATTGGCATATTTATAAAGTCCATTTGTCTAAGTGCATCGTCATAGGGAGCAGGAGGATAACTTCTTAATGTCAGACGGGATGCCAGTCTGTAACTTGGCACTGTCATTCTGATCGAGCCAATTTACATGTTCTAACGTATGCAGTGGTTTCTGTTTTGGAGGGAAGAGGAAACCAGAGTGCCTCAAGGAAACCTTTCACAAACACTGCTTTATTAAGTTATCAGAACACCTATGACATGCACCTTACATTAAAGATACCAACTTTTAGTTTATATTTTAAATGAGGAAATACCAGCTATATGCCTGTTACCTGTAACCTCTCACCTGTCTCACTATTTATACCATACCCTGTGTATTCATTCCCATTAACCCCTATCATAGACTGACTTTATTTTTACTCTTTTATTTCAACCGAGTTCACCAACAATTGAGGGCTTTACAAGAGTGCCCAGTCATGCCATTGATGCCCCTTTGCCAGAAATGGAATGAACACTGTAGCCTCTCAAAAGACTAGTGTCAACTCAGACAGAGGACTTGCCTTTAAGCTTTCCAATAAAAATGCTATCATTTGCACCCAAACCAATAGCAGCAAATATAAATGATACAAAAAACATACAACCTTGGTGATGCTAAATTAGCCCCTGATGCGTGTGTCTGTGTGTTCACCCTGCAATAGACTGGCGCTCTGTTCAGGGATTGCTCCTGCCTTGTGCCCAATGCTTGCTGGGATGGACTCCAGCTTCCCCATAATCCCTGCTCCGGATAAGAAGGATACAAAAATAGATAGATGAGTATAAAATAGGGAGCAATCCTACATTTACTTGTACTTAAATATAATTACCATCTGATACTTCCAACTTCTATTAATGTAGTTTGCTTTTGGGCAAATTTTACTTTTATTTGAGTAACTATTTTATTTGAGTATAGAGTCATGCACCAATGTATGGCAGACCGACTTGAGGCCATTAGTACTTATGACCAATACATCCACCCATTATCCAACCCCAATGCCCCCTGTAATTGTTTTTTTTTACTAATTAGCGGCTGGGAATAATAGATGAGGGCGGCACGGTGGCGCAGTGGTAGCGCTGCTGCCTCATAGTAAGATGACCTGGTTTCGCTTCCTGGGTCCTCCCTGCGTGGAGTTTGCATGTTCTCCCCGTGTCAGCGTGGGTTTCCTCCCACAGTCCAAAGACATGCAGGTTGGGTGGATTGGCGATTCTAAATTGTCCCGAGTGTGTGCTTGGTGTGTCTGTGTGTGCCCTGCCTGGGGTTTGTTTCCTGGCTTGCGCCCTGTGTTGGCTGGGATTGGCTCCAGCAGACCCCTGTGACTCTGTAGTTAGGATATAGTGGGTTGCATAATGGATGGATGGATGGAATAATAGATGAGCTGGAACTTTCCTTTTACAACTGATTTCTTCAATCCAGCTACACTATGCAAGCTTCCCCCCTAGTGAGCAATCGACTGATTGCTGTGAAACACCAGAGCATGAAGAGTGAGTGCTTCCCCCATGGAGCGTTGGGAGCACAGTTGTGTGGCACTTTTAAACTGCTGTGTGGGAAGAGGACTGAGTGGCATGATAATAGCAGCAGTTCAAAGGTGTTGCATGGTACCCTGAATAAATGTGCCCGAGACCTGAATATTGGTTTGTGCCACTCACTACCAGCAGTTAAAGTACAGTATGTGTACCTGTGACCCGAACCAAACGGACAGAGCCTCAGTTGCAATGACCTGTACATTTTGTGACCGACATGTGGCCAAATGGCTGGTCCCAAATGGAGCCATAGATTGTGGCACGACTGTTCAATGCTGATAATAACTGTATTAACTTGTTGTACACTGGACTTTTTCCTCGAATCACTACCTGCTTTAAATATACTGTGTCTCTGGTTATTTTTATTTTTTTTTACTTAATGCACGTGAAGCCATTTTTGATTTAAATTTCGTAATATTGTGACATGTTTATCTTCTTTATTACATGGAATGGAAAATGGAATTCTATTTTGATGCCAAGCTAATTTGAAAGATATGTTGGCCTCTCAGTATAAGCCACTGTATATTACATTTCTCATTCTTTATTTCTACATTGTTTTACGAAACATTAATAAAATATCACATTGTGTTTTAAGCTGAAAAATACAAATTTCTTTATCGACTGATGACCAGTCATATTTTTAAGTACACTTTTTATCTAAAAGCCAATTCAATCAGGTGCTGTTGTTTACTGAATGGTGAATCATTGCACTGAGATTTTCTGCTTACCTCTGGAGGAAATGCAAACATAAATCCCAAAAGCATTTCTTTAGGACATTTTTACAGTTATCTGAGTCATTTATTAATGTACATTATAATAATATGCTAAAATTATTATACTTGTGACATCAAAGGCAGGAAAAAATATAGATATAGCAGTTATTTATTTTTAGGATCGATCCAACGTTATTACTTGGTGAATGTGTCTTTTTCTTCTTTCAAATAATATTTTCACTAAATCCCATAATTGGACCTTGTGCTGGACTGGCATCCTGCTCAAGTTTCATTCCTGCCTTATACTCAGTGTTGCCAAGAGGGACTGCAGTGCCAAGTGAATTAATTGGTTTTTATACTGGTATCGGGTTACAAGCAATAAGTAACATCAAAATAGCTGTTTCTAATTCTGGTTATTGAAAATAAAATTAATTTTGGAAGTCATTTATTTTAATTGAGGAGTTTAACAAGAAAATCATTTTTGCATTCTTACCCTTAAGTATCTTTTAACACATGATTTGATCCTGCTTATCCAGCTGAAAACCTCAGCCTATTATGGCATGAACCAGCCTGGGCACCGTTCCTTACCAGTGCATATGCCCGCTAACAAAAACCACACCAATTCAGAGTCGCCAAAAAGCTTAAGCGGCATGTCTTTGGGATATGAGAGACCAACAAAAGTACTCTCACAGACAGCAGGAGGATGTGCAGACTTCCCAGTGCCAGTGACTGAAATTGGCAAGCAGCAGTGCTGACCACTGCATCACTGTGCCAGTCCCTTTTCTTAAGTAATGAGCTGCTAAACTGTGTTGCAGAATTTTATATGAAGTTATGTGCTTGTACTGTATGTTATATTATATTTCAACTTTTACAATCAGCAGCATGGAAGGGAATCATTAATTACTTGAAATTTCTTTTTGAAAGTCATTTATGCCCAGTCACATCTTTCAAAGAGAAAAAGTATGAATATATATTGACTGATAACAGATATATTCACGGTTTCAATGGCATACGCTTTAAATGGTCAATCTTTGTTCTCACAGTTATTAACAGCTAAAGGGAACCAAAAAAGAAATATTGATAGAGCCAACCAGTGACAATCCCCAAATGAATTTTTATAGAATACCATTAACAACTTTTAAATTTAGCCGAGTTAACATTTTGCCTGAGAAAAAGATCACAATTGATTTTCACTTTACATTCAGAATCTGATTAGCGTAGCTGTCATTAATGAATGGAATTTCCAAAACCAAATTCTCAATTGATTCATATGGATTTTACTAAATGAATAGCTTAATCATTTTTTCTAGGCTATGACTTAATATAATTGAAGAAGAGCATTTGGAAAAATGAAAAATGAAATAGGATTGGTGTTTAATAGACGTGCTCTTGGAGTGTTAAATTATGCAGTGGACTTTTAAAAAAATTATATTCGGAAATTTACTTTAAGCTAAAGAATAAGTTTTAATAAAACCTTATCCAGACATCTAGATGTGCATACCCAGAAATAAAGTTTACAGCATGTTATTTTGTAATACATGCTTTAATGATAAAAGTGGTTTAGAATGGGACAGTTTTGCCTTAGTGACGCCGAGCCCTGGTTTAGATTCCAAGCCTGGTCACAACATAGAGTTTACCGTTTCTTCCAATGTTCATTCTATTGACGATCATTGAGATGTTTCTACACCTTGTCTGGAGTCCATCTGTTGTCAGTTCAATTGATTGAACGTGATTAATAAAGGTACACACTTCTATATACTGTAGAAGGTCCCACAGATGACAATGTGCATCACAGCAAAATCAAGCTATGACGTCAAGGGAATTCCTTCCAGAGTTAGGAGACAGGATTGTGTCAAGGCACAGATCTGGAGAAGACTAAATAAAACTGCTGCAGCATTGAAGGTTCTCAAAAGCACAATTTGCGGTGGCGTACATTAGGGTCCGTGGTTGTGCTCATTTTTATTTATAAAAATGTTGCGGCTCAGACTCCTTGTGATGTGCATTTTCATGCGACTACGAGATATACTGCTGGGCAAGAAATGCATGGAATGCTATAAAACTGCGTTTCTTGTTTCTGCTGTCAATTTCTTGTTTTTAGCATTAAAGAGGACTGTGTGCAGATTGTTCATGGGTTTGTTTGCTATTCTGACGCCTGAATTGACCAGAATGCGTGCTGCACCAATGCAGTTCTTGCTCAGCGGTATACATAGGACAAACATCAAAAAGAATCGCAACACGTATACGTGAACATCTCAACGCCATCAGAAGAAAGGACTCACGATCACTGATCTATACGCATACTAAATCAACAGGACATACATTTAACTAGGACAATATACAAGTAAGACTTAAGGCCAGTACGAATCTTGGCTATCAAATGAGAACGCCATCAACAGACATTTGGACATAAATCCAGGACATGCAAACTTAAGAAGAACGTGTTCATAATAAATAAAACTTTACAACCAATGCCCCCCTCCTGATCACACTGACTTAGACTCAGGTTTGACTCCTGCCTTTTGCCCACCACCTTCTTTCTATAAACATATTACAGGTTAAAAAAATGAACTGATAATAGGAAAAATATAAACTTTATGAGAATATTGTATAATGAAACATCCTATTGTATACTGTAACTGTATTTTTGTATTTTTTAATAAGGATGAAATAAAGCATTAATCCTTTCTTACTTTAAATGATGAACCTAAACAAAAGTGAACTTAGGCAGTGGTTAATTCTCAAAAAGGTATCATAAAATGAAGCCACAAATTGAATGTAAGGTAACATATCTGGTCAAAAATAAGAAGAAGATGCAATAAGAAGGACAGACATTTATCTTTTAGTGTATTACTCAAAGTATGATTTAAAAGACATTTACATGATTAAAAGCCATCAAGGTAATAAAAACATACAGTATTCTGCAATATATTTCACTGGTCTTCAAAACATTTAAGATACGATTTAATATCAAGTTAAAGTTCATTAATGTCTTTGACTTATTTCCAGGGAATAAAAACAAATTCATAAAAGGTTTTTAATATATTATTTTTTAACCTAGATCAAACTGAGCATATGCAAGTAAGTGATTTATTAAGCTGTGCAGTTTGCACATTAACTGATAAGAAAATTTTATGAAACATTTATTGAGTATTTTTTAAAAATTATTTAAAAATGAAAACCCCAAGGCCTAGGTTCGAATTCTGGTCTGTGTACAGTCTACTTGGGATTTAAATGTTCTCCCAATATCTCAGTAGGCTTACATCCAGATATTCCAGTTTTCTTCCCTCATTCTTAAGTCAAACATCCCGGGTTAACTAACTGATTGAAACTGGTCTGGTACAAGTGAGTGAGGGTGTGTGCCTGTATGCCACTGAGGGAAAGGAGCTGCATGGCAAGGGCACAGGAACCTTATGACTTGACTGTGGATTAACAAGTTGAAAGTTAAACGAATGAATGGAAAAAGTCAACACTTGAGTGGACTGGTGCCTCATTTAATTGTGGAATAAATCAGATATAAATTGGGAAGCAGAATGAAGCTTATACATTTTTTTTCCTTAACATTTAATTTCTAGCATTTTTATAATGATTAATGATAAATTAAAACAAAACTGAGTGTCATTAAGGACAATGCTGCTCGGCATCTCTCTTTGAGCCATCAAATTATTCATAATCAAGACATGCTACTGGGGTTCCTTTATACCAACAGCAATGCACCTACATAATGCCTCACTGTGATTGAGCCTGACAATTTTCGTGCTTTTTAGTCATTCTGGTGTGTGTTCAGACCACAGTGCGTGTGTATGTATTTATTTATGTATCTTTTATGTATGTATTTATTTAAAGAGCTTCTGTAAAAAACAAGACACACTAACACTGAAGTCACCAAATGCAGCGTCTGTTTTGCAGTCCATACCACAATGTTCGGGCCCTCTTCTTTGTTAAATCAGTCAAGGCGCGCTTTCTCCGAAAACCGGGTACAAACCGGCGGTAGTACCCGCTAACCGAAAGGCTTGGACCTGCCGCTTGGTTCATGGACGGGCCATTTCAGAATGGCATCAATTTTGGAGCACTGTGGCCTTACGGTACCCGACCCACCAGGTAGCCTAAATATTTGGCCTCGCTTAATCCAAAGAAACATTTCTTGGGATTAATCCGAGCCCGCCTCACCAAGTGTCCGTAATACCGCTTGGACATGCTGTAGGTGTTCCTTCCATGGACTTTGAGCCATCAAATTATTCATAATCAAGACATGCTACTGGGGTTCCTTTATACCAACAGCAATGCACCTACATAATGCCTCACTGTGATTGAGCCTGACAATTTTCGTGCTTTTTAGTCATTCTGGTGTGTGTTCAGACCACAGTGCGTGTGTATGTATTTATTTATGTATCTTTTATGTATGTATTTATTTAAAGAGCTTCTGTAAAAAAACAAGATTTCCTCCCAGGGACAAATAAAGTTCTATCTATCTATCTATCTGTCTATCTATCTATCTATCTATCTATCTATCTATCTATCTATCTATCTATCTATTGCAAATGCCACATGAGCTGGATGGGCATCCCAGCCAGAAGAGGGGATGGTTCTTTACCCTGACGGATGGCTCCTAACATGCAGCTAGGCATCCCAGCCAGGGAGGAGAAGGGGATCAGACCCAGAAGAAAAGACCAGAAGGGATGAACAGGCAGCCCACTGAAAAATGAAGATGTCATTATGGACGTTTTATTCCCCCAGCATGCTAGATGGCAGCAGCCATGGATAGCAGTGCCCAGCAGGAAGCCAGCAAGTCATTCCAGGGGATGTAATCCAGGAGAGCAGCCCTGCTGGGGTGACTGGGTACCACAAGAGGGTGCTGCAGGAAGACAAACTTCCTGCTATAATGGACTTTCACATGACCCAGAAGTGCATCCTTTGGGCAGTGGCACTGGCACAGGAAGCACTCCTGGGTTCTTAATAAAAGGTACCGCACTTCCTTACCCAGGCAAGTTGGAGCTGGGAGGAAGTAGGGCAACACTCAACTGGAGGAGGGCAATCTATCTATCTATCTATCTATCTATCTATCTATCTATCTATCTATCTATCTATCTATCTATCTATCTATCTATCTATCTATCTATCTATCTATCTATCCAATAGGGCCTACTTGAGGTCACCTTTAAAAAAAAAACATATTCTGAAAATGAATACCAATTTTAGCAATCTACACTGAATGAAATAAAAAATAAAAACATCATTCCATTTACTATTTTTATTCGACTAAATACAGTTTATTGATCATCTTTGCAAGCTTAGTGAGCACATCTCAGAGTAATGTCAGGTTATTATTATTCATCATTGCTTGTTTTTCCCAGTACCTCCTGTTTTCACTCAGCATGGGCGGGTCAATCAAATTAACAAGGTTGTGGGCTGCTCATTGGGCTGATGGGAATGGTCTTTCTTTTCTCTGTCTCTTTGACTGGACTGTAGCAGATTTGAAATAGATGGATGAATGAACATCTTATTGAAAGACACTGTGTGGATTCTTTTTCACATTTTTTTTAAAAGCCTATCCTTTACAACCCAACAAGCATAGCTTTTATTTTGATTCAAAGCATTGCTGATGGTAGGGCTTTCTCATTTTATTTGAAACCATTTAAAAATGGTTAGAAATTAGAAATGTGATATCCAATAGAATTCAAAAAATGAAATCTTTTTAATTAACAACTTAATTTGATTTGCATTGTCTGCTCAGTAATATATGGTTAAATATATGGGCAGTTGTTTGTGGTATTAAACACTTTACTACTGAACTGTAGTCCTTTCTTCTGAATAATATTATAAGCTGTTCTAATGTATATTACTGTGCACTAATAGATCAGACTCATTCTAGAAGAAAGGCCAAGAAGTGTGGCATAGTGGTTTGTAGCTCTGCCACATAGAGGTGGGGTCATTCATTTTCATACAGTATGTCCAGTTTGGCAATTGTTAAATGTTATTAACAACACTGGTAGTTCAGATCATGGTTTGTAAATATGGGGTCCGTGTCTTTAAACAGGTTTGCATGAATGCGGAAGGGCTTGTGGGATTTGTAGCTTGTAGTTGTAAGCACTGTACATATAAAGCCAGAACAGAAGGATGTGGTGGGAGTTTTTGCCTTTTTTCATTTTATACCAAACTCATCATTGGCAGCACCCAAAAACCCTTTATGAACTGAACAGTCATGGCCGAGGAGGATTTTCCACGAACATTGGATACAGGGATGGTGGTGTGTACCTTTTTTCCTATTCCTGCCTGCAGTTACTTCTGGTGAAGATACACACCTCAGAAGATAATTCACCTTCTTGCCTCTGGTGGTAGGACTGTGTTTATTATCCACTTTTACAGTTTACAAACGAGGATTACTCCATCACATCTATCCATCTGTTAACCGTTGTTTGCACTTCAGGGTCCACTCTCATCACTTACAGTAAAGACTTTTTTGGGACTATGGATTTTGTTTGTGGTGTTCATTTTGTATTATTATCATTTCCTTTCTTTGCTGCATTGTAAATAGTGATAAATAAATATATACAAAATATATACATATTACCGGCCAAACATGATTTTAAGAACAAACTAGTTTACAGTAGGCTAAACCAATATGTCCAACGTGCATGAGGATGAATCGCTTTGGCCTGCTCTAAACTAGTTTGGCCTGCAATCGCACTTTCCTCTATAGCACTAGTGGGCAAAGTTGTTCCTGGAGGGCCGCAGCAGCTGGAGGTTTTTGTTCCAACCTAATTGCTTAATAAGAAGCCCTTATTGCTCAAGTAACACTTTTGCTTTATTTCAGTTGTCTCGCTTGTTAAGATTTTGAACCTTTATTGCTAATTTTAGTCTTAAACTAAGATACAAATGAGAAAAGAGACTAGCAGTTCTCCATTTAGCTTGATTCCATGTACACATGTGTGGATTTATTTTGCACTATTTGGCTTAATTAAATACTTGGGAGGAAATTGAAGAGAAAAAAGTGAAGGACTGAGAATTACTCGTCTGTTTCAGGCTTCAAATCATTTGGATGATATCCTTAGAAAGGAAGGAAAAAATCTAGGATATGAGAATGCCCTGACATGGCAGAGTTAAAGCACAAGCAAGCCATGAAATTAAATTATTGGCAAGGATTGTTTTCTAATTAACTCTTTCAGGGCTGATGTCGACTTTTGTCAAAAGGAGGAGTTGACGATGGTAATCGACTGTCAACTGTAACAAAACCAGCTATTATGTTTTAGTTGGACTCTCATTGCTAAAAGGAAAGTTAGATTCATTGGTTTGACCGAGATTTCCTGGGCTTGCGTGAATAGCAAGGCGCAAACAACAGCAAAAATGGGACTGACATCTGGCAAGAGATCAAAGCAAATGCATAAAGCAAAATACTCCACGGGCGACGTTTTGCCTGTTCTCTCTGAACTGGACTTTGACTTGTCGGACTCCGATTTTGATACAAGTGATCGAAAACGAATGTGAGGTTCCAGCTTCAGCTGACTGGTCCCCAGTTAATTGTGGTACTGACAGTGTTCACCAGGGAGGACTGCCACTTAACAATAATAAGAGGCAGAAACCAGATTGCAATGCTCTGCGACCATCATCATTGCTGCTGCTGCCCCAGCCACGCAAACTGGCATCCATAGCATGCAGCAATAGATGTTTTATGATGATTTCTGTGTGAAACCACCGCTTTTCAGAAACTGTCTTTTGGAAAAAATATTCAGCCCTCAAAGAGTTAAGCAACTGGGTTGGAACAAAAACCTGCAGCCACTGCGGCCCTCCAGGACTGACTTTGCCCACCCCTGCTCTATAGGGTAAACCAGTTTGGCCCAGTGCTCCTGCTGTTAAGAATATGTCATTGAAATTGAAGGCTACCTCCTCAGCTCTCTTGAATCTCAACAGATGAAGCAAAACAAATTTTGACAAATGTACTTGATAGACCATCACAAACTTGAATTTATAATCTAGTTGTGTGTGGAAGTCGATCAGAACGACTTGGCAGCTTCTGTTCTGTGTGCAGAACTGGCTTGGAAACCAACCACCTTTTCTTTTGCTGACATACTTCGTAAACTGACAAAAACAGGCATATCATTTCAGCCAACATTCTATCACAACAACCATGACCCACCGCTACATGAGCTGCATAGGTGACCATCTTATAGTTTATCAGCTGATAGTATTTAATATTTTCATTACCTTCATTTTGTGCAACAAGGTCTTTTGTGCTTCTGATTTCCAGTACATTAAACCTTTTTAACCTTCTTTGTTTTAGGCTTTTTCAGCTTCCTCCAACTCTTGTATAGCTTCTAAATATTCGTCTTTTGTAAGCACATTAAAATCAGTCAATTTTTCACTTTTGCTTTTCAAAATCTCCATCAAGAATCTCACTCTCCACTCCCTTTGATATCTTTGTCTAATTGTCAATGCCTCATCACAAAAAACAAAAAGAACAAAATGAGCGAAACAATCATGCAAGACCAAAACTAATAAAATGCACACAACTAAACATGCAAGAACAAAACACATAAAACGCTCTAACACTCTGTGGAATGTGTGACGGTGAATGGCGGAACGTGGGGATGTGTGCATAGACGGCGATTCTCTGAATTTGCAGGATCAGACATATTTAATGTTAAAAATCACATACTGTAAATCAGTTTTGACTAGGCCAAATTGGTTTATCCTTTAAAGAAAAGTGCGACTGCAGGTCAATCTGTTTTAGAGTTGGACAAATCAACTTGTCCTGGGACCTCTACATTGATTTCAGGATAATCTAGTTTGGACTAGGCCAAATCGATTCATCCTAATGCACTTTGGACAAACTGGCTTGGCCTAGTCTAAACTAGTTTGTCCTAAAATCAGGTTTGGCTGGTAACACATTTTTATATATATATCGTCACGCACGAGTGCATGGGGAGCAGCTTAAAGACCCGACGCACATTGTGACAACTCATGCTAGGAGACAAAGGTGGGGTACTAACCTCTTTCTCAGTCTTCCTGTAGAAAAGATGAAGCACCACCGCCATAATCCTGCCCGGACAAGCAAGACAACCACACTTCTGGGTTCCATTCTTCCCTCTGGTCCCCCACTGATGACGTCCATTAACCATCCACCATCACGCCTTTCCAGCATTCCACATTCCTAATTTCTGGTCCTCCTCTTTAAATTGTCTGTCCACCCACTATATTTTGTCTTATGATTTCGTGGAAATTGACCTTATTTTCTTACAGTATACGGGGCACAAAACCCCAACCCTTGATCTGTTTATTTGTGTTTATTACAATATATATTTATTTTTTGCTTATCTATTTTGACATTTTTCTGGTGTATATTGTTACTATTTGGGGGTTGGAGTTGAAAATACTGTATGGCTTAGTGGTTGGCCTAATTCCATCCATTATACAAGCATAGCGGCTTCATCACTATGAAAATCTGTTAGAAACCTTTGAGGTTGTGAGTTCAAATCCCTCTACTAGCCCTGTGTGACCAAGTCACTTCATCTGTCAAAAATAATGTAGCCAATTGTATCTCAAATGTCATAATTCACCTCAGATAAAGGCATCGGTTCAATGATAAGTACAAAATATGAAGTCTTGATAGAAATTAAAACAAGACTGGAAAGAGATCTCCCAAAATACAATATGCTTTTCAAATGAAATTCTCAGTTTTATCTCAGTTGTATCTCATGTCTCATTTTTGTCTAAAGCTGTTCCTCCTAAGGAATTTCTGGAGAAACACCTGTGAGAAAGATTATTCTTACGTGAAACATAAATGAGGATGTCATGAGTCTCATGAGCTATCAAAGATCAACCTTTGGCCAATAAAGATTTCCCTTGGGATGTCATTTTAAAATAACCTAAAATTTATATTTGAAAAAATCAATTTGTTTTAATAATTGCAACAAAATAATCCCAGTTGCTTTTCTTCTCTTGCAAACGTATTTGAAAATAATCATAACATTTACAGAGGAGTGTTTATGCAATTTAGCTTTAACTCTGAATGTTTTTCCAGAAGAAGAAACTGAAAATGTACCCAAGGTTGCAGTGTCCAACAGTATCTGGTGTTCTATTAAACAAGAAAAGGCTTGCACGATGCATTTATTATGTTAATCAGCATATAACAATGTGCTAACAGTAGTGCAGTATGGATGAATAACGGGTTATAAAATAAGTAAACACTGAAGTACTGAAGTCCCTTTTCATCAATGATATGGCTATTGATCAAAAGCACTAACAAGGAGAAATAATTACAGCCATTGAGGTTATGAGAGCTCTGCATTAGAGCCTGCATCAACACATTCATTAAGGATATCCTGCTGAGTTTAATGGGTTTATGAGTAATAACAGTCTAAAAATGTATTCTGGTTTGCATAAATGAAGTGCACTGCTACCACAGAATGAACATCCACTTCTCCATCTTTACAGCCATGCCTTCATTTTTATAATCACATACCCAGTTTAGTGCATCAAGGAAACTAGTACCCATAAGTAAACATTTTCTTACTAAATAAAAATGTACATTTTTACTCTACATATGTAACTGGATTTCCTTAGCTTGAGCTGCAACACCACCTCGTATGGAGGGCAGAAAGCAATCCCTGTAAAAGTCGAGCTAATCTTCTGACTGCGATGGCTTCTCTTCTTCTTCATAGCGGGCTTGTTCCATTTGAGCCCAGTTACAAAATAACAAAGATTTGCTCACTTTTTTTGTATGCCTGTACACATGAAAGCACACATTCTGAAAGAATGTCTGAAATTGATATTTCTACTTGTACAGTAGGTGCTTTTGCTTTAAGCAAACAGACAATCATGTCAGTGTTTCCAGTATGTTTACAATGCCCTCCTTAAGAAGTAACACAACAAAGTGAAAATTGTCCTTTCATATGCACTAGCATTTCCAATTTGTGAATGAAAGATGTAAATTATACATCATTTCTGAAAGTCATTCATATGTCTCTATATAAAAGGCGATAAGAAGTTCATCAGTCTGGCATGTGTAGCCAAGCATAATATTATCTGGCAACAGCAAGTGGCTGGCGTAAGATCGTAAATCACGCATTGTACGTTAGTGCATCACATCATCCGCAACAGGGATGGAATGTTTGATGGCTGACAAAGAAAGAAAACAAGACGCATAAAGAAACAGGGATGTAAGGCATCTGCGGAACTGAAGTTCATAAATCCAAAACACGATCGAAACAGATCGACTTACCTTATTACTATTAAGCCCACGGGTTTCTTGATATTTGGCAGTCAATGTGGTGTAGTCGTTAACACTGTGGTCTCAAACTGTGAGGTTATGGGTTCAGATTTCACTGCTGATTCTGTTTGACCATGAACAAGCAACTTCACCTGCCTGTGATCCAACTGGAAAAACCTAAATAATGTAACCGAGTTTATCTCAAATGCTATAAGTCACCTTGGATAAAGGTGATCAATAATATCTCTTTTTTTATACAACATGCTTTAACATTTAATGTGTGTACCAACCCACCCTCGAAAAGCTTCACAAATCTTGAATAAATTAATATTCCATCCATCCATTAGCCAACCCACTATATCCTAACTACAGGGTCGCGGGGGTCTGCTGGAGCCAATCCCAGCCAACACAGGGCGCAAGGCAGGAAACAAACCCCAGGCAAGGCGCCAGCCCACCGCAGTATTGAATAAATGAATATTACTATTAGTACAAATGTCAAGATTACAAGATGCACAAAAAAAAAAAGAATAAAAATGTTAATGTTTTCAAGTTTGCAATAGGATGGCCATATGAAGAATTTTTGTGTTATTCTCCTGAATTTTTATCCATATTCTCTATGCAACAGTTTGAAAGTTCTACATTCACTGGGCACATTTTTTAAAATAAATAATTCTGAAGAATCTTAAAACATGACATATTTCGTTTTCCTCTGTAGTTTCAAGCAACTAAGATCTACACATCTGGAAGATTCAGACCCTGAAACTTCACCAATGCTAGGAGTAAGAAACAGAATGAATTATCAAGCATTTTGAACAAAGATAATCCTCTGCTTTGACATAAGGCAGCTCACTGGCCTGCAGTGACATCTCCCTCTTCTGTGAGCTCCACTTTGTTCATTTTATGACTAAAGAAACAAGAATCCCACAAATCAACAGCACTGACAATTATATGAGTGCAGGATATTCATAGATAGACAGATAGATAGATAGATACTTTATTAATCCCAAGGGGAAATTCACATAATCCAGCAGCAGTATACTGATACAAAGAAACAATATTAAATTAAATAGTAATAAAAATGAAAAAAATTAAAATAAAATTAATGTTAGCTTTACTCCCCCGGGTGGAATGGAAGAGTCGCATAGTGTCGGGGAGGAACAATCTCCTCAGTCTGTCAGTGGAGCAGGACGGTGACAAAAGTCTGTCACTGAAGCTACTCCTCTGTCTGGAGATGACACCGTTCAGTGGATGCAGTGGATTCTTCATGATTGACAGGAGTTTGCTTAGTGCCCGTCGCTCTGCCACAGATGTTAAACTGTCCAACTTTACTCCTACAATAGAGCCTGCCTTCTTAACAAGTTTGTCCGGGCGTGAGGCATCTTTCATCTTTATGCTGCCACCCCAGCACACCACCGCGTAGAAGAGGGCACTCGCCACAACCGTCTGGTAGAACATCTGTCAACCTTCTGTGAATGGAAAATACTTGTAAGATGCCATTTGTTGTTTATTGAAGACATTGTCATGACCTGCTGTTTATGGTTATTTTGAAGTCTTTTTCAAAATGTTTTGCTTGTTTGTTTCATTAAAATTAATTTTTATTAAATGTCTAATGAAAATATTCCAGTACAAGATTCTGGGAAAGCATTTGCCTCACCATGGTTGTGCATGCATTAAATGATTACGTGTTAGATTATGTGTTAGATGCTTCCTTATGTTTGATAGTTCTAGTATCGTCTATTCTTGCATTCTGCCCTGAGAGTTGTCGCAGCTCTGTACGCCTGCACTCGGTGAGGAGTGCTGTGAAAGAACAAAGTATTTTATGCTGTTGTATTTCTGACCATGATAGATTGGCCATCTAGCTGTACGAGTTTTGGACAGCTGGAGGGCTGTCAGAAACGGGGCCTGTTAAAGCCCTTTGAGGAATTCCTTTTTTTGATTTTGGGCTATACAAGAAATAAATTGTTGTTACGTAGTTTTGACAGCTCAGTGTTAGGTCTTTAATTTCTCACTTCTTGCTACCCTTCATGCTCTTGGGTACATCTAACCTCTCAGTCTCTTTCCTTTAAATTAATGTTTTCGCTTTGGGCACTATTGCAGCTAAACTGCTAATTGCCATTAGCTAGAAACTCTGCGGCCAGCTATCATTTCAGCACTGATGTTCTTCTTTACTAAACCTGATACTGTTGGAGGCACCAAGAATCAACAACTCTCCTTTCTTTTACTATCAGTTTTTGAGAAGAAAAATAAAAGAAACTACTCTGATGACATAAAATATGATTTTGGTTTAGATTCTCATTTGTTTCTAGAATTTTCTCTCTCTTGCTCTTATTTGAGACTGATGGCTTTTTCTTGTCCAAAACTGGAGAGTTACTTAGACTTAGTTCCTCCCGTGCATTTCCGCACATCGGGCAATAAGCATCCGCCAACGAGGTCGATCCTCAGCGATAATATTCATATTTTGCCAAATGATGTCAATATTCTTGTGGTCTTCATGCAGGGTTCTTCTCCAGGTGATCTTTGGTCGTCCAGTATTCTTCAGTATTCCTTTTTCCCCCCGGGGGAACCCAGTACATCGCAATCGATTTTTAAAACTGGAGGGGAGGAGTTTTATCAGTTTGTTAAAAAAACTCATAATATTGAATATATGACTAATTAAATAATATGTAGCTTTTATGTGAATAAAATATGTAAACAAGAGTGTATAGCTCATAAACAACAGGTAAAATTATATCAGTTGTGTATTTAACGGCAGTTTCACATTGTACTGTAAATACATTTGGTTAATTGCCTCACTGAAACAACTTTGTCACCTACAGGGTGGTCCAGATCTAATTATGCAGATCCAGATCATCTTGATGACTTTGATTTATGCGGGGACAATTTCAGTTCGGCACGAAGACGATTCTTCATGTCGTCTGTTCGCACACTTCTCGATGGTCCAGGATTTTTTGGGTGATTGTCTGTGTAATAAACTTAATAAGTTATAGCGTAATGAAAATTGCATAATTAGATCTGGATCAGCCTATAGTGGTTAGAGGTCAGTTTTTTGCACCTTATCCAAGTTCTGCAGGGACACAGGAGGAAGCTTGTTTGAAGTCTTCATAATGGTGAAAAACTGGCTGAAGTTGAAGAAAAGGTGAATGGCTGTAAGCCGTAGCCCCTGAAGAATGTAAGCTATAACGGGTGAGTATTGTGGAGTGTGCATGCAGCTCAAGGTTGTGTGGACTATGGCCGGCAGTTTATCCCGGCCAAGACCCCCAAGCCGCCAGATGGAGCCCTCCCTGCAACGTGAAAATGCCTCGAATTCCAGCAGGGCATCATGGACTTTGGAGTTTTACTACACAGCCCTGCTGGATAATGTCGGGGCCACCAGGGGACGCTGCAGGGAAGCACAGAGACGTTTATTTTCCACACAGCCCAGAAGTACATCCCAGTCACATGGTCAGAAGAAATAAAGTGCTTCCGGGCTGACCTGACCCGGAAGTGCTAGATAGTCACATGGGCTGAGGGGTCAGAAGCACTTCCTGGTCAAGGACTATTTAAAGGAATGTGGGAGATCCCAGGGTAGTGCTGAGTCGGGAGGAAGGGTGGCAACGCGTCTGGGAGTGGAGGATTATTGATTATTGTAGTGATTATTGCTTATTAATGAGTATTGTGGCGTGGAAGGTGCTTGGTGCACATTATTATTATAAAATAAAGTCATATTGGACTTTTATCTGGTGCCTGGCGTCTGATCAGAGGGTTCAAGGGAGCGATAGCGCCCCCTATCTGTCACAGTTGATAGGCTAAGGTTTTTGTGTAGGGGCCGTTCTTGTCCACTAATTACAAAACAAGAGTTATACAAGGCTTTTTGTGAAATACATACAGGGTAAAAGTAATTCTTGATCCAACTTTTCCACATTAAAACAGTTAATCTGTTCTGTCATGACATTATTATTTTGTTTTTGTTCTTACATTTGTCGAGTTTATCAATTAAACAATGACCACAAAGGCTTGAAAACAACTAAAGAAGACACTTTCTGTCTCTCTCACTCTTTCTTTTTTGCAAGAAGAATACAATTTTGTTAAGAATTTCAAGTTGATTTCATGACTATGTTTCTTCTTTTGCCCCATTAGAAAACCTGTCTCGATATATACAGACCCCTGATTGTCTGTAGGTTTTAGTTTATGGTCGGCATATTTCAACAATTCTCTCTCTCCTACAGTTTTACAGATAAATGTGCCTAGAGGCATTCCGAGATGTTCGAGGTGATCTGCTTTGGAGCAACTGCTGGGTAAATGCATCAGGCAGCAGGACGGTGGACGGCCAGTTGTCAGGCTATAACGTAGGAAAATACAGCAATTCCACCCTGAGCTGTGCTGTTTGGTTACCTCTCGTAGCAATTATTTCTGTTCTCAAAAAAGGAATATTGCAGGGTTTGCTCTTGAATTGCCGTCTTGCTCTCCTGGTCTGCCATACAGATAGATGCCCATTATACTTTTCAGAAAGCATCATCCTGTTTATTTGACAGTTTTTAAAATAAACAGAAGGCAGGGCGTCCGTCTGAAATCAGCCGCGTAAACGGCAACATCTACTGAAGCAAAGTGGAACTGTAAACTGCTAAAGGTCAAACATCATGGAGCTTCAAAGAGGCAACGTAAGCGGTCCACTTGAAAAAGGCTACAGTTCACTCTTGAATTAACTGTCGCATTTCAAAGTGAGACGTCCAACCTTCTTCTAACTTCTACATTTGAAAGAGAGCAAAAGAACAAAGAAAAAAATTACAGGAGCTAAAAATGAGCCTCAGATCAGATACAGCACATTAGTTTGTAACGGTGAAAACCACTGGATCATTTTATTTGACAAGAATACTAGAGTTTCTCTCTTACATGCACATATTCTTTGAATACATAATCATCTAGTTGAATTACAGTAGTCTGCTTAGCTTTATGGGGAAATTGTGCTTCATTGAGAGACCGGCTCACATATTCAAACAGGGAAGAGAAATGAATCTCATTCTGAAGCACATTTGCAATTCAGTTTAGCTGGGCATGGAAAGACAATTCTTAGCACAGTGGGTTTTCTTTCAGTTTCTAAAGTAAGTACTTTTTAACCAACAATTAGAAAGAACAAAGTGTCTCTCTGGAGTAATTACTAGAGAGGCCAGACACCCACCGTATACCATCTGAATAGCAGCAGTGAACAAAAAGTGAACAGAGCCTCTGGGTGAAGGCGGCAGGTACGTCTCAATGCTGTTGAACTCTTTTGTAAGTCGCTTTGGAGAGAAGCACCTGCTAAGCAAGTCAGTGTAAATGTTGATATGGTATGGAGAGAAATGTCATTAAGAAGGCATCACAAAACTCTTTGTTAGATTGTTAGTCATTTGTCTGGTAGCCTATGAATTTAATCTGGAAATATTATAAACGTTGATACATAATCTCCTCCACTCCAATTCCCCCAAAATGTTACTTGCCGTTTGTTTCTTTTAATTTTCTTTTTTTCTTATAAATGCTTTTAGCAAAAGAAACAAATGTAGAAACCACTGATGGAGAAAAAAACACTTAAAATGTAAATTAATAGCCATGTCTTATTCACCTGAAAAACTTCAGTAATGACTTATCAACTGAAGTGTTTATGCATTTAACTTCCCCTAGTTATTATACACCAATTTTTTTAAACTGCAGTATTTACTGAGACAATGGAGTGTAAAATTCTCTGTGTTTAAAAGCTTTTCAGTGAAATATTCTTAGTTAGAATGCTCGATATAACACTATATAATATACTGTAAAAGTGACATCTCTTATGAATTCCAACACCACTGAACTCCTCCAGTCTTAGCCTGGCAGGAATTCAAACTTTAGAGTGAAGAAGGTCATAGGCTGCATGAAGTTGTTTCACTAAATAATAAAATCTTAAAATAAAAACCACAGAGCTATGCTGCATTTGGCAATGTGCTTTATATACGTTCAGATTTATGGCGTACAGTTTTGGCTATGCATGATGTACTACTGTGCATATGCATTTGTTCGTCTCCTTGTATCCAAGCCAACTTGGCTGGACTTAGCAGCTAATCCCGAAGAAGGACAGTGACTCCACACAGATGCTAACAGTGGGAGGCATGAAACGAAGCCAAGAGCCAATCCTGACTGACACGAAGACTCTGCAACTATTGACATAACACTTCATAACTTTGGGCAGGCTTTGTCTATACATCATTTGCTTCATCGTTTCTGGACTTGGTCAGATTTTCCTGTCCTTCCTAAAGAAAACTCAGCAGCAAATGAGCATTTAAATGTGCTGCTGCAAAACAGAGGAAGTTAAAAAATATAGAGTTTTACTATGGGCGGCACGGTGGCGCAGTGGTAGCGCTGCTGCCTCGCAGTTAGGAGACCAGGGTTCGCTTCCCGGGTCCTCCCTGCGTGGAGTTTGCATGTTCTCCCCGTGTCTGCGTGGGTTTCCTCCGGGCGCTCCGGTTTCCTCCCACAATCCAAAGACACGCAGGTTAGGTTGATTGGCGATTCTGAATTGGCCCTAGTGTGTGCTTGGTGTGTGGGTGTGTTTGTGTGTGTCCTGCGGTGGGTTGGCACCCTGCCCAGGATTGGTTCCTGCCTTGTGCCCTGTGTTGGCTGGGATTGGCTCCAGCAGACCCCCGTGACCCTGTATTCGGATTCAGCGGGTTAGAAAATGGATGGATAGATGGAGTTTTACTATTGTGAAGTTTATTAATTTGAAGATAAAACTGTAAAATAAAACTCTCATACATAAATAATTATACAAATGGATAACGTATATGGTTTGTGTGGATTTGACCAAAAAGTGTCACATTCTGTTCATTGTCTTGAGTGCCTTGAAACCAAAAATCATGTGACTAATCTTCAAGAGTCAAGAGATTTCTCCCAGTTTTTCTTTCACAAAGGAAGTGGAATCCCTAATAAAGTAAGAGATCTGAAATAAAACCACCATCTGCTTGTGAAAGGAGACCAGGTGAGGTCCAGAAATGCAGCCCAAGTAAAGTTTACACAGATGATGGGCACTGGCACTGTGTACTTACACTGGCATCATTTAGAGATGGATATGGAAATGGAAGGGGCAGCAGGGAACTATCAGAGAATGCAGTAAATGGAACCAGGGAAGAAGAATCAGGTTGTGTTATTTTTGGCACCCTAATACCCATAAAAGGATGCAGGGAACATTAAGTCTTTTTTATTTTTTATTTTATTACAATCCATACATAGCAATCAAGTTTTTACAAAAAAAAAGAATTATGTTATGAACAGAAGGGGACATGAAGTCTGCAGCGCCCTTTAAGACAGAACTGAGGTCCAGAATTGCAGGGGGATCCATGGCCACTAGGAGCAATTGTACGAGTTCCCTAAACCATTTCTGATTTCAGAAGCCATGAAGTGTAGGGTTTGGTAATTAACTGGAGGGAGGTAGTGAGACCAGAGCTAAGTGGAGACGAAAGTGAAAAACTGGGTATTAATATTTTAGAGCATATCAGTGGGAAGATTGATAGACACCCTCACCATAGTCCAAGGATTAAGTGTTATTTACAAAGCCTGATGGGCAGCAAGGTGTTTGCTATTTTTATGATGTTCCTACTTTGTTCCTTCCTTATTTAAACCCTTTTCTTTCCCTTATCAAACCATTTTTTTCTGAAATTTGGCTTCCCTCCAGTTATTCTGGATTCATAGTCTACTTATCAACATCCTTTTCTAGTCAAGCACTCATTTTTTGTATTGGGCTGTTTTCATTGTCTAAATCTGAGACATTGTGAAGGACCGATGCTAAGGAATATGTACACAGTGTTATTATGGCTTACATGAATTCAGAAAATGTTAAGTCTTATTTCTAGAGTAGCAGATGACTTTCACCCTGTGATGAGGACGTAGTAATAATATTATGACAACAATATGCACATAGAAAAAAATAATATATTTTAGAACAAATTATTGTATTATTGCAGGTGAAAACTAATACAGACAAAAATCTCAAAAGTTCTGGGCAACTTACTTTTAGGAGTACAGGAATGAAAGGGACAGGTTTGTAGAACCTGGGTGGTCTCGTGGCCTGGAACCCCTGCAGATTTTTTTTTTTTTTTCTCCAGCCATCTGGAGTTTTTTTTTTTTTGTTTTTTCTGTCCTCCCTGGCCATCGTACCTTACTCCGTTTCTATGTTAACTAATGTTGTCTTATTTTAATTTCTTATTTTGTCTTTTATTTTTCTTTTCTTCAGTATGTAATGCACTTTGAGCTACTTTTTGTATGAAAATGTGCTGTATAAATAAATGTTCTTGTTGTAGAACTTATGACACCCCTTGCTGTAGGTTTGCACCATTAATCATATGTTAATCACAATTACAATTACTGTATGTCTGCCTCAGTACAAGTCACAATTACCGTATTCCAATTAGTACTCCTGATGTCCAACTTTCTCAGTTACAGACGGCTCTAAATAACAACACATAACAATGTGTTACTCATTCAGCTTGTTATATATTCACATTTTTATATGTGTTTGTATTGTGAAATGATTGAACAGACGCAGAAACAGATTTGGGGGCAGCCACCTGTATACTTGAATCAGGCTGCCAATATGAAAGATTGGTTCCAAATGACAGGTTTCAACAGACTTCAGTCCAACAACAGAACGACAATAATAAGCAAACATGGCGGTTTTAAAGCTAAGCATTGGGAAGTGATGTCATCGGGGCAGGAACCAAAAGTGACGTCATCTGGCTCGGAACCGGAAGTGCTGATGAAAAAGAGGAAGGATTAGTGCCCTCTGCCACCCCCTGGTCTGGCACAGAATTATCTGTGTGTGAGCCCTTCACCTGCCTCCCATGTACTGTACACGTGTCTGACACTATACTATACATTTACAATAGAACTATCAGCTTGTGTTTGCATTAACTTAAAATTGTATTAATCGGCTTTGATTTGCATACACTTGCAACATTTGTTTTCTTAAAAAAAAACAATGTAATATTTCCATGTTTAACTTTTTACTATATTTTACATTTTTGAATGGTGAGTTGTAGGGATATTTGGTTTTTCAGAAGTAACTTTTTTTTTTTTTTAAAAAAGGAGGAATGCTTGTTTTATATTTTTATTTTATAAATATTTAAATGTCAGTGATTTACAGTATTACAACACAGTAACACAATTTTTTATAATTGTGTGGTATCTTTATTGAAAAAAAGAAACATTATCAAGCATAAAATTTGAAATTTTCTCAACTAACAATTTCATATTATCAGTTTTTAAGTGGCAGTTCTTCTGTACTGTGTATAAACAGAATACAATACTGTATATGCAGATGGCAAGATAAGGTGCATATTTCATTTTTACTTAAATTAATAATTTGATTTTAATATCAAAGACAATAATTTTCAATTACTAATTTTGTCATAATTGTGCATTCTTATCTTGCCCCTCCAGGAGGAAAACCTGGGTATAAATAGGGGCAGGACTCGAGAACTGTAATATGCCTGAATAGGACTGGCATGAAGTAAGGAGTTGGCTTGTCCTATTGGTCAAAGAAGATAAAGACAGAAGTAATCAAGACCCCCCACATCTCTTTTTCACCAATTCTGAATCTTCACAAGACCATCTCTTCTCAGCAGCCATATTGACCATACGCAGATGGTGAACTACAGAGAGCTGGCCAGAAAGAAGTTTATGTGCCACCAGAAATTACATTAAGCACTATGAGGCTGCATGGTTTGTTAACACTCACATACTTTGTTAAATATTTTTGGTATATTATTTATGGAAACTATTGGATAAAAGTGTAACTCTTTCTCCTGCCTGTTCTTTTACTTTGTCTGATTGCCTGGCATTACAGATATAAAAGGGAAGGGGGCAGTGTTGAACTTCACTACCTGGCATTGTGGTAACAGTATGGAATTTGAGAAATTGTCTTAAGGTTTACATAATGAAAGATTATAAAAGGGGAAGATACAGTCACCCTAGGACCCTAATACAACAAAACACATGCTAGTTAACTATTTGGTGCATCTCGAAAAGGTGCCGCTGTTGGGACAATTTCTGCCTCACTTATTGCGTTGTGACTGCTGCTGCAGGGGCACGTAGCAGACGTTCAGAAACCCCCTCTCAAACAGTTTTTCAAAGAGAATCAAGCACACTCTTACAGCTCTTCTTTGCGGGATCAGCTGCAGGCTTGCAGGCATGCTCCTTGCGCGGGGCTTTGAACATTGAAAAGACGAATCCGCAGGTATCCTGGTGTCTCACTCTCCTATCTCTCTTTCCCCAGGCTCCCTCTGCTCCGGCCACTGCTTCCGAGCCACTGTACCCCTTAATGAAGACTTTGTGTCCTTTTGAGCAGAAGTTGGGCCGATGCGTCAAGTTTGACAGCTGTTCCTTGTGACATCAGATTGCCTCTGAAAGAAACTTGTGTTTGTATTTACCTGGACAGCAATAAAGTTTCTACTCCTTGGAAAACCTGCTGTACTCTCCTGTGCAACTGTGTGACCAAAGCTTGATAGCATGTATATTTCCTTCCATTTAGACTTTAAAAGTGTGGTCAGATAAGGATATTTACAACTTAACTTAACCCTGCACAGTCCGAACTTTCTGACCCGTTATAACAATACAGTGGAGGTCTTTGCAAGACTTATATTTAATCATCATCCCATTCGCATTTTACATTTATCTCTCTGCTTGAGCACAGAACCGTAATCACTTTTTGCCTGATCATTGCGGCAGCACTAAAATTACATCCTACACAGCTAAGAATTAAGTGCGGTCCCTTGGTGATTTTTTCTAAGACAATGTCATGTGGTCAAAAATTATGACAAATAAACTGCATACATTTTTGGACCTTTTATCACTTTTGGTTTTTTTTTTTTGTCCTTTAACAATCGTGCATGGTTGATGCTTCTGATGTGAACCTAAATTAGGATACTGTGCACTAAATTTTTTAAAACTTCACTGTAGCAAGCAAATGGTAACTGAATTTCTTTCATGGTAATAACTGATTTTTGAATGTGTTTAAAATTGCTTTTTTAAGGTTCTTTTCAAAGTAGGTGATGCATTTTCAGCTGCTTCACACCAACTGTTTCACGCTACTCTTTGTATAGTGTCTAGTGTAGCATAAGCATGTCCTGCTCTCTGTGTCCTCTGTGGCCACTATGTTGACAGATATTGATTTAAACAGCCGACTATAGCTTAAAAATAATAATTATGCAGTAACTGACTAAACAGAAATGTTCCTAAAGAGTTGATTTATTTTGTCATCCTACAGCTCAACAACTCGAAACTCCTGCAGCACTAAACTTACATCCAGTGCCATAAAAAATTAAATCAAGACTCCAACAAACATGTCAAGAATGATTCTAAACTAAGCATACAATTATTTCCTAATAGCTCCTATGAATGATTTTTAAAACATTCGTAGGCATGAATAAATGTTCTTAAATATTTTCCACTCATGGCTTTTTATAAATCATAAATCATTTTAATCATGTGTGTATGTGAATGAGCATGTTATCCTCACCCAAAAACCCCATCAAATATCCGCATGTGGTAGGATATAATGCCATGTGAACAGCAAGAAATCCTACATGATTAACTCTGTTTAAATAAAAAGTAATTGTCAAGTTTGGAGCAAAAAGAAAACTTTTCCATAAATGAGATAGAGGTGTTAATATTACATGAAGAAGGCGCCAGAGCAAATATTGTACAGGAAAAAGGAAAAAATATTGCTTGGCAGGTTGTGATAGTGGCAGTCTAAACCAAAGCCAGGCAAGTAGGCAAGATTGGACTAAGAGTAGGCTGAGATACTCCCAAACCTATCTGCAGGTTGTCATGAAAAGTCAATGGTCCAAGAAACCCAAGCACAGAGAGAGAACTTGTGCCTCCATTGGAATACTATGATTCTGTATAGTTGAGCTCTCAAAGGTGGGGTGCAGCTGAATGCAGAGCTTCTTAAGAATGGTCCTCTTCATCATGAGGGAACCGGCCTAAATGATTTCTGCAAACAACGCACTCTATGTACTGAATTGTTGGTGAAGTCCTCTAGTGCAGCAAGTGCACCCATGGCTGTTTACAGTCTCAACGGTTTCTGTCCATATACAGTATACGAGGCAGGAACCACACATTCCTGTAATTGGTCAATAGTATGGGAGTAGAGTGTAGTTATTGATTCTGCTGCGAGGTGTTAATTAAGCTTTATAACTCACTGGCCAGGCCTTATCTGGAGTACTCTGTACAGTTTTAGTCTCCAGGCTATACAAAGGACATGGCAGCACAAAATAAAAGTCCAGAGAAGAGCAGCTAGGCTGATTCCAAGGCTGCAAGGCATGAACTATGAAGAATGATTAAAGAGACGAGCATTTTCAGTTTAAGCAAAAGAAGATTAAAAGCAGACAAGATTGAAGTGTTTAAACTTATGAAGGGAATTAGTCCTCTGGATTGAGAACGTTACTTTAAAATTGAGTTTGTCAAGAACATGGGACACTCCTCGCAAACATTAGGATGTTTTTTCTTTGCACAAAGAACCATAGACACATAGAATAAGTTAATAAGTAGTGTGGTAGACAGTAGGACTTTAGGGACCTTCAAAACTTGACTTGATGTTATTTTAGAAGAATTAAGTGGACAGGACTGGTGAGGTTTACTGGGCTGAGTGGCCTGCTCTCATCTAGATTATTCTAATGTTCTAATGTACTGTATGCCTACGGTCTACTACTACTGAGTGGCATCGTGCTGAGCTGATTGAGTACATATTTCTGACATTCATTTTACAATCATCTGTGTGACTTTAGTGATAGTTTTTCTCCAAGCCATATTGATCATCAAGACAACGACAAACACGTTTTTAATCGACTTGTTAATAAAGAGATTCCCTGTGAACAGACTGTTAGTCATCAGCACTGCACTGAACTGCTGATAGGTTTGTGGGAAAGCATCAGGAAAAAACCTCTGGAGCAGTGAGACACACAAAACTGCATTCTGCACTGTGACAAAGCACCTGCACACACCGCTGCACCGTGACATCTCGTCTGTATATGTTGTGTTGTCAGTCAAGGTGTTTTTGACCAAATGCAATGTGGTTGTTGTTTGGCACTCCCTGAGTCCACCTGATCTCACTACCTGTGACTTGATTCTGTTCCCAAAATTAAAACTGAGACTGAAGAGAAGACAATTTGCTACCGAATCCAGAAAATGAATGCAGGGGCAGTAGAACTGGTAGTAACAGATGAGTGCAGGAAATGTTTCCAGGAATGTAAGCACTGCACGGAGTGTATTGTATCTCAAGGAAAGTATTCTGACTGTGACTAAAATGGAATTGCTGTCTTTTTATTCTTCTCCCTCTTCATCTTTTCACACTTCTATGTGAGGTCAATGTGCTTGATCATTACCTTCTCCATACAGCTGGGCCCTTTTCCTTCAGATCTTCTTTTACTTTATTCATCTACCTTTGCTTTGTCTTGTCCTGTACTTCCATGTCCATCACTTTTTTGCCCACACATGAACATCTCTTCTCATCACATGCCCATACAACCTCAATCTACCTCCCTGTACTTTCTTAGATATTTCTCCCAAACCGATGGTTGAAACCGATGGACGGAAGTGACGTCATCATCAGGAGACAGGAAATGATGTTGTTGTGGTTGTGACAGAAGTGACATCATCATCGGGAGACCATAGGTGACCACATCATCAGGAGCCGGAAGTGCTGTCATCATTGGGAGACTGGAAAGTGACGTCATCATCTGGAGTCAGAAGTGAAAAGTTTGAGTGGTGAGTAACTGGATTTATTTTTCTTCTTTTGGTCTGAAGAAACAGAGATAGAGGCGTTAGTACCATAAATCAACCCTTTATCTTGTAAAGTTTCACTCACCTCAGGGCTTGTTGACTGCCTCCTAAGCGCATGTGTGTGACAATAGTGAAAACACAAACCTAATTAGTAATTCAAATTTCAGTGAATGAATGTCACGTTTTAAATAATGAGACACAAACAGTGGATGTTTTGTTTTAGTTCATAGTAAGAAGAGCATAATGCACCATCAAAGTCGTGCTACGCGCATCTTCTTATTGACCGACTTTGAGGGTATGGTCAGTATCGATTATTACTGTGATTATTATCATGTATTTTAATTCTGATGAACTGCCCTTCTTATCTCTTTAAACAGAATTAAACTGCAGTTTTATGGTTTGCTCTCAATAGTCTCTCTGCATTGCTTTTCTGCTGACCGTTTTTTCTTTAAGTTATAAGGTTTTCACAGTTTGTGTTAGGTGAGCCTAACGGATTATTTTTTTTTTTTTGTTTGTTTGTTACTTGGTTCATACAAATTCTGTACCATCCTGTGTAAGTCTTTCATCTACTGTGAAAAAAGTGATCGAGAAGTAGCTACTTGTGCGTGAGCACAAAGAAAAGCTTGTACTCGTCTTTTTCATTTTGCATACATACAAAAACATTTTCATGTCAATGCCATGTTTTATAAATCCCAGCTTTTGCATTGATTTTCACTTACGATCAAAACCAATTTAACATCAAGTCTGTTCATACAATCATTTTATAAACAGTGCAATTAGGGATCAGGATTGTAACGTATCAAAACAGCATCTGAAGCTAAGCCTCATTGGCATTTATTAGTCTTTACAGATAACTATAGGCCCAGAAGGTACCTGTAATTGGTATAAACCTGAAGCTACTATCAGACATGCACAACCTCAGAGGAAGAACTGCCAAGAAGGGAGAAGATAGGGGAAAGAAAATAGAGAAAGTGGAGTTTATTCCCTGTGCTATTTACAGATGAGGTGCGCCACACTCATTTTTTGCTAATGAGTCTTATCTTCAAAACACTCAATATTGACATTCAATAAATCCTTTAAGATAAAAGCCATGTACTGTATATTTCATTCAGGAGTAACTCCCAGGGTTTAATTGTATCCTAAAAAGTCATAAGGCAACGACTAGTGGGTCTTTCAGCGTGTTTTTGACCTCTGGTCATATTTAAAGAATTAGACACATATAACTGAAATGAATCCTCTTTTTTCTTCTGCATTAAGGATACTGCACCTTGTAACTTCCTGTCAAGTCAGTCTTTTATTATGTGGTGTTAGGGGAAATAATGCTTGGACCTTGATACTTTCCCACATCCTTTTGGAGCTATCATAGGATCTCTTCTGTCTGTTTGAAGTTTGTTCTCCTTACCAACCCATGTGCATTGTTGTAGTTACACCTTGGTGATTGCCACTTAAAAACCAATAATGCATTACTCCCTCCATACTGCTTTGTAGTAGAAGTGTCCCTCTTAACCTCTGATTTATGTAAGCAATGAAAGGAAGTTAATTCCCAGGCACAAATTGAAGAATAGAGTAAAATGCAAACAGGGAAATATTAATACCTCTCATTCTTCATCATTCAAATAGTTAGAGCCTTAGCCGAAAGCAAACAGGGTGTGGCAGTTCACACCATACAACCTGGCAGTGCTGCTCTCTTTCCTCCAGGCAGCTCTGTTCTTGTGATGCTGATATATGAAGCTTTAGTGGCAAGTCAAAGACTTCTCTTCTCGCTGATCTTTTACTGACCTTCTAAGTGGGGGTCATCCTGCCTATATGACAGCCTTTCCTTTTATCTTCCTGTTTCTAAAATCAGCCACTTTCTGAGCTCCTGTCTTGGACATGCTGGGGATGCAGAAGACTATAGTGTGGCATGCTTGTATAACTTAGAAGTGGGATTGTGAAACCATTAATCATATGTGGTAAACCCAAACCAGCTCGTACCATTTATCAGCAGAAACATGTACGGCCAAGTAATACCTTACACAGCATTCCTGAAACTCTTATTAAATCTAACCTAACCCACAAATACTGAGTGTGATAACAGTGTACAGTATAAGTGGAGTACAAAGGACTTTACTTGCAATTAATAAAACTGTCTGCCAATTCTGTCTCTCTCCTTATTTTCAACAATAAAAAGATTACTTCTGAATTTTTAATAAACAGCTGGCTTTTAAATTACATTGCTTTCTATCTCTGACCTTCATTATTGTGAAATGATGGTACACAGATTCAATATATTATCATACAAGAAATATTGAATCATTTCATTATTCAATGTGCATCAGAAAGATAAAAGATTTGTTATTATCACAGCAAGATCCAATGATATCAATTAACATGTTTTACTTAAATTTCATGCTTGGAGAATGATTCAGATGTTCGAACTGAGTCAAATTAAACAGGTTCTACAAGGGCATCAACACTCAGTGATGCTTATTATTGAGCATGGGTTTGTATTATAATTATTAAGCCAGAAAAAAGTAACTTTCTGCAGATAAAGGTTACATCTTAAAGATAATTATTCTATATCTACATCATTGAAGTCTGGGCATCAGTACTGGTTTTATTGCTAAAGAAAAGAAAAAATAGTTAAATATTTAGAATGCACAGGTCAAAAAGATGTTTCTCCTTTCATTACATTTAAGCAATTTATATGAAAGTTGACAAAGATTATCGATTCATTTGATGGTTGTTCCTAATTAAGATAAGATGTTTAATAGTGGATGAAGACTTAACATCCATCCATTATCCAACCCGCTATATCCTAACTACAGGGTCCAATCCCAGCCAACACAGGGTGCAAGGCAGGAAATAAACTCCGGGCAGGGTGCCAGCCCACCACAGGGCACACACACACACACACGGGACAATTTAGGATCGCCAATGCACCTCACCTGCATGTCTTTGGACTGTGGGAGGAAACCCACGCAAACACGGGGAGAACACGCAGACAGGACCCGGGAAGCGAACCCAGGTCTCCTAACTGCGAGGCAGCAGCACTACCACTGCGCCACCGTGCCACCCAGAATTAATGTTTATTTGGAAATGTTTGGATCATGCATTAAAATATCATTAATAGTGTCTCTGTCAAAATAGTCATGCCTATAAGAAGCTGATTTAGTGATTTAGTGAGTTGAGACTATCCAAGTTCCAAAGAGAATATCTATATGCCAATACTGATGCTCTATGTAAGAAAGCTCAGAGCAGACTATACTTTCTGAGAAGGCTGGCATCCTTCAACATCTGCAGTAAGATGCTGCAGATGTTCTACCAGACGGTTGTGGCGAGTGCCCTCTTCTACGCGGTGGTGTGCTGGGGTGGCAGCATAAAGATGAAAGACGCCTCACGCCTGGACAAACTTGTTAAGAAGGCAGGCTCCATTGTAGGATTAAAGTTGGACAGTTTAACATCTGTGGCAGAGCGACGGGCACTAAGCAAACTCCTGTCAATCATGAAGAATCCACTGCATCCACTTAACAGGATCATCTCCAGACAGAGGAGTAGCTTCAGTGACAGACTGAGGAGATCGTTCCTCCCCCACACTATGCGACTCTTCAATTCCACCCGGGGGAGTAAATGCTAACATTAATTTTATTTTAATTCTTTTCATTTTTATTACTATTTAATTTAATATTGTTTCTTTGTATCAGTATACTGCTGCTGGATTATGTGAATTTCCCCTTGGGATTAATAAAGTATCTATCTATCTATCTATCTATCTATCTATCTATCTATCTATCTATCTATCTATCTATCTATCTATCTATCTATCTATCTATCTATCTATCTGTTCTCAAAGGGAGTTGAATATGATAAGGCAAATGTAAGAAACATTAGAGGTTAGAGATTCATCCTAACTGAAAGTGACCATAAGTATGTGGTACTCACTCAGAATTTCTAATTACATGATAAATTCAAGGAAAAATTCCAAAAATCCTGTTTTCGTTTTGCATTCTGGGATATCAAGTGTTATTTGATAAGGGAAAAAAAAAATAACCCATCTGATTTTTGTGTAAGGCTGCAACACAGCAAAATGTGAAAAAGTGGAAAGCTTCTGAATAATTTCTGAATTTTCTGTACCATTAAAACACACACCAACCAAGAGAGTACTCCAAAGTTTAAATGAGGCAAAAGAAAATTTTGAAATATAAGAATTGATTGTATGATGAGCTTTCCGACTGTATCTTGACTGAAACAGGAAGCAGACACCACTCGTTCTCCTCCTTACAGACGTGCCAGTCCCTCAGAACGTCGTCTTGTGAGAATCCTAATGTTCTGGCAAGTTGAAGATTATGTAGTTCTGTGCCCTGAAGCCGTCTCTTCAAGAACTGCTTCAGGCAAAGGTATTGTGGAAGAGCTGAGTTTATTTAGTCACATCTGTATCCCAAAGGACCTACTGAATGAATGGAACAAATGCCTTATGTCAAATTACACTTGTTTAGATTATTGAGAATACACAATATATGAACAAAACATGATGGGGGACTTGGATTATTCTGTGTAACAATCTAATAAGTAAGAAGGAAAGATTTAGCAGGTTAATGTCTGATAAACCTTTAATCCCTGAAATACAACTGGTGGAGATGGAAACTCATTTTAAACAGATGAACAGTAAACGTCAAAATGATATTAGCATGAATTCAAAAAAACAAATATCAGGACAACTGTGAGGGTGGTGAATAAAGAATACCCCTAATGGATGCTTGAAGTTTAGGGAGCAAGCACAAGAAAAAAGCTTATTTTAAAAGTCTAGCGTATTAATGCTACCATCCAATATATAAAATACGTCCAAAGTCATCAATGTAGATTGTTGTAATTAAAAAGCAGAAAGCGTCATTTTCAAAATCGTCCCTGCTACTTTAATTGCAAATGAGATCGTAAAGAGCTCTGCCTCGCAATCTGATGTTGCAGCAAAAGAACCTCACATGGATGGCTGCGGAATACAGCGAACAAGTGTTAGGATCGGGGCTTGCACAGCATTAGTTGTGAAGAAGGTGCCAAGCAGAGTTAAACTGAACACAGTGTGCTACGTTTGTTCACTGTGGGTGACATGGGCATGGACAATCCGGCACAAGTTATAATAAACAAATACTGATGGAATTCCATACAGTAAATATTATTAAGAATTATTTAAATCTCTGTTTCTGCCTATCCTGCACCTACCAGGTGCTAGACAGGAGCTGGCGTCATGTATTTGTAAAAGGGACAAACAAGACTATGAAATACAGGCAAGTTTTATAAGAAGCTACTTCAGGTTCAACCAGCTTTTGATAGTAGAAGGCTCTGATGTAAGCGCAGACAAACTGATCCTGCAACGGAATACAATGTTAAAAAATGTCTTATCAGATTAATCTAGGGCATTATGGAATGTGCAATAAACTATATCCCTTAACACAGAGGTCTGGAAAAACCTTGATTTGCTCATTGTCCACTGAAGATTTCAATATATGTTTACAGTACTATACACGATGTTATAACAGGAGACTGTTCTGTGGTGTCTCCAAAAATACGTGATAATTGCAGATGGAAAACACACTAAATAAGTATACGATAAAACGAGAAAACCTGCTGCACCACTGGACCTTTCACTACTGGTCCTCGGTTGAGCTCTCACACTTTGACCCCTCCACACACACAACAAAGCACTCTGTCTCTCACCTTGTGTGCCAGACATCTCTCCCTCTGCTCTGTGAGTCTTTCCCACAATTCACCTCATGACTCCAAGTTTATGTATTCCCAGGTGTCCCTTATCTTATCCTAGGATTACTTCTGGTTCAGACTTGTGTTGGGGTGACCCTCACCATATAAAGAATGTCCTTCAAGTGGCTCTCTGGTGTCCCCACACTCTGTTAAATCCAAAGACTGTGATGTATCTTCTAGACTTTCTCCATCTCTTAAAAATTAAGCTCTCTATCCAAAGTCTGGATGAGTTTTGTTGGTTAGTACTCCATGGCCATACATCCTGTTTGAAACTCTGAGAGGTACTTACTTAACTTCTTACATCTTCTTTTTAGTTAGTGTTGGCTGGAGCTTAATCAGACTAATCTGAAATAAGTTTCCAAAAAGAAAGGTTGATAGATAAATATTGTAATTCTATATCAGAAAGGGTAGTCCTGCCACTATGATCATCACATCTACTTTAAGTGATTGAAGAATATTTCATATAAGAATTTATTGTGAACCTCTCAATAAAATATTAAAAGATGTATGTTACCGTATTTACGAGTGTACCACGCGCACATTTTTTTCCGAAAATTAGCATTAGAAAATCAGGTGCGCGTCATACACGAGGAAATGTAATTCTGTAATGTTTAGTTCGTCTGCTGGGCTCACGCTCTCGCTCGCTTGCTTGCGTTGTTTCTCTTGCTCGCGCACTCATGCTTTCTCTCTCTAAACGCTTCCTATACAATCACAACGTGCGTCATACACGGGGCAAAATGATTTTCGCGATTTTCTTTGTAAAAATTAGGGTGCGCGTCTTACACGAGGGCGAGTGGTGTAAAAACGGTATTCTTATTCATATGGTAATGTGGCATTGGGAATACCAATCAATAAGCTTTTAGGCTATATTAACATGAACCCAACTGTAGTAAACTGTCACAACACTCGTTCCAAAATCAGCAATAATTACCCAGACGGCTGGTCAGGCAGGCTCTATATATTTTTTTGTGAAAATGCACATGTCAGCTTTGTCTTTGTTGTAGTTTGTTTCTTTCTCATGATGAGTGCTTATACAGAATTGTTCTGTCACTCTAGCTCTCCAGTGTATGCTGTAACAGCTCAATCGTGAGGATAAGGAATTAATTCATTAGAGGCATTTTTGTTTATCCATCCATCCATTATCCAACCCGCTAAATCCTAACTACAGGGTCACGGGAGTCTGCTGGAGCCAATCCCAGCCAACACAGGGCGCAAGGCAGGAAACAAACCCCAGGCAGGGCACCAGCCCACCGCAAGACACGCACACACTCGGGACAATTTCGGATCGCCAATGCACCAAACCTGCATGTCTTTTGACTGTGGGAGGAAACCCACGCAGACACGGGGAGAGAACATGCAAACTCCACGCAGGGAGGACCCGGGAAGTGAACCCAGGCCTCCTAACTGCGAGGCAGAAGTGCTACTCACTGCGCCACCATCCCACCCTAACATTTTTGTTTACTTTTATTTCATTTTTTCAATGTTTTCAATTGTTACTTTTCTTTTTTTATATTTTTATCATTATTGTAGTGCCGTCTTCTCATTGTCATTTTGTGAAGTGTATTTTTTATCATGAGTGTCATCATTTTGTGCGTCTGAATCTTATGAGGCTGCCAAGTTGCTAGTCATGTGAGACATGTGCCTTGTGACCCATGTCAAGCATGGCAGTGTTGCTAAAAAAGATTGTACAGTATAACAGGCACTGTGTTGTTTTCTTCATTAAAGATGTCTTACCTAATATTTTGCCAAAATGATTTGAAAGGCAGTTTTGGAGAACAGAGGACCAGAAGATAAAATCAGCATTTCCAATTCAAGATTGTTACCAAGAATTTAAGCCAAAACTAAAACCTAATTTCGTACTCAATAATTCATAGCACTACTTCTTACAGTGGATTAAAAAAGTATTCAGACCCTTTGACTTTCTGCATACACCACTTGTTTATTTAGTTTAGTTTTAGTTTATGTAGATTTAGTTTTAAACAGATAAAACTGACATTTTTGTCCATCAATTTACACTCAAAAACCCATAACGGCAAAGTGAAAATGTGTTTTCAGAAAGGTTGCAAATTTATTAAAACTGTAAATCTGAAATCTCTCATTCACAGAAGCATTCAGACTCTTAATTCAAAATTTTGTAGAAGCTCCTTTGGCAGCAATTACTGCTTTGAGTTTTCTTGGGTAATTCTTTATAAGCTTTGCACACCTGGATTTGGGTCTGACTACTTTCTCAATCCGCTGCATATCAGGAAACACCAGCAAGCCACACTCACTTGATCTCAAAGGTTCTGTTCTTAATCTCAGATAACCCCGAAATGCACTGTGCTGTCCTTCATACAGCTGACCAGATCAAATCAGAGGTTGCAACATGTCATGTCTGTCATGGTGGCTACCATTCTACCAACAGTACATAAAGAAACCACAAAATGGCAGATTCAATGACAAAAACAAATAAAATGACATTGTGAAACATTACATTTAATTCCTGCTAACTTTAAGCGCTAATTGAAACTAAACATAAATGTTACAAGTTGAATTTCCAGCCCAAAAAAAACTATAATTATGTCTAAAGCAAAACGCTCTCATCAAAGAAGAGGGGAAAAAAAGATTTAGTTTAAAACCGATTCATAACAAAAGAAAAACATGGCTCAAAAATAAAAATTCAGTCCAATTGATTTGAACACTCTACACTAACGCTCTTTCCTGGTGTCATAAGTCGCAAAGAGTTTTTGTATTTTTATTTTCAGTTTTATCATTATTGTATTAATTTAGGATTTTTTATTTGACTTCACAATGGCGCCCGTTTTGTTAATAGATTTTTTTGTGTGTTTTTGCCTGGTGGCCAGTTTGTTGATAGCGGTGGCGTTACTATTATATGACATCCAGACGTCATTACTGCTCCACTATTTAGAATGGCGGCACACTATCTATGAAATCCAAGTTTTTTGATTTATTACTTAAAAGTGTGCAGTGCATTGCACCATTGTAAAAATCACCTAGGACTTTGAATGCTTCTGATTTCTGTCTAGCGGTTTGGTTTTGATGCTATTGGACCCCTGGCAGTTTTTTATTTTTCCTCGGCCAATTCTTTCAGTCTTTGTGGACTGTGTTTTTCACCCTGCCAGAATACCTGGTATTGTCTGTATTGTTTAGGAAATAGAAACTACAAGATAAAATATCGTATCTTCTAAAGGTGGGCTTGTTTATGCTAAGGAGTAATTTTAGTTTTCTAATTCTAGGCTGAATGTTGTTGGTTTAGATGTACTGTATACTTTATAGAAAAAGATGGAGCCAGGGGAATTAAAATAATTTCAGGTGTGTTCATTAAAAATATTGTTTTTACCTTCTCCATTACAACTGCTTACCTGCGTCTGCTTTTGTACTGTGAATCACCGACATTCCCATTACAGCCAATTGGTCTTGTGATTTAAGTGGAGGCACTTCTATGTTTCAACATTCAGCTGTGATATGCTTCGAGTTCTACTATGAAAAGGTAAATCCATAAACCATTTAAAATTACAGTAATTGTAATATTTTCTTAAAACACACTGATATGCTGTGACTTTAGTTTAATCATGTTGAGTTCAAAGGATGTGCAATGTCCAAGCATATATAAAACACATCAATTTTATAAATTCTGAGGCATATTTTATTATATATCCTTCATGATAATTACCCAACTTTGAAGTGAAGCTTTTTTGAAGCTTTGAATCAAAGTCAGCTGTGAACTGTTACTAGTCCAGACGCTTATCTGAAGAGTCACATTCTCTAAGCTACCGTGCCTTCAGAAGTATTCAGAACCCTTTTTTTATCTTGTACTAAAATAAATTAATTTTTTTCCCTTTATTAAACAATACTTAATACCCCAGAATGACCAAGCAAAAACAAGACTTTAGAAATGCTTCAGAGTTTATTAAACACTGCTATTGTGGGCTGCATCAGGAGTGGGCAGGAGGAGGAGTACAGGAAGCTAATCAAAGACTTTGTTAAATGGTGCGACTCAAACCACTTACACCTTAACACCAGCAAGACCAAGGAACTGCTGGTGGATTTTAGGAGGACCAGGCCCCTCATGGACCCCGTGATCATCAGAGGTGACTGTGCAGAGGGTGAAGACCTATAAATACCTGGGAGTGCAGCTGGATGATCAATTGGACTGGACTGCCAATACTGATGCTCTATGTAAGAAAGGTCAGAGCAGACTATACTTTCTGAGAAGGTTGGCATCCTTCAACATCTGCAGTAAGATGCTGCAGATGTTCTACCAGACGGTTGTGGCGAGTGCCCTCTTCTACGCGGTGGTGTGCTGGAGTGGCAGCATAAAGATGAAAGACACCTCATGCCTGAACAAACTTGTTAAGAAGGCAGGCTCCATTGTAGGATTAAAGTTGGACAGTTTAACATCTGTGGCAGAGCGACGGGCACTAAGCAAACTCCTGTCAATCATGAAGAATCCACTGCATCCACTTAACAGTGTCATCTCCAGGCAGAGGAGTAGCTTCAGTGACAGACTTTTGTCACCGTCCTGCTCCACTGACAGACTGAGAAGATCGTTCCTCCCACACACTATGCGACTCTTCAATTCCACCCGGGGGAGTAAATGCGAACATTAATTTTATTTTAACTTTTTTCATTTTTATTACTATTTAATTTAATATTGTTTCTTTGTATCAGTATACTGCTGCTGGATTATGTGAATTTCCCCTTGGGATTAATAAAGTATCTATCTATCTATCTATCTATCTATCTATCTATCTATCTATCTATCTATCTATCTATCTATCTATCTATCTATCTATCTATCTATCTATCTATCTATCTATCTATCTATCTAAGTATTCAAACCCTTTCCTATGACACTTGAAATCTGGCTCAGATACATCCCGTTCAATTAATTATTGTTGAGATGTTTCCACACCTTGTGTGTTACCTGTGGTCAATTTAATGGAAAGACATGATTAGGAATGGCAAACACTTCTCTTAGAAGGTGTCACAGTTAAAAATGTGTATAAGAGCAAAAACCAAGCCATGAGGTCAAAGAAAATTCCTGCAGAACTTATGGACATGATTATGTCAAAGCACATCTCTGCAGAAGGTTACAAAAAATTTCTTCAGCTTTGAAGGTTTTCTAGAGTGCAATGGCCTCCATAATTGTTAAATGGAAGATGTCTGGAACAACTGCAACTCTTCCTAGAGCTGGCTGCCTGTTATAAATGAGAAATCAGGAGATAAAGGCCTTGGCAAGAGAGGTGACCAAGAACCAGATGCTAATTCAGGCTGAACTCCAGAGAACTTTTATGGAGATTAGAGAAACCAGTGGCACTATCCCGTTGAGGAGCTTCCTGGGCGTTAGCCCCTAATCTCAGGTTTCCTGCTCCTGATTTTCAAGAGAACACCTTCACCCTTGTGTCATGGTCACAAGGGTCCAGCACCTGATCTTCAATACCCCAGCAACTCCTTTCTCCCATTATGTGGTGTGACACACATGGACAACTCACAGAAAACTACACGAAAGACTCCCCATGCCTTCCACCACTTTTTGTGTATACGATACCCCACGGGGTAGCTCTTCGACTGAGTGATAACACCCACTTTTCTATGTAACATACTCATATGGCTAGCTGTGTTAATCGGGGATAAGTCCCTTATAAAGTACAGTAGGCCAACTACCACTGCAACACTCTACCAATCTGGGCTTTATGGCAGAGTAGCCAGATGACTACTCTGACCGCTTGGAGTCACGGTTGAGGAGCAGCTGATGAAAACCTACTGCAGACTCCTATGGACTTCAGACTTTTCTAAAGGTTCGCCTTCCATCAGAACAATGATGCACAAAGCAAAGACATTACAGGGATGGCTTAGCATCAACTCTTTGAAAGTTCTTGAGCGGCCCTGCCAGAATCCAGACTTAAACCAAATCAAAAATCTCTGGAGAATGTAAAGTAGCTGTCCACTGGTGGTCTCCATTCAACCTGACAGACCTTAAGTAGATCTGCAGAGAAGAGTGGCAGAAAATGCCCAAATCTAGATTTACAAAACTTGTCACGTAATACCTAAGAAGCCTCCAAGCTGTAATCACAGTCAAATTTAGTTTCAATGAAGTTCTAAGTAAAGGATATGATTACTTGTGTCAGTGTGATATTTCAGTTTTCTGCTTTTTAATACATTTTCAAAAATTTCTAAAATCTTGTTTTGTGCTTGGTCATTCTGGGGTATATGAGGAAAAAATAAATGTAATGATTTTAGCATAAGGCTGCAACATAGCAAAATGTGAAAAAAAGTGAAGGGGTCTGCATACTTTCTGAATCCACTGTATATACAGGATTTGTCAGCAAGCTGCATCAAGAGACATCTGCCCATGATTTTAGAGGTGGTAGACCTAAATTACTTTGACTCTTCTTTCTTATCAGCTTGTCTTTAGTCAGCCTTCAATTTTATGGAAATACATGGACATCACAGATATGACAAAGAAGTGATGTCTTTTTCCACAAGGTAAAAGTAATACACTACAGTGCTTTGCAATATTCTTTGTGCAAGTTTCACATTCTACTGCCAAACAGTTCAAAATGCAGGAGTTTTTTTCAGTATTTTACAATACATACTCCATGAGGAAGAAATATTTACAATTAAGGTGCTTCAGTCTTTCCAAATAATAAAGTATGGTGCTAATAGAACTATAAGAAACATGTCACTTATGTATTAATAAATAAGGATGTGTTAAGCTAACTGAACAAATGTAATCTAATACAGACACTAAGCTGTAAGAGTTTATTTCTGTAAGACAAATGTACTAAACTAACTTTTAAGGTAGCTTTTGATATTGTATAACCAATTATTATGTGTGATGATCATTATGTGTGAAATGTAAGCTATAATAAGATTCTTAAATTGTAACTGCCACATAGCCGTTGAAGTGTTGTAACCTTGATGGTGCAGGAGAATAGGGAATTACATGTTTTGCAAAGTGCTGTCTCTGTAACTGTCTTGCAAAACTAGCCATAAAGACTACCGCGTACTTCTGCACGTAATGAGTTAATGTGTCATCTTAAGCTATTTGCAAACTCTGAATGACATCAAACTGAACTGCCATCCTTCCTCTTTTTGTTTAGTAAACTAGCTGGTATAAAACTGAGTTAACTCCCTTTTTTGGACAGGCTGCCTGATCTGACCAGTCAGTGGCACCGAGCTGGGGTTGGGGATGGCAGTCTCTCTGCTCACCAAGAAAAAAGAAATTGCTTTTTACTTTAAATTGTTTTTAATCTCCCATGTTTCCGACTTCAGCATCCACAGCCACAACAGAGCTACTAAACCTGATCCTGGGCTGCCACTGACACCGTGTAATCAGCAACTAATCAATGTCTCTCATTAAATTCCACACTTAATTACATTTAACCATTTTGTGCTCTTGGGCTTAACATTTTATGTACCCCTGCAATTTTTTTCTCTTTCAAGGCAGCACTTCAAACCACTTTCATTCAAAAATTACATTTTTTATTTAAAACCATGTTAGGCATTGCAAGCTAAAATAATATACACTTTCATATTACAGCTTTTGTTATGTATGTACTGGTATAAAAAACATAATTAGTGCTGTTTTTTGCTGCCATCAGTCAAACTTAACATTCATTAGCTTTTGATCTGTTCAAAGTTTTTTAATAAGAATGGGTTTTATTATCAAGTACAGTACAAGACCTATTACAAGGAAGAGTGGGATTTGTTCAAGGTCTCTTTAAATCACAGAGACTTAAAAAATAACTAATATGACAACAAATGTATTAAAAATGCAGTCTAGAATTTTATTGCAAGGCATTATGTTTTCACTAAGGAGCATCCACCAATATTATACGGAACTATGAAGAGCAGGTCTGCAGCCTCTCCTGGCCTAAAGTGAGTAGACTTGGCATTGAATGTCTAAACCAGGTTTTCACTTGTACTGCATTTTCATGGTGCAGTAGCTATAAAATGTGTTTATCCCTGGAAAGTTTTCACATTTTCTTGTAATACACATTGAATCAGCATGAATTTAATTTGTTTTTTGACACTGATCAACAGAAAAATAATAATAATTTTTAATTATTATTTAATAATAATGTCAAAGTAAAAAAAAAGATCTGTGCAAAGTGGTCTAAATTCTCTTCTCTTCGCTAATCTCTTTGGGACTATAGGGCAGCAAGACCCGAGCATCTAACACAGTTCAATGTTATATCTTCCATGTGATGTTAACTAAAGATGTTCCTGGTTGCTAAATCTCCTAAAATGTCCATCTCCACGTTGCTCTTGGCCTTAAACAACTGTTTATGACCAGGTGGAACTCAGTCCATAGCCCCTCAGGGAAGCCCCTCAATAAGCATTCATAACACATGTCTTGCCCACTGCCATCTGCGTCTTTAAACAATGTCTTTAACAAAAGTTGTTTTAGCACCTTTCATCTATTCTCCATTCGTAGCATGATCTTTCCAAGATATGTTAAAGATTGTTCTGTGACATCTTCTATAGAAAACCTCAAGCCGTTTGATTAATAAATGACATTATATCTGTAATTATTACCAATATAAATCTCAAATTAACTGGTCAAATAAGTACTCAAGCCCTTTAATCAGTGTTTAGAAGATGCATCTTTGGCAGCCATGACAGCCTTGAGTTTGGGTGCACAAGGCTCTCTAGCTATCAGCTTTACATAAATGGTCACTGTAATTTGTTCCCCTTCTTCTTTGCAAAACTGTTCAACCACCGTCAGGATGAATGGGGATTGTGAGTGAACAGCCTTTTTCAAGTCCAACCCCAAATCCTTGATTGCATTAAGATATGGACTCTGACTTGGCCACTCCAGGATAATAACATAATTGTTTCAAGCAATTCCTGTGTAGCTTTGGCTTTATGCTTGTCTTGCTGGAAACAAATCTTCTACCAAGGTGGAGGTGTTTTAAAGACTGCATTAGGTCTTCCCCTTGTTATTTATCTGCATTCATTTTAACTCTGACCTTCACAAACATTCCAGGGCCTGCCACACAGAAGTATCCACACAGCATTATGCTGCCATCCCCTGCTTCACGGTGGGGAAGATGCATTTCTGATAATGTGAAATGTTTGGCATTGAGTGTGATGACCATAAAGATCAGCTTTGGTCTCATCACACCATAGAACCTTCTTCCATCCTGGAAAACGTCATCTGTGATGGCATGTGCATTTTTCAACAGTGGCTTTCTCTTTGCCTTTCTTCCATAAAGATTCAACTGGTGGACCACCCAGACAACAGCTGTTGTCTGCAGTCTCCATCATCTGAACCACAGTAGCTTGTAACCCTGTCAGAATTGTCATAAGTGTTGGCTTCCCTCACTTGTATTCTTTTTCCTCAGTTTTTGTGGACAGCCTGCTCTAGAGAGATTTACCGCTGTGCCATACTCAGTTTGTCATTTAACTGGACTCCAAGGGATATTCGGTAACTTGAATGTTTGGTTGTCTCCATCCCTTGACTTGTGCTTTGCTATCCCCTTTTCACACAGTTGCTTAGATGATTCCTTTGTATTCAATGGGAAGGTTAAGCCACCATACTGACTCACCACAAGCTGGACCTTCTAGACACGGGTACATTTAGACTATAATTAATTAAAATTGTTTGACACCACTGCACCAGTGATGATTTAGATGCATCCTATTAATAGGGCAAATACTTACAAGTATTTTGTGTTTTATATTTGTAATAAATTTCGAACACTTGGCACAAATCATTTTTCACTTTGAAATTAAAAGGTTATTTTCTGTGGAACAGTGTCACAAACGTGACAAATTAAATTCACCGTGATTGAATGCATATAACAATAAAATGTGAAAACTTCCAATGGGTGAATACTTTTTTTATAGGCAGTGTAATTACATCACCAGATAATGGGCTGAAAAATAGTGATTTGATCCCATTAATATATCTTATCATTGACAATTCAAAGTGCTTTTGCTACAGTATTACTACATACCACTTGACCTTAAAAAAATCAAAAATCTACTACTTACTGTATCTGTGAAGTGTGTGTGTGTGTGTGAAGGAAAGCAGAATTTCAAAGCCATTTTCTATAATCTACTTAGGACACTTGCAAATGATGCTGGTAACCACTTAACCAGAACTACTTCTGTTCTGACGGGAAGCTGCAGCTTGTTTGATTTTCTGAACTGAAAGCTGAACTGACACACTTCATGTTACTTTTCCCAAATTGAATGAATGATAAATGTGAAGCCTGCATCTGCTCATCAGAGGGCAATGCTCAGTTTCCAATGACGGATATATTTATGGGGAAATTTGCTTTTCATTTAGCTAAATTATATACTGAAGCTATCAGTTCAAAATGAATGAATGTAAGTCAAGAGGTGATGTATTGTAGTAGTGAAGCAACTTAAAAAGACGCACGATATATCCAGAAATGACGTGGTGATAAAATGTAAAATTATCAACCAAAAAGTCACAGAAAGTAAGGAAGGATAAAAGAAGTAAGAGTTTTAAATTCAAGCATAGTAAGTAAAATAGAAGACTAGCAATCAGAAATAGGACAGTATTGTTAAAGAGAAGAAAGATTTTTGGCTGTGGCTCATGCTTAGGAAAACTAAGACTGGTTACGTGGAGATTGCAATTTTATGAGACAATGCATAGTACATGACACAAAACATCTTACAGATACTATGAAGAGATTTTGATGTATCTTGCCAGGTGTATATATGGAGAAAAACATGGGTTGCACACTTGGCATTATGTCAGGTTTGTTTAAAATTGTTGTTAGACTCAACCAAGAGCCCATCTTCTCTACCCGACTGTATATTAATTTCTGGAGAGGGTATTTAACATGTGGCAGATGCCTAATTCACACAAAATGATAGTCTAACCTAACGACGGTTAAAATATCCGACTATGCTACCCAGTTTTGTTAAGAGTCTGGGAACTTTTGATTTTTAAAGATATCAGTGCACAGATTTCTTTAACATGGGTGGTGAGTAAACACACAATGAAAGACATGGCAGCAATTTTAAGAGAAACAACAGTAATTTGTATTACACAAGAGAATATAAAATCCACCAAGAAGATAAAAGTAGATAAGAGTCTAAAAACATCAGGAGCTAAAACCTTTTAAAAGGAGAGCACACAGTCCACAATCTAAAAGTCTGTTAAAACATAACAGTGGAGGATGCGACCTTTGGTGATGCGAAGTCCAAGCTGAGTGCTGTGTTACCACAACAATTAATCTTCCAACTGTCCCACTGAAACACTCCGAATGCCGAATGCTTGTATCCCAACAGAAGTCTTACTAACTTGTCAAATTCCTGTCGGCGTCTCTCCCTCATGGAGTAAACGTTCTTTTTCACATCTGGGTTCCTGGTGTTGCTAGGATGACCTAGGCACGCCTCAGTTCTTGCTTCACTTCGCTTGGTCCTCTTGTGAGTCTTCCCTCTCTTGCCGGATAAACAACTTGCATCTCTCTGATGAGACTGTCTCTTCCTCCCTGGAGGTAGGCGTCACCATCCGTGTGCCTCGCATCTTGTCAGCCACGTACCCACGTTAGCCTGTGAGTCTCTGCGCTTAGTGCAAGTGGTCTTGAGAGCATTCCTGGTGGTCCGACTCTCTCTACACCACCCACTGCCCAGAAGTATGTATCTGCTATAGTCACTGCCTAGGTCAACATGACGATAAAACTGACATGATTCAGACATGATTTTTGTGTCTGCTTATATCCCTTCAGCATTATCTTTTACAAGTAGCAAAAATTTACAGACTCAAATGAAATGTATGTTTTTATTATATGTATAATAGTAATAATAATTGAAGCTCACTTAAGGACCCAGGATTAAACCCGCTACCTCTTGGTTATGGGACAGCATTTCTTTCCGCTATGCCAGCGACTTTCTGTCGATTGATATTTGGGCTTTGGTTTTTACACATTGACAGCAACATGTAAATTGAATAATTTCTTTTTCTTCAGTTATATTCTTCAATAAAAGTGCACTTGTTTTGTTATACCTTTTGTGATAGTTTATTTGATATTTAGTCTTCACACATAACACACATCACGTCAGCATTTTGTCAATATTACTATAACATGAAAAACGTTTCTGTTTTAGTTATGTGTTCAACATTTCTTACCTCCCATTTCCTACATTTACACAGATCGTTGTAGACACAGAACATTTATGAAATGTATGTGTTCCAAATAACAATATATAATTTGCCCTCTACAATTCCAGACACCTAACTCCCAAATAAAGAGACTTTAGCTAAGAGAATTTTGCGTCTGACTTGAATTCAGCTGGGGGATGAGTGCGCAGGCTGCTTGCTACTTGTGTTGACTGACACATTTGCAAAACCAAGATGCTGATGAGGAGGTGCGAGGGAATTTAAGGTGAATGAATATTTTCATAGGCTTCAGGGATTCTAGTGTTAAACAATGGTACATATCAATTTCATTTGCTTATCAATACTGTAAAAACATTTTCATTGGTTAAAGTACATTAAAACATTAGAACATTAGAACAATCTAGACGAGAACAGGCCATTCAGCCCAACAAAGCTCGCCAGTCCTATCCACTTGTTTCCTCCAAGAAAACATCAAGTCGAGTTTTGAAAGTCCCTAACGTCTTACTGTCTACCACACTACTTGGTAACTTATTCCAAGTGTCTATCGTTCTTTGTGTAAAGAAAAACTTCCTAATGTTTGTGCGAAATTTACCCTTAACAAGTTTCCAACTGTGTCCCCGTGTTCTTGATGAACTCATTTTAAAATACAAGTCTCGATCCACTGGACTAATTCCCTTCAGAATTTTAAACACTTCAATCATGTCACCTCTTAATCTTCTTTTGCTTAAACTGTAAAGGCTCAGCTCTTTTAATCTTTCCTCATAATTCAACCCCTGTAGTCCTGGAATCAGCCTAGTCACTCTTCTCTGGACCTTTTCTTGTGCTGCTATGTCCTTTTTGTAGCCTGGAGACCAAAACTGCACACAGTACTCAAGATGAGGCCTCACCAGTGCATTATAAAGGTTGAGCATAACCTCCTGTGACTTGTACTCCACAGATCAAGGCGCTATATAACCTGACAATCTGTTAGCCTTCTTAATGGCTTCTGAACACTGTTGGGAAGTTGATAGCTTGGAGTCCACTAGGACTCCTAAATCCTTCTCATAAGGTGTACTCTCGATTTTCCGACCGCCCATTGTGTATTCAAACCTAATATTTTTACTTCCTATGTGTAATACTTTACATTTACTGACATTAAATTTCATCTCCACAAATCTGCCCAAGCCTGTATGCTATCCAAGTCCTTCTGTAATGATATAACGGATTCCAAATTATCTGCTAATCCACCTATCTTGGTATCATATTCCACCTATCTTGGTATCAACATATAACCGCTGTAAGCTGATTAGAAACCAATATCCACAAAATATGTACATTTTCAAAAGAAATAGGCATTTCTGTATCACAATATTATATCTTGATGAGATTTCAATCTTTTGCAAGACAGATAAATATCTACGTCCTGTAGACAACCATCAACAATACAGGCAGTCTCCGGGTTACGTATGAGATAGGGACTGTAGGCTTGTTCTTAAGTTGAATTTGTATTTAAGTTGGAACAGGTACATTATTTTAATAAATGCTATTGTTGACCAACTGTAATGAATGATGGAGTGTCACCTCTCTCTGACCTTTTTTATTATTTCTACTTTATTTTCCATGGTGATGGTTTTTCTCTTCTTTCCTGTATCACCAGCACTTGCATCAGATTTGTGTTTCAGAGACATTGTTGAAGGGTGAAGACAAAAGGTTATGATGAGCTTTTCTGCACAGCACTGTACACGCTATCACAGCAGGAAGGCACCCGTCGTCAACACGTCTGATGTACTGACAAGAGACGACTTCCTACTATGTGCGTAACAGTACAAGCAGGCTTGCTATTGAGAATGAATGGGGGTGGCGAGGGCGATTCAACATTCACCCACCACACATTCACCTCCACTAGAGTATGCTGCCTGCAGCGTCTGCCCACCGAGAATGAACAGGGTGCAGCCAAAGGAGGGTAGTGAATCGCCCACTACTGCCCCCATTCAACAGGCAGCCACCCGAGGCACACTATACATTGATGCCCCCTGCCACCCCATTCATCGTCAATGGCTTCCGTTCAGCCACAACCGGGTCACCGCTTGCAGCATCACCAGCCGCCCACCAAGAACAAACTGGGCAGTCAGGAGCAGTAGCTGCAGTGGCGTGGTGGGCGGGTAGCGAACCTCCCCATCAAGCCTCCGTCCTGCACATAAGCGGTAGCTATGGCCCCAGCGATTATGGACCCCCGGTCACCGCTTGCCATGCACCCAGTCACCCACTGAGAATGAAGGAATGGGGTGCGGCTCCCACCGCCCCATTCATCAACTGGAGCAACTCGAGGGACACTACACTGCGCGAGCAGTGAAATCGCCCCCTCCAGCCACCGCTTGCAGCATCCCCTGGCCGAAGATGACAGAGCGGCAGTTACTGAGGAGCCTGCGTCGCGTTCCCCAGACAAATGAAGGAGCAGCTGTGTATGTTGGATGTCTGTAACTTGGGGACTACCTGTATCCTGCAACAGAAATTATCCAGGAAATTTTCCTTTTCACTCATCTATTGGCCTTTATAGTTACTATTTCCTTTTAGGCTATGTTTTTATTTGCCTAAGAGAAAAAGAAAACCACCTATTGTTCAAAAAAGTGTACCAAAGTAACTAGTTAAGGAACCCAAGGATTGCATCTTTGCTGTTTTTAGATGAAGTAGTCCTCTTAGATTCCTTAATCTGTGATATCCAGCTGCAGTCCTGTATGATGACATGACCAAGATGAGAATTAGAACCTCAAAATCTGATTTTATAGTCCTCTTCAGAAAAAGGGCAGAAAGTAGCAACTACCTCAAGATTCAAGTACCTGTGTGTGATTGTGAAGACAACTGTAAGTTTGACTATCAAGCTCTAATAGCTGAGGGAACACTGCAGGGATTTCAGCAGATAGTGGTGGCAAAGCAGAAAAGAATGAAGGCCTCTGATAAAAAAATTAAAATTCTGTTCAGTGTACACCTCCATCCACAACTACACTCACGAGCCCGAGAAGTGACCGAATAAATGTAGATAGAAGCTGCTTAGATGAGTTTCCTGTGCAGGCATGTCTCATATTTTATTTTAAAACAGAAGAGAGTAAACCTCTTGTTTCTATGACTATCACAGTGAGTTAATTGAGACATCAGTGAGAATGTCTCTGTGCAGAAGGGAGTATTGGGAATAGTAAATTGAAAGAAGATCCTTGGGAATATTCAGAACACACTGAGGAGGAATATATACTTTTAGATGGTCGGGCAGTGTTAGAGAATACTCTGGAGGGACCTAAATACGACTGTTATATATAGGGGTGGCCTGCCTTTACAACACATTATCCTAATTTCATAACTCTTACAAAGAAGGGCAGTCAGTGAGTGACATATTTTATATTTCCTCAAAATGACACAGCAAAAAATAGCTTCTATTCATTTAGAAAAGTAGGCATCTCCCATGAATTTACAATATTTCAGGTCTCATCATTACCATAACCAACGATTTAACTGATATTTTTCAGATTTCCCCAGGATAGATGGTTGCGTCCCTAAATGTTTTCCCTCCACTCTCTATAGTCCTCACCATCTCTCATGACACCCTTTCAAATACCTTCTCCAGATGTAAAAATGCAATGTCTAGCTTCTCCCTTCTCAGATGCTTTTCCTCTATTTCTTTTCCTGACAATAAAGATGGCATCTTTTGCATGAAACCAATCAGCATTTTGTTTACTTCTGCCTGATCTCTGATCTTTTCTCCAGCATTCTCCCGTACCTCATAATGGCCTGCTCAAGAAAGGCTTAACCGATTGATATGGCCTACACTCCAGTGGATCACCATTTCCCTCCTATATTGTAATACGCACACGTCTTTTCCAGTTTTCAGGAATCCTCCTTTCATACACAATCACAATATTGCAAATGTACATAAATCCATATTAATCAATTGGTGTGAAAGTTAAAAAAATTGATCAGAGTCAAAGATGACACATAAATGACCACAAATATAATAAAAACTAAAGAGGAGTTCTCTTTTTTAATTTATAGTTGACAATTTTACATTTTATGAGAACATATATTTTCTCCCTGTTTAAGGCAAGTGCTTTTCACCTAGTCATTGTTTTATGTTGAAGCAGTTGAGAACCTAGCAAGAAGAAAACTGGATCATTAAACTTTATAGATACTCAGACCTGAATGTCATCAGCATAAGAATGAAGATGATTGTTATGCTTTCCTAATGATAATATTTATTGAGAAATTTGCAACAGGGACAGAACTGAATTCCATATATAATTGAGATGGGATGCCCTGAGGTGGGCTGGCACCCTGCCCGGGGTTTGTTTCCTGCCTTGCGCCCTGTGTTGGCTGGGATTGGCTCCAGCAGACCCCCATGACCCTGTAGTTAGGATATAGCGGGTTTGATAATGGATGGATTGAGATGGGATATTTGGTTGGCAAAATCATCACCAGGAGAGGACACCAGCATACGTTTTTGTTTGTTTTGCATGTTTTTCCACTATGAAGTTGCAGCACTTTTCTCCCTGTTTACTTAGTTCGCTGTCAGTTTGTTCATTAGATTTGTTCATTCAGAGTTGTCTTTGCAAGGAGTGCAATCCATCCATTACGGATCATATTAACATGGGCATTCATCTACAGGACAAGGTTTATATTCTCCAAAAGGCTCTTTACTTGGGTATTTTATCCACCACTTATCAACATCATCTGGTGACTTAACTGTGTCTGTGACTGTACTTGTACGTGTTTAAACGTTTAATGTTTACCATCATGCACTATACATCGTCACACACATGCGAATGGGAGGCAGCTAATGGGCCTGTATAGTGATAATTCCCTGGGGGCAAGGTGCACTGACTTTCTCTCTCAATCCTCTGCAGACCATTCACGGGAAATCCCACTGTGTCCCGGCGGCCATGATGATGTCACTTCTGGTTCCAGTGCTCACGATGATGTCACTTCTGGTTCTGCCGCCTATGATGACGCCACTTCCGATCCCAGGCTTTAAAGCCGCCATCTTTGCATCACTGAATCAGTTCTGTCTTGGACTTTGTACCTAACACTACTCTTGAAAAATTACCCATTTGCAGCCGGGGCATATTACATGTGTGGCTGCCCCAAACCTTTGATGTCTTTTGTGTATTCTTGTCACAACATATATACATATATACAATACACACACACACACACACACACACACATATACACTGCTCACAAAAATTAAAGGAACACTTTAAAGAAACACATTAGATACATCAGATCTCAATATGAAGTTGGATATCTATACAAATAACGACAGGGCAATGTCTTAGGAACAAAAGGATGCCAAGTCTTTTAATGGAAATAAAAGTTTTCTGCCTACAGAGGACTCAATTGTGTAGACACCCTAAAATCAGAGTGAAATGAAGATGTGGCAGGCTAGTCCATTTTTTCAAAAACTTAATTTCTGCTACTTAAAATGCTTTTCAGTATCTTGTGTGGCCCCCACGAGCTTGTATGCATGCTTGACAACGTCGGGGCATGCTCCTAATGAGACGACGGATGGTGTCTTGTGGCATTTCCTCCCAGATCTGGATGAGGGCATCCCTGAGCTGTTGTACAGTCTGAGGAGCAACCTGGCGGCGCCTAATGGACCAAAACATAATGTCCCACAGATGTTCTATTGGGTTTAAGTCAGGGGATCGTGAAGGCCATTCAATTGTTTCAATTCCTTCATCCTCCAGGTACTGCCTGCATACTCTTGCCACATGAGGCCGGGCATTGTCGTGCATTAGGAGGAAACCAGGACCTACTGCACCAGCGTAGGGTCTGACAATGGGTTCAAGGATTTCATCTCGATACCTTATGGCAGTCAGAGCACCATTTCCTACGCAGTAGATGTCTGTGCGTCCCTCCATGGATATGCCTCCCCAGACCATCACTGACCCACCACCAAACCTGTCATGTTGAACGACGTTGCAGGCAGCATATCGTTCTCCTTGTCTTCTCCAGACTCTTTCACGTCTATCACAGCTGCTCAGGGTGAACCTGCTCGTCTGTAAAAGTACAGGGCCAGTGGCGGACTTGCCAATTCTGGTGTTCTTGAGCAAATGCCAGTCGAGCTCCACGGTGCTGGGCAGTGAGCACAGGGGCCCACTACAGGACGCCGGGCCCTCAGGCCATCTTCATGAAGTCTGTTCCTGATTGTTTGGGTAGAGACATTCACACCAGTGGCCCTCTGGAGGTCATTCTGTAGGGCACGAGCAGTGCTCAGCCTGTTCCGCCTTGCACAAAGGAGCAGGTATCGGTCCTGCTGATGGGTTGAGGACCTTCTACGGCCCTGTCCAGCTCTCCGAGAATAACAGCCAGTCTCCTGAAATCTCCTCCATGTTCTGGAGATTGTGCTGGGAGACACATTAAACCTTCTTGCTGCAGCACGTGTGGATGTGCCATCCTGGAGAAGTTGGACAACCTGTGCAACTTCTGTAGGGTTAAGGAATCGCCTCATACTGCCAGTAGAGATAATTACTCAAGCCAAAACTAGCACGAGTGGAAAACCAGCCAAAAAGATCAAGAGGGAGAAACTTGAAATGACCTCCACATGTAAAACCAGTCCTGTTTTGAGGGTTTTCTAATTGTTGCCACTTTAGTGCACCTGTCGTTAAGTCCATGAACACCAATACAGCTGAAAGTGATTAACAATGACCTCAGCTGCTTAACCAACCAGAAAATTATCAGACAGGTTTAATTGATTTCATGCCAGGCCCAATAAAAAGTGTTCCTTTAATTTTTGTGAGCAGTGTATATATATATATATATCTATCTATATATATATATATATATCTATCTATATCTATCTATATCTATATATATATATATATATATATATACTCATTGTATTAAGCAAATAGTTCAATCATATATTCAGTAGTTTTGGACTTGAACTCTCAGTGTTGTGTGTCTCTGTTTGAGGAGTGTGCCAGACAGACTAGGCTGGGTGGTATCCTGGCTTCTCCACTTTAAAATCAATAACTCACTGTTTTAATAATGGGAATCTTCAGTGTGATAATAGTAATAGTAATGTAATAGTGTGAATAGCACTTGACGGTTGCCACACTGTGCTCTGCAAAGTCCCAGAGCCCATACCAGTGATGATGGTGGTTCTGACTCAAAATCAGAAGCATCAAAGTTCATCTCTGCCAATGGCTTTTCTATTCTGTGTCAAGATGAAAAAAGATAAGCTGATTAATGTGGCAGTGATATCAAATGCTATCACTGAATACCAAGAAGGTAAAGAGAAATATAAATCAACTGAAACAATTGCTATACTTATTAAAAATGATATGAACAATATAGGGAATCCATTCCCTAATAGGTTTATCCATTCCCGGGAATTTGGGAATCCTGCATGTCATTCCCAGGAATTCCAGGTGCCCGGGGATGACACAGCACATGGGCATCTCACTTATTTTTAATAAAACTACTGCAATATGTTGACACCAATAAAAGAATAACCTTATCTACAAGCAGTTTGTGCTGTCATATAAGTACATGTATCTAGTTAGTTGCAGTAATAAGAGCGTAGAAAGCACAACATGTCCAGCGTGCGGTCATTTAGGCGAGAGCGCACATTCGTGCAGAGTACACCAGCCGCTGAGAAAACACGCTCTACCTCCACTGAAGTAGGCGGCACAGTCATCAGATACTGATACACTTGTTCTAAACAACGCCCGCGCGTGCCGTTGCTCTGAAACACCGCCATTTCAGCTTTTACTGATGCATCCAGTTTCTTGTCATCATTCTGTGATGGCAAGTTTCTAGGCACAGATAATGTGGATGCAACAGACTGACGCATTGCAATTTTAAGTTGCTGTTTAAATCTGTTGTCTGACAGACGTCAATGAAGTCTGCCCTGTCCCAGCATTCGTGAGCTGCAGAGTGCAGACTCCTCCCAGTCCACCGAGCCGGGAGTCAGACGACTGCTGCTGGTCTGTTGTTGACTGAATTAATGAGCAACACACTATACCGTGGGCCAAAAAACTGTGCCACTTAATTATTTTCAACTATAACTCTGTTATTTCTTGATCGATTTTTACAAATTTACATGCAACATATGCAAGCTTGGCCGTTCCTGGTTTTCTGGGAATTACAACAGTTTCCCTAGAACAATTACTAGCTACTTGTAATATTTGTAAATTAAAATAGACCAGAGATATAAAGTCTAAAGTTAGAGGATGTTAGTTTTGTCCGACAGTTCTAAAATAAATTCTTGCCTGGTCTGTTTATTAACTGGGAGGACTTTTGTAAAGCAGTAGTCTCCACCATTTGTGTTTATCCATTAATAATGTTTATGAACCCTCTTAATTCAGTTCAGAGTTGCAGGGCGCCAGACCCCATCATGGTCTCATCAGGTCCCAGATGTCAATCTTGGACAAGATGCCGGCCCGTCACAGGGCACACACAATGTATAGTCTCCATTGACCTTGACACACATCGTTGGGATATGTGAGGAAAACTGGAGTATCTGGAGAAAATCCAAAACATACAAAGAACAGCATGCAAACTCCTCAAAGAAAGCAACTTGGCTGTACAAGTTGAATCCTAGAGCTGTGTGAAAACTTACGTCTGTCGCTTTTTTGTTTAGACTTAAAACACCGGGCTCAGCTCTGGTCTTCTCTATTGCTATACTGCATTACTTGTGATAAGCAAAGCACTAAGAACTTTCACTTTGTATAATGAAGCTCATATAAAACATGACAAGTTAAACAAATAGTTGTGAAGGATATCACATGAGCCATATTGTCATCATCCATTTTAATTATGCATTCAAATGGAAACAAAGGCTTTTGATAGAGTTATCAGCAAAATGAGAATCAGCCTCATGAAATAATTACCTCTGCAAAGCACGGTCTACTCTGTACAGATATAAGTACTATTTAATATAATATGACAATATTTCATCAAAAAGGGAAACATCATGTTAGAAATGCACATTCAGTTTACTGTGATAAGAAAATATTCACTTTGCTAATTCTTCATAAAAGCTATATTTACTGTAGCTTATCAATAAAATTAGCAGAAACTTACAAGGCTGTAGCCTGTGCCACATGATTTTCACAAACTGAGAGGTCAGTTCCTTGGATTTGGGAAGAGGAGCCCAAAGCATTTTATAGCATCTCGATTTGCACCACCACAATTTATTTTCATATCAGCCATTTTAATCTGTTATTTGATTGGCATCTTTTAAACACAAGGAAAAGACCAAACACATACACACTATTTGGCAGCTGGATGTACTGTAGGTAATAGCAGGTACTGCATATCCAGTTTAAAGATAAAATGTTCAAAATATCAAGGCTGACTTGTTCCTTCTTGAAAAATGGCAGTGATTGATCTAACCTGAAAATAACCCATCAAGGATGCTGAGGCTCCTGGAGCTGGGCCAGTTGTCTTTTTTGGTTATATTTTATTTTGTCATGTTCATAAAAGCAGGTGGAACTTCAATCACCATGGATGATGCAGTGAGCTTCTGATCATGATTCCTGTTCCCTTATCAATTTGTCAGTGATGGCATAGACAATGTCAGCTTTATCTTGCCATGGCTGATGATCTTTTTCCATGGAGTGATTCTCTTGGGCAGCAGCTTTATGTCAGGACTTTAACATAACCAGTCATTGTGATAAATATCTGTCTCATTCATTTTTGAATGACTTTTTCATGTGAATAAAGAACTGCATGTGGCTCCAAGAGGTCATCAGCAAAGTATGAGTGACTGTTGGACTGCGCTGGCCCTAATGCATATCCAGGGAATCTGTTTTCAGATGGTAAATGCCAGACACCTGGTAGCCATAGCAATAACTTGTTGTCTGCCTGCAGACTCAAAGATGCCCAGATATAATAATGCGTACTACTATTACATATCTATAAGATACTTTTCCAGACTTACTTTATAAATATAGCAGCTCAATTTTTATTCTTTTCTGAAAATGGAATGGGCTGGTAACATTCATACTGTATATAGATAAAATAAATATTTCCATATGAAAATGTTCACAAGTACTACTGTATGCTTATTCATTTTTATTGTATGTACATTAAAAATGTTCATTCATTCATTCAATCAAAAAAAAGGACCGCATTGCTATGGTCTATCTGCCTTGTAGATTAATCTGCAAGATTAGACCATATCTGACAGAATATGCATCACATCTCCTGGTCCAGGCTTTGGTTGTGTCATGGCTGGACTACTGTAATTCTCTTCTAGCAAAAGTACCAGCATGTGTCATCAGGCCACTCAGATATTTCAAAATAGAGCAGCATGTCTGATGTTCAACCAGCTGAGATAGGCATGTATAACTCCTCTTTTTAGAGCACTACATTGGCTTCCTGTAGTGGCACGTACTATACTCAAATTCTTAATGCTTGCCCATTAAATTAGTCAATGAGTCAGCACCTATATACAGTATATATAGAGAGATACTTCTGAGGTTCTAGGTTCTGTTCTCTTCCTTGAACACTCTGTTGTTGAATGGTGTCTGGTGATGCCACCTCTGCATGGTATCAAATCCTCAGTCTAGACTCTTTCAAGTGTATCTCCTAGCCGGTAACAAGCACACCTCCAGCTGAAATTCAGATTCTTCAATGTATAGAAGAAGCGTTTGAAGACTTTCTTCTTTGGTGAATTTCTGTCTAAGGCCTTGTTCACACGGGCATTAAGTTTTTGGATAAACGAACTTGCTCTGAACGTCCTAGACGTTTATGTTGCATTTTGTGGTGGCGATCGATTGACTTCTACACTGGCGTTCGTTTGTCTCTGACTAACGCCAGCCTGCAGCCCAAATTGTAGTTTGTGTGTTAACCTGTGGAGGCAGTGTCGGGAACTGGATATGAAAGCCCTTGTCGTTTTATTTGAGGTGGTTCCTTTCAATATGGACCATTTGCTATGTTAGATATTAATCTTCTTGGTTTAAAAATACTCGTAATACAGCGACGTAGGGAGAGAAAAAATCGCCGCTACTGGGTTCATCCTCTGACTGCACAACGTCGGGTTAAAGGAAGTTTTTTTGTGCTTTATGAAGAAATGCGAAAATTTCCGAGCAAGTTTTTTAATTACTGTCGGATGTCGGTTTCCACTTTTGATTGTCTGCTGCAGCTGGTGCAATGCCACATTGCACACCGATCAACCAATATGCGACTTGGTGTTAGCCCCGAAGAGAGACTACTTGTCACTTTGAGGTAAGGAAAGAGTAGTCGAGTGTGAACTTACACCAGTGTTATGCACTGAAATGCCCCCTCTCGCCATGGATTGCCCCCCCTACATAATCATTATCAAATATTATATTAGAACATAAATTAATAGGTTCATGGTTTACAAATTACATGAGACAATAAAATAAAATAAGCAATATGAAAATATATATGTTGTATATGAAAACATAAAAATATCCGGTCCTCCGAAGCGTAAAATAAATGTGCAGAAAACGAACTAGAAGCGGTTTCCTTGCGTTCGTTGGGTTTTGAACGGCAAGAAAAAGCTGCATACAACGTTTTTTTGATGCCGTATAAACGCACTGCCGGACAAACGCACGTCACCAAAGCCCGTGTGAACACTCTCATTGACTCCTACGTGTAGAAAACACTCGGCGCTTGATCCGCGCTCACCGGACGCCTTCTGACGCAAAAAACGCTCGATTTTAACGCCCGTGTGAACAAGGCCTAACTGATATTAGCTGTTAGCTTTTGTAACATAGGAATTGTAACTCTCTTGTGTTTTGTACTGAACTCTGAAGATTAGAGTATTACATTACAGGTTTGAATCGCAATCTGATTATTTAGGTGGTTACCTACCAGGTAACGCTTATGGTTGGTTGACCAGTCGGCAAACATCTGCCATGTCCTCTCAGTTGTGAGAAGCCTTTCATAGATATATTATACAGTATCTTCCAAAAAATAAAACAAATATATATATATATATATATATAGGTGGTGGTTAATCACCTGGAACGCTTCCAGGTGGGCTATAAAAGGGCCCAGCCACCACCACTCGACGAGCCAGAGTTGGGAGGAAGGAGACAAAGCTTGTCTGGGAGGAGTGGTGGAGAATTGTGGTGTTTGTGAGTTTTGTGCTTGGTGATTTTGGGACTGTGTTTGGGCTGTGTGGCACGGAGAAGACGTGTCCCACAGCTGAAGAAAAATAAAAGTCATTGTACTTTTTATACGTGCCTCCGTGTCGGGCCAGGTGCCTATATAGCGCCTTTCCTACAATATATATATATATACATACAAGTATATATATATATATATATATATATATATATATATATATAAAAGGCAAAGTTGATGACAGGATGACAACATCATACCATATTTCTGCAACAGGACTCTCAGAGTCATGCTAGACGATTTTTCATCTGAATCAGTCCCACTCCCATGTGGGGTTCCCCAGGGTTCCATTTTAGGGCCACTACTTTTTTCAATCTACATCCTGCCTTTAGGTGCAATTTTTAGAAAGCATGCAATTTCATATCACCTATATGCTGACGACTGCCAAATTTATTTCTCCCTCAAGCCAACTGACTCCACCAAACCTCTCCTCGACTGCCTATCTGACATTAAGGACTGGCTGGCTGTAAACTTCCTTCACCTGAACGATTCAAAAACCGAGGTCATTGTTTTTAGTCCCGACTGCAAACAGGCTCCACCCCTTGGCCTGTTTCTCTTCCCATTCCAGTAACTTCGTCTGTCTCCAATCTTGGAATCAAAATGGATACGTTCCTGAAAATGGATGCTCAAGTCAACAGCACAGTAAAATCCTGCTTTTTCCATCTAAGGCGAATCGCCAAACTCAAGCCTATTCTTTCTAACCACCTCCTGGAATCAGTAATTCATGCATTCATTACGTCCTGGCTTGACTACTCTAATTCCTGCCTTTTTGGTATCAGTAAAGCCACACTTTCTAGACTTCAACTGGCTCAAAATGCGGCTGCAAGGCTTCTAACTGGAAGTAGCAGAATCCAACACATTTCACCAATTTTGAAAACCCTTCACTGGCTGCCGGTTAGATTCAGAATCGATTTTAAGATTCTCCTCCTAACCTATAAGGCATTAAGCGGTCTAGCCCCCGCCTATTGGAGTGTCTTGCTCCATTGTCACAATCCCCCTCGTGTTCTTAGATCCACAGATCAGCTGCTCCTAACCGTTCCCAAGGCACGTTTTAAAGCTCGTGGTGAAAGGGCTTTCTCCGTCTGTGCACCCAGGCTCTGGAACTCCCTGCCCTTAGTGGTTAGGCAAGCCGCTTCAGTCGCCACATTCAAATCTCGCTTAAAAACGCACCTCTTCACATTGGCTTTTAATTCTTAACCTGTTTCATTTTCCACTTGTCTTTTGCTATTTTCTCTATTTTATTTGGTCCCTTGACCTGTTTTTAGTATCTCTGTTTTAATTCTCTCTTAATGTTTATTTTTAATATTTTGCTTTTAGTCCTGCTTGTTGTAACTGTACAGCGCTTTGGTCAGTTGTAATGCTGTGTTTTTAAGCGCTCAACAAATAAATATGGTATGGTATGGTATGGTATACCTAGATTAGCATTATAAGATCAGTAAAAGAGCTGATCAGAGAGAGACAAGAGCAGGGGGGAAGAAAACGTAATGCCCTAAGTTGCAGACACATCTGGAAATTCAAGAAATGGTTCCATGTAGAAGCACTAGGCTGTATAGTGTTCATGCTTTATTTTGCTTTTGTTTATGGCACTGTTTGAATAATACTTAAAGATTAAAATTTATTAAAGCCTACTTTCCTGTCTTCCATATTTTCTTTATTTTAACCACCAGGAACCGAGAACCAAATTCCTCTCTCATTTGGGGTGAGGCAGAGAGAACACTCCCAATAGGAAGGCCACAGTGACAGTTATACATGGGTGAGGTGTGAAGGAACTACTGACAGTAAGGTAGTGGACCACAGTTCTGAATACTGTATACCCCCAAAGATTGGTAAGAACATGCAAACAAATGTAGAGAAAGAGAATTAAATGTTATACTGTGGATGTTAGATGTTTTAAGGAGAGGTGACCCCAAACACCTTTCCATGATAACACTACTGTTTATTCTTTTTTTTACAATCGAGAGATAAGTAGAGGCTGCCTGGAATTCAGGAAAAATGTGTTTTAATGCACTAATACACTTAAATACATAAAATAAACTATCTGAAGAACACAAAAATAATCATTGAGCCTACAGGCTGCTGTACTTAGTTTCATTGTTTGTTTTTGCAATTACTCAGTTTGAGTGGGCTACAGATGAAAAAATTTGGTGCCCACTCAGATACTTAATACAGAAAAGGTAACATACTGAACCTTTCAGTAACAAATTAAAATAACAATTAGCTAAAACAAATTATCACTTAAATATATCTTAAATTATTTTTAGATATATTTAAGTGATTTGAACTTATATGTATATATGGATTATTTAAAGATATCTGTGAATTATTTAAATGTAAATTTTGATCCAAATCATGAAGGTATCTGAAATTGATTTGCAGATACCGTAACTGCTGTGGTGGGTTGGAACCCTGCCTGGGGTTTGTTTCCTGCCTTACGCCCTGTGCTGGCTGGTGATTGGCTCCAGCAGACCCCTGTGACCCTGTAGTCAGGATATAGCGGGTTGGAGAATGACATGACATGACATACCTTAACTGCATCTGAAGGTATTTATAAATGACTAGCGGTCTTCAAACTCAGTGGGCCTCAGTTATATTGCCATTGGTTTTATCAGAACTTACTATGTAAGTAACTATTTTTCTGTATACAGTATTTGTAGTTTTCTTTACCAGAGCCAATTATATTACTTCACTTAAGCTGATTACTGTTGAATGTGTTACATACAGTTTTTGAAAGTGGTGGCGTGAAAGAAATTTGCAAATATTACAAATTTGATCAATTCAAAGCTAAAAACTGCAAAAATTCTGAACTCTCCTTTAGCATCAAAGACTAAAATTAGCACTGCTACGGTATACAGTGGGCATGAATAAATCTCTACCAGATAGATAGATAGATAGATAGATAGATAGATAGATAGATAGATAGATAGTGAAGGTCTGTGATATGGTTCACATATTTATAGCTGGAAATCCACAAAGGGAGCAAATGAATCATGTATCATAAAACAGTCTGTTTATTCCTTAGCTTTTGAATCCTACCAGGAATCATCATCAGCGGAACATGATTAGACTTACCGGAATCCAAGGCGATATAAGGAGTGAAGGGGAGGGTAGGTGCATATGGCGGGGGATATTGATGAGGTGGGGTTCGGAGGGTGTTGGTCATAAAGTCTTATTTGTTATTTGCATGTTCTCCTATTCAAGGCTGCATATGCTGGGTTCAGTCCAAATGTCTCTTAATGCCGTTTTCATTGGATAGCCACATTTCAGCCAGTTCTCTGGTACTTTTAGATAGATAGATAGATAGATAGATAGATAGATAGATAGATATTTGAGGAGAGAATTTGAACGTTTTAAAAAGCTTTTTAAATAAATACATGCATACATAAATAAATAACTTAATTAATTAATTTATACACACCATGGTCTGGACATATAACAGAATGACTAAAAAGGAAGAAAATTAAAAAGAAGAAAACTTCTGACTCGCCAGTCACAGTGAGGCATTAAACAGGTATACTGATGTTGGCATGAAGAAGCCCCCTTATCAATACACACCACAAGTGCAGAATCATCTTAAAAGTTCTGCAAATGACGTGGCCTGGTGTTCTGTTTATAGTTGGAGGTGTACAAAGTGAAGAGAAAAGGAGACAGGACTGTTACATGTGCTGCTGCAGTGTTGCTCAAACCTGTATTAGAAACGTCTCACAAATTGCGGACTGCCTGACAGATAGTCCATCATCCTGGACACCATTGGCTTATCCTCTGCATATTGCTGAAAGTATCCCTTAATAGAGATGGCTGGATGGTAGAAATCAAAAAACATAACCCTCACTGTGCTGCGAGCTTAGTCCAGGTGAGAATAAGCCTTGTCGAGCAGCTAGATAATTGCATCCTCCACTGTAATCTTTGTCCAATAGGCAAACTCTGCATCTACAGATATCAAGAGTGAGCTTCATGGATGGTAGTCATTTGTACTTTGGTAGATTATTATAATAGCCTTGCCTTAAGCACTAAAATACTGTTTTGGGCACTTGAGTTCTGTTTTGCCCTCTGATTTTGACATCTAGTTTATGACGTAACTAGTATTAAACTTTACTGTAAAATAGTCATGCGTTTTTCAAGTGATTGCATTAATCTCTGTCACTTAGACATTAAATCTGTCAGATTTTAGGATACTTGGTTTATTTACAACTCAATTAGTTTCCAACAAATTAAAACTACGTTTAGTATGTCTGCAACTAATTTTGAAGATGCATAATTCTTTGTAAAATATCTTGAAATTAATAAAGTCTATAGATCTTTCTGAACAAGTACAGGGTTACAGTGAGGCAGAGAGAGACTGTGCCTAATGGGAACTAATACTGATAATCCATCCATCCATCCATTTCCTAACCCGCTGAATCCGAATACAGGGTCACGGGGGTCTGCTGGAGCCAATCCCAGCCAACACAGGGCACAAGGCAGGAACCAATCCCGGGCAGGGTGCCAACCCACCACAGGACACCCACACAAACACACCCACACACCAAGCACACACTAGGACCAATTCAGAATCACCAATCCACCTAACCTGCATGTCTTTGGATTGTCGGAGGAAACCCACGCAGACACGGGGAGAACAAATACTGATAATGCAAGAAACAAATACTTCAGATGTGAAAATCATTCAAATTTTCTCTAAGTATTTGTGTATTTTATCTTTACCTGCTTAATCTGATGCCCCAAAATTCAGGATATAAAATACAGTATTACAACTGGCGTTAGTATCCCAGACCATTAACTGATACAGTTAAGTGTGCATATGTCATTCCTTAAACAAAGACGTTATATTATGAGAGTAGGCTCAACAATGAATCTTTGAGCAGGCTTAAAAGCAGAATCTTACAAGGCACATCATGCACACATGTTTTTCATAGAGTATGCACAGTTATAATAGAAAAAAATCATATATATATATATATACAGTGGGATGCAAAAGTTTGGGCAACCTTGTTAATAGTCATTATTTTCCTGTATAAATCGTTGGTTGTTACGATAAAAAATGTCAGTTAAATATATCATATAGGAGACACACACCGTGATATTTGAGAAGTGAAATGAAGTTTATTGGATTTACAGAAAGTGTGCAATAATTGTTCACAAGAAGGGCCGGTGGGAACTTTAAAAGGGAGCCAGCTAAACAGAGAAAGAAGCACCATTGTTTGCTTGTCTGCACTGTCACCCTTTGGCGTGTGTATGGTATTACATGGTTGTAAGTTTTGTCTCATGCCTCTTTGCATCGTCTTCGTCGGAGGGAGCGCTCCCACATACCTCATCCCAAAACGCTTCAGAAATGGTAGGACAAACTTTACATTCACCTGTGCTGTTCACAGGATCTGCCACCCCCCCCCCAAGCTTTATTTGCATCTGTTACATGGGACTGATTCATGGACATTGTCATGGGTGTTTACTGTTGTGTATTGTATTTGTTATCACCAAGGAGAGGGCTTATCTGATTATTTGTTGTTTATATTTACTTTCCATTTAAATATATTATTCATAAATTAATTTGATTTTGTGTCACTGTCTGCGAGTGAGTGTGGGTCAGGCCAAGGCTGGGTGTGTTCCTAGAATCCCCACCAAAAAAAATAAAAAATCGCCATCCCTTCGATGGTGTGACTCTGGACCGCTACAATGTAATATCCTGCTGGGACAAGGAGGCCATATAGCTAACGTTGTTTTTGCTTCTCTCCCTGCAGCACCAAGAACCCACCCAGTAAGGGCAACTGAATCTGCCACTTCCGGTTTCCCATCCAGAAGAATCCCAAAGTCCCGGCATCATTTGACTCAAGGACAAGCCACTAGATGGAGCTCCTGTTACGAAGTGACCTTACAAATTAAGAAAATTCTTTTGTTGTTTTGCCCCCAGATTCAGGGCACCCATAGGCATTACTTTTGCCAATTTTTCAATTAATATTAAATGAGACGACCCAGTTGATGCCCCAAATTTTGATCCGGAAGTCTGTCATTCCTGTACCTAGCCACAATGGAAAAGCAGAAAAAATGTTAATGAGAACAAAGTTAATCTACTTATTTTTCATAAAATCTGGTGGGATAATCCCAAATGGCATTTGCAAAACACCAATGCAAAGAAATAAAAAAGAAAAATATACATAGATACAAGAAAAATGCTCACTTGCATTCAATATGAATTACAGTTTTGTTGAAATATTGTTTACCATTAAACAAATGCTGAAGGGGCAAATATTTGGAGTGGACTTTTGAAGTCCTTCATTGAAAACATTATTTTAGTTGTCAAATTGAAAAAAAGGATTTCTGGTGCAGAGAAACATACAGCATATATCACTTCTGCAAATGTTCGATCAAACTCAAACACATGAATTTCTGCTTTAATTTAATTTTTCAGCATACACATTTCTGTAATACAAATCAGACTAACAGACACTACCTTATGTGAATCAGTATGGAATGTTTGTATTGAAATCTTTTTATTTCCTCTGCCTTTCTTATCATGTGAGCAGCGTTTGATTAGTGTTACCTGGTAACACAAATCAATGAATGCACTTAGGTAGAGAGTCCATGGTAGGCAAAGTACCAGAAACACAGTCCAGGCCTCAGTGTCACACTGAAAATGTTGATCTTTACATATAAAAGTCTCATTTGATTTGCAAGGAAAGATTACTATCTTAATCTTCTCACGTAATATGGATATATTACTTATGTCATTTACTCATGGAATAATCTCATGTTTCATGTGTAAAATTCTTTTACTTCATTTTTAAGATGTCACTATCAACATTTAACATAACTATTCAGTCTCTTTTATGATTATGGTGACATATTTCAACTTGGTCGCTGTATTTTACACCTGTGTTTTCTTTATACTATTATGTGCAGAGATATAAAATGCTTCTTATATAGGTAAATGGATGAAGAATTCCACTGATCTTAGATCAAGCCTCTACAGTTGGCACGTATTACTGGAATACTTTATATATATACACGATATATGCATCCAGTAGATTTATGAGGGGATATGTTTAACATGGATCTGTAAGTCATAGCAAAATGCCATCAGCGTTGATAGATACTTTTTTTAACCTCCAAATACTTCTTTTATGGCCCCATTTATGTTTGCTAGTTTTCAGAAAAAAATATTTGTCATAATGATCAGCCCTGTCTGATTCCACATTCTAGTGTGAAATTGTCAGACTTTTTATATGAATAGAGACTCCTGATCTGGACTATTTGGTCCAAGTACAAATTTTGGGTCCAAACATACATTTACACAATACAATTAACAGATACGATCCTTCAACTTTATCAAAAGCCTTTTCAGTGTCTGAACACAAGCCTGCTCCTGGAAACTCAGATACTTTAGGGTTATCCTGTACATTATAGATAGAACTTTATTTTTATGTTGTGCAATCAGAACAGTTTTGATAAATGTTGACCTTTAATAAATACAGTTTGATCTTGCAATATTATAAAAGGGAGCATTTTTTCAGTAATTTTAGCTGGTGCTTTAACCGGAATATTATTATTGTTGTTTAATATTATTGGTGTGTAGGATACACATACTTTTGTTTAAATGTTTGATAATACTGTCCTTCCTTTAAAAAATCCCATTTGTCATTTATTTGGAATTCAAAACATCCACGCATCATAAGAGCGACCCTACAAAGACAAAAGGCAGAAGGCGGCATGGCTCTACCTAACTTCCAGTTTTATTACTGGGCAGCAAATATACAGGCGATAAGAACCTGGACACAAATAGAAGAACATACACAGGCTTGGACCGCAATAGAAGTCAAATCCTGCAGTACTTCTTTGTATTCCCTGCTCTGCGCTCCAATAAACACACGTTATCGGCAATACACTAATAACCCAATTGTGCTCCACTCACTTAGAATCTGGAACCAATATAGAAAGCATTTTAAGAAGGAGAAGCTTCTATCTGTGGCACCTCTGCAAGAGAACCACCTCTTTCAACCTTCACAAACATATGCAGTTTTTAATATCTGGAAAAAATTTGGAATTAACTTGCTTAGAGATCTTTATATAGACAACGTCTTTGCATCCTATGAACAATTACATTCCAAATTTAACATTCCAGCTACACATTTCTTTCACTATCTTCAAATCAGGAACTTTGTTAAACAGAACCTTCCAAATTTTCCTCATCTTGCACCCTCATCCATGCTGGAAAAAATACTGCTCAATCTCAAGGACTTAGACACCATCTCTACAATATATAAAATCATTTTACAATCCCTCCCTTTCAAAGATCCAAGAGGACCCTGGGAAAAAGATCTCTCAATTAATATATCAGAAAAGGAGTGGAAAGTAGAAATGCAGAGAATTCACTCGAGCTCCATATGCGCAAAGCATACAATTATACAACTTAAAATTATATATCGAGCACATCTGTCTCGACTAAAACTCTCCAAAATGTTTCCAGGGCAGGATCCAACCTGCGAACGTTGCAACCAAGTCCTAGCCTCACTGGGTCACATGTTCTGGTCCTGCACCAAATTAACATTATTCTGGACAAAAAATTTGAATTACCTTTCAGACAGCCTTGGACTCACAATCCCTCCTAACCCACTAATAGCTGTGTTTGGGGTTCTTCCAGAGGGGCTTAAAGTGGAGAAAGACAAACAAATTGTGATTGCATTCACTACACTTTTGGCACGCAGACTCATTCTGATAAACTGGAAGAACCCAAACTCTCCTCTTTTAAGTCAGTGGGAAACTGATGTGTTATATTATTTGAAATTGGAAAAAATCAAATACTCAGTTTGAGGATCCATACAGACTTTTTTCAAAACATGGCAGGATCTAATCAGTAATATTTTAAAATAAGCTCATAAAGCACAGAAAATTCATTAATTTAGGTTATGTTTACAAGCCTTAAATTTCACGCCGTTTGGCTTGCTGTCTCTCTCAGGGGTGGGGATCGATCTGTTCTTAACTCAATTTTTCTTTTTGTAAAAACTTGAATAAAGTCTATAAAAATAAAAAAAAAATCCCATTCGGTTCTGGAAAATTAAGAGTGTAAGCATTTTCCATTCTTTTTGCTATAGACATCACCAAAACCTTAATAGCAATATTCAGTAATGACATTGGTCTGTAGAATGAGCATTCTATAGGTTTTTTATTTAACTGATTTATTTTGGAAAGTTTATAACTAACAATTGATAAAACATTTTTGTCAAGAAAAAAATCCAAAAGGGAGACAGAAACTGTCAGAAACCACATAAAACATTCATTTAAAGGCTAATGTATTAAGAAAAGGAAACTACAAATAGTCAAAATGCTCAATTCTAAAATACAATTTAAAAAATACAAAAATAAAATGGAAATGCAATGAAATAACAAGGAAAAAAATCCATAATCTAAATACAAATTCCTAAACTGCATGGAACAGAGTCTGTGCAAAAATGATTATGAATAATTTGACCAGAATATTAAAAGAGCTAAACAGAAGGAAGAACAAGCCCAATCAAGGCGAGACAGAGATCATAGCCAGTAAGGTAACAACACGAGCACACTAAGTAGTTTTGGGGACAAAAAAGAATGAACATCAAAACCCCAAGCAGAATTTAGTAACCAAACTAAAGGAACAGAAATCCCTAACTAAAGCAAACTCAAGAACATGCAACACAGATTTGTTTTGAAAACCCAAAAATTAGGACAACCAAAGCCAAATTTGCCATACTTATATACAGTGGGTACAGAAAGTATTCAGACCCCCTTCAATTTTTCACTCTTTGTTATATTGCAGCCATTTGCTAAAATCATTTAAATTATTTTTTTTCCTCATTAACGTACACACAGCACCCCATATTGACAGACAAAAAAAAAGAATTTTTTGAAATTGTTGCAGATTTATTAAAAAAGAAAAACTGAAATCTCACCTGGTCCTAAGTATTCAGACCCTTTGCTGTGACACTCATATATTTAACTCAGGTGCTTTCCATTTCTTCTGATCATCCTTGAGATCACCTTCATTTGAGTCCAGCTGTGTTTGATTATACTGATTGGACTTGATTAGGAAATCCACACACCTGTCTCTATATAAGACCTTACAGCTCACAATGCATGTCAGAGCAAATGAGAATCATGAGGTCAAAGGAACTGCCTGAAGAGCTCAGAGACAGAATTGTGGCAAGGCACAGATCTGGCCAGGGTTACAAAAAACTTTCTGCTGCACTTAAGGTTCCCAAGAGCACAGTGGCCTCCATAATCCTTAAATGGAAGATGTTTGGGACGACCAGAACCCTTCCTAGAGCTGGCCGTCCAGCCAAGCTGAGCTACCGGGGGAGAAGAGCCTTGGTGAGAGAGGTAAAGAAGAACCCAAAGATCACTTTGGCTGAGCTCCAGAGATGCAGTCAGGAGATGGGAGAAAGTTGTAGAAAGTCAACCATCACTGCAGCCCTCCACCAGTCAGGGCTTTATGGCAGAGTGGCCTGTCGGAAGCCTCTCCTCAGTGCAAGACACATGACAGCCCGCATGGAGTTTGCTAAAAGACACCTGAAGGACTCTGAGATGGTGAGAAATAAGATTCTCTGGTCTGATGAGACCAAGATAGAACTTTTGGCCTTAATTCTAAGTGGTATGTGTGGAGACAACCAGGCACTGCTCATCACTTGTCCAATACAGTCCTCACAGTGAAGCATGGCGGTGGCAGCATCATGCTGTGGGGGTGTTTTTCAGCTGCAGGGACAGGATGACTGGTTGCAATCGAGGGAAAGATGAATGCGGCCAAGTACAGGGATATCCTGGACACAAACCTTCTCCAGAGTGCTAAGGACCTCAGACTGGGCTGAAGGTTTACCTTCCAACAAGACAATGACCCTAAGCACACAGCTAAAATAACGAAGGAGTGGCTTCACAACAACTCTGTGACTGTTCTTGAATGGCCCAGCCAGAGCCCTGACTTAAACCCAATTGAGCATCTCTGGAGAGACCTAAAAATGGCTGTCCACCAACGTTTACCATCCAACCTGACAGAACTGGAGAGGATCTGCAAGGAGGAATGGCAGAGGATCCCCAAATCCAGGTGTGAAAAACTTGTTGCATCTTTCCCAAGAAGACTCGTGGCTGTATTAGCTCAAAAGGGGGCTTCTACTAAATACTGAGCAAAGGGTCTGAATACTTAGGACCAGGTGATATTTCAGTTTTTCTTTTTTAATAAATCTGCAACAATTTCAAAAATTCTTTTTTCTGTCTGTCAATATGATGTGCTGTGTGTACATTAATGAGGGAAAAAAATTAATTTAAATGATTTTAGCAAATAACAAAGAGTGAAAAATTGAAGGGGGTCTGAATACTTTCCGTACCCACTATATGCTCAAAGTGATGATATCACACATCACAAGGTCAGGATCACATGACAACAAATGACAAATCAAGCCCCAAACCCCAAAAAAAAAAGTGACTGAACTAAATATGATCTCACCATAACGGCACAAGCAACAGAGACATAAAGTGAAAATGGTACATTAAATTGATACAAAAAGCATGTAAAATATTAATATTACAACATAAGCCACAAAGCCCAAAAACAAAGTGGACAAAAGACCATTATGCTGTAAAAAAGAGTTTATAAAGGTTCAGAGAACAAACACCACAATGGCAAAAACTAATACCACTGCACTGATGTCTTGAATACCTGGGGAATAAATAACTCTGACAAAATGAAAAGTCTTAACACAGTATGTAATTAAAAACAAAGCATTAGAGGGAAATTATAGTCAGTCAATCATTATCCAACCTGCTATATCCTAACACAGGGCTAGCAAAATATAATAAAAATAAATAAACAAACATAACTAAAAATTTAAAAGCTAAAAAATAACAACTTAGTAAAAAGAAAGGAAACAAATACAAAAGAAAAAACATACACTAGAGGAAATTCAGGCATGTGAACATAATAGTTCAATGTAAAAGCCTTTTTTCTTTTGTTTCCTTGAAAATAGCTAGCATTAACAGAGAAAATGTACAATTTTTTAATAACATCCTTCTAGGGTTCTATATTGGCCTGCAGTAGGATAGCACCTTGAATCTGAGAAGGGCTTAGAGGTCTATCCAACTCCTCTATGAAGGGCGTTGAGCTGTGGAATTCACAGCTCATCAAAAACTTACTGTCGATATACTGTATTTAAATGTGTCTGTCACCTTAAAGCATAGTTTCTTAAACTATTTTGAGTTTGTGGGTTTCCTGCCTTATGGGTCACGCAGAGTAGTGACTCACCATTGTATTCAGTGGCAAAGGGACTGGTGTGGTTTCTCTCATGATAGATCGTCATTGGCAATCGACAATGACTGTTGGTGGCAATTCTCCAAGTGGGATCCCCTCAAACCTACTGGTCGTTAATGACTGGGTCTTGAAGACACTAAGAAGGGCAAGATTGTGTTGTGAGAAAAAAAAAGTTAAACACAACTGCCAAAGTACTCCTTAAATATGATATTTATTCCTTTTTGTTCAGTAATTATTGATTTCTTCATCTGATTTATTTAATTGAATTCCAAAAAATCCATCCCTTGTCCAGACAGTTGCTTAATTATTCTTCTTGTCCATGCTCATAATATTAGTATTGTGACTTAAATATTAGTTGGTATATTTCTGTTAATACTTGTTTGGAAACTTATTTCATAAATTCATCGTGTGCTATTAATAATGATCTGAGTCTGCAGTTGCAAGTTGGAATAGTGCTGTTTGAAAGTTTAGTCTTGTACAGTCACTAATAAAACTAAAGAAATTTCCAGGGAATCATACAAATTATGGTCCTTGATAAACTCTGCAATTATCACAACTGTCTTAGGCATTATGGTTACAGTTGAAGATGACCTTCCTAAGGCAGAATTTAATATACAGTTACAATCACCCCTAATTGGGGTTGCATATGTATTAATATTCCAACTCCTGTAGTCTTCTTGTCATAGTTGGAATGAAATACTAAGCCAACCTCAGTTCTTTTCAGCCAAGATTAATCTTTAAAATTTAAATGGGTCTCCTGCAGGTAGGCTATTTTAAACCTGAGTGCAGTAAGACGTGTTATGAGTTTTACTTTTCTGAATTCATGATTGAGAACTTTAATTTTTAAACTTTTAAAATGTACAGTAATGAGTTATCCATTTTATGAAGTTTGTTTTTGTAATTATGGCTCATGTTTCTTAGTTAAAAGAGAACATATTGCATTTTTAAGTTATCATAACTAAAATAGTGAGAGACAATGGCTTCAGAAAGTATTCAGATCTCTTCACTTTCCACAAACAATGTTGCAGTGGCCTCAGGACAAGTCTATATCAGTCCCTAAGTGGCCCAGCCAAAGCACACACTTAAACCCCATAGGACACCCGTGGAGAGACCTGAAGGTGATAACTTACAGATGCTTCTCATTCAGTCTAACTGTGCTTGAGAGGATCTGACAGAAAGAATGGGATGAAGTGCCCAAATCCAGGTGTGCAAGGTTTGTACAGCTTCCCCAAGAAGATTGAAAGTTGTAATTGCTGCCAAAGGGTTTCCACAAAATACTGAATTAAGTTTCTCATATTTATATAAACAATAGATTTCATTATTTGATTTTTATAAGTTTGCAAACCTTTTTAAAAACATGTTTTCAGTGTGTCATTATAGGTTACTGAGTGTAGATTGATATGAAAAATGGCAAATGTATCCATATAAAATTAAATGTATAACACACTAAAGTGTGCAGAAACTAAAGGGGTCTGAATACTTTTGAATCAACTGTATATCAGATGTCAGTCGTTACAAGCAATGACACACCTCCAGCTTGCTTAACCAGTCAAAGCCTTCTGCAGACTGTTGAAGGATCCTGTCCTCTGACACTCTACCAAGCACTATCTATATATATAATTCACTAAGGCAAGACAACCATGGAAAGCACGCCGGAAGGGGCGTGGATTCACTAAGCCCGACAAGTGAGACACCTATGGCGCACGCAGGAAGGAGCCACGCCCACCAACTCCAAGACCATTGGATACGACGACAACTCACAGAGCCATGCCCACCAACTCGGACGCGACGACACAGAAAAACCGGCGTCATTTATATTCGTCTGTCGTAGAGGTCACATGCAGCTCCGACCCACGTTGACTGTTAATAGAGGCATGTTTCTCGTGGAGGTGAATCGCCATATGCGGCGTGTAAAACTGTTTCCGAGGGGTATCACATGGGATCCTTAAAACGTTCCTTTACAACTGAGGTTAAAACACAATGAAGTGAGCAGTCTCTTAAAAACGAGTTTTCGAGGTTATGACGCACGACCGCGTGCACTATAGCGAACTGTTTTACACACTACATACAGCAATTCGCATCCGCAAAAAAACATGCTTCTTCTTAGATACTCCTGCACTTTGTACACAACCCCCTCCCACCGTGGTCGGGTGTCTTGGTGGATTATATATAGAAAGGCAGCCAAAACCGCACAGAGCAATGAAAAGTCTACGTGAGTCACAGGTGCATCTGGACTGTACAAAGACGACAACGACTCAAGTGACGAGTTGGAGGTGGGCACATGAGCAGGCAGTGTATACTGAACGAGAAATCAGCAGACTAGCATGACGGAGGGAGCGGAGTGGATGTCCTTCTCCTCTCCTCCCGTTCCACCCTGAGCGGCACGGACATTGTGTGTTGGTTCGTTCCGCATTGGTTAAAACCCAATGAAGGAAGCAATCTTTAAAAACCAATAAGCCCTGTGCCTCTGTTTCATTACCGTCTCACCTGCTTCACCAATGCAGGCCGCGGAACAGGCGATCCGGCGGCATCATTCCCTTGACCCGGGCAGCCAACCGGGTAACCAAAGTCTTTGGGTTCAGGGGGGAGTATGGTTACAAAGCTGAAACTTAAAGGAATTGACGGAAGGGCACCACCAGGTGTGGAGCCTTTCGCTTCATTTGACTCAACACAGGAAACCTCACCCGGACAGGATTGACAGATTGATAGCTCTTTCTCGATTCTGTGGGTGGTGGTGCATGGCAGTTCTTAGTTGGTGGAGCGATTTGGCTGGTTATTTCCAAAAACAAACGAGACTCCCGCCTGCTAAATAGTTACACGACCCAACAGCGTCGGCCCAAATTCTTAGAGGGACAAGTGGCTTTCAGCCACGTGAGATTGAGCATTAACAGGTCTGTGATGCACTTGTATGTCCGGTACTGCACGCGCTACACTGAATGGATCAACGTGTGTCTACCCGCGGGGAGGGGTGGGTAAGCCGTTGAACCCCATTCATGATGGAGACCGTGACTTCCAATTGTTCCCCATGAACGAGAAATTCCCAGTACATGCGGGTCATACGCCGCACTGATTACGCCCCTGCTTTGTAAAGCCCCCATGGTCGGGTGACTTGGTGGATTATATATTAAAAAAAAGCAGCCGGAACCGCAAAGAACAATGAAAAATCAATGTGGAAACCGACTGAGGCGGTGTTTGGAAAATTAACAGTCAACGTGACTCACAGGTGCGTGTGGACTGTACACAGACGAAAGCGACTCAGGTAGGGAGTTGGGGGGGCACATAAGCGGCAGTGCGTACTGAACGAGTGCCGTTCAACCCCGTCCTTCGCTTTGGAAGGAGAAAGCGCGATGGCGCTCCTCCGGTTTTCAGTCACGGACAATTGTATGTTGGTTCGTAGCATGCATTGTTGCAATGTTACTTTTCTTGGTGGTTTATTAAATTATGGATTTTTCAAATGTTTATTTTTTCCTCTGTGCTTAAAAATCATTTAAAAAGCGGCCTGATTATGTGGCGTATGCGGTTGGCTAGTGTAGTCAAAAGACACAAGCGCATACCAACAATACTTTATTAAACTATGTAATCATATTCATGACACTCAAAAAAGTGGTACTGCGTAATTTTACAAAACAATTTTGTTATTTCACAAGAGCATTGTGTTATTTTGAATTAATTATTGTGCTCATTTTCAATAATTATTGCATTATTTCACAATAAATTGCCCACTGCTGCCGTTATTGTAACGCTTGTGCATGCTTTGGCCATCTAATGGCAGATGTTAAGGGAGTGCTTAAGCACATGCGTAGCATGCAGTTAAGTGAATATACGGAATAGGTGAACAATCCAGATGTATTGAATTATTAAAATATATTGGGTATTAAATAAATAGTATTATGTAACAGTACAAATTAGAATTGACTTGATGCTTAATACCTTTATATACAGCCCTATTTTGAACCTTCTTCGATGAAGAGTCCAAAAAAAATGATTAATCTGATTTTTCTCCTATAGAGTATCGCTTTTCATTTTAGTGCTGAGCAATACATTATTTCTGGTCTCACACTTCAGATGTAATGATAAAGGCCATAAAGAACAATTGCACAGTAAGCAGTAAACTCTTATTTTCTTGATTTTCTGTAACGGCATCTCCTGGATTTTTGTTAAGGACTGCCTGTAGTACTAGAGTCTTGTACCGTGTTAGCCATTATGAATGTAGTGAGAAATCAAACAAAATGACGCCTTTTATTGGTTAACTAAAAAGATTACAATATGCAGGCTTTCAAGGCAACTCAGGCCCATTCTTCAGGCAAGATGTAATCTTTTTAGTTAGCCAATAAAAGGTGTCATTCGCTTGACTTCTCACTACCTTGCTAAGGACTGCAACATGAATTCATTAGGATTGTCAGACTTGACCCCTTCTGGAACTCCTGAAATTCTCACTTTTTTTCACCTAGCCAGATCCCAGTTCAATATCATGCCAATAACTATGAAGTGGTTTGGGTTATGAACAATGCTCTAGAAATATAGACTTCTTATTATATATTACGTCCTTTTTCAGTCTAAGTTGATTCTTACTATTTACATAGCAAGGGTGTCTGACTGAACTGTTGAACATTATTTTAAAGAACTGAGATATGAATGCACAAATTCCCTCTTAAAATCATGACTGGGTCCTTTAGCGATTCAGTGTGCACTTTTTAATGAGTGATCAATATTATATAGATTTTCTGTTTTATACTTCATTTTTCTAAACTGTATAAAATAAAAATGTTTTTAGGTTGTCTTCAGTAAAACTTGCTTTTTATTCATTTTTAACAGTTTGGCTTCCAGTCTGCCTCCAATTTGCAAGCATAGAATAAGGTAGATGGGACTAACCCAAGATTCAATTCTTCGTAGATTTAAAAGAATCACAAAAAATCCAAGCAGTAGTTGATGGAGTCTTTTTAATTTTTAGGTGGAAAAACAAAGAGCTTTAGTGGAAAAAATGTGCTTTTATTAAAATGCTGCTATCCTGTGGCATTTATCCTTACAATCTGCCTAATCAGAGACAGTGTATCAATAATTTATGATATCATTAAGAAATGAGACTACGTACTATGTACTAATGCATAATTCACTAGAGCACTCCCTATTGACCAGAAATAAAACCATAATGCTCTCTTATGTCGACAGGAGGCTTCTATTTGTTTCTCAAGTTCAAAACGAGAAATTCATTGTAAGGCATAATGCATTTTGTAAGCCATGTCGGAAAGAAATTGCATCACATCAGAATTAATGGATCAATACCACGATCAGTCTGATGGTTTAAATGACAGCAACACTCCATAAAGCGTCTTGTAAGGCACAGGTGTTAACCCAGGAATCAATAGACAGCACAAAGAACATGTCTTCAATATAAACTGAGAATATACACGTAAATGAATGTGGTGCTGCCCTAATTCATACTAGTCACGTGGCGCTTGCTACTGAAACATGCCATAATCACATTTTCATGGAGTAATAATAAATTATTACCTGAAAAATTGCATTTTTCTTGCTTTACGTGTTTAATATAGTTTAATGATACGTGTAACTACAGTATTTAAATAAAATAATAATAATAAGACATGAAAATTTCCAATGTTATTAATCCATTTTATTAAAGAATTATGTAAATTCACACTATTCGTTATGGTGGCTGGTAGAATTAAAAATCCACTGGGAATGAGTTGTGCATTATTAGCTGGCTATAATAATAATGGATCTGCCTAATATATTATAAAAATGATTTATTGCTAAAGCTGCTCTGATTTACTGTTGCAGCAACGCAGGCACAACTGAAAATCATTATTTAATGCTTTGAAATCCGTTATTAGGCCACTTTCCAAGAGTGACTCTATAATTGTACAATGAGCCTATATGGTGAAACATTGGCAGAGAGGAACTCTTATTAGCCAAAGTCAGGCTTTGCAAGCTATAAATAAGGAACACCACAAAAGGCATCGTGTCCCCAAACATTTAATCACATTTTCCAGTTGATAGTGAAGCCAAACATTTTTCTTAGATTTGATTGTTAAAAAGAAACTGCGCATTCCTGCATAAGGGAATCAATTTTATAGAAAGAAAGTTCACAGCAGTGGATAAAGTGGAAACGTGAAGGTAAAGTTTTCCAATAAAACAGCATGCAGTGCAGCACAGCTGAGGCTCTGTGCAGTCGATTACAATGTAAATTACGCTTTATTTATTGCAACCACAAAAAAGAAACTATTTAGCTTACTTAAGGTGCTGCCCAACAACTCTGATTAATATTCACAGTTTTTCTTTTATTAAGGTCTATACATTTTACACTGCGCACTTTACAATTCTTTGTTGTATGATTTTGCCGAAAGTACCTTTTGTCAAACTTAATTGTTTGAAGTGTTGATTAGAATCTGCATACTTTATTTCTATGGAAAAACTTATCATCATACAGTATATAATCAACCAGGTTTTATGTGAATTTATGTTACATATTGCATAAACGTAAAGCAGTTCTGCAACGCTTAAAGAAGCCAAAATCCTTCTGATCATTTTTATTTACTAAGGGCACCTTAATATTTTTATATACAATGAGCATTTGAAATCCTTTTATCAATGCAATATCCTCCAATATTGCCTTTTTGTTTCTTGCTCTTTGTGTTCCACATCATGTACAGTATATAGTACAGTAGCAATGAGGTCTACATCAATAGGTGCAGATCAGTGCAGACAAACAGTGGAACAAATGCTACTCTTCAGAATAATCTCCATTATACAAGTTTTGGAAAAATCGTGTAAGTCGGCGGTTCTCAACCTGTGGGGGCGCGAAGATGTGAAAAAACAAAACAAGAATCAAAAATATGAAGAATACATCTATTGAAACCAAAACAAATGAACTTAAACTACATTCTGAGACTAGAAAAATAAATATAGAGTTACTGTAGATAAATGTCGATAAAAGTTAAGTAGGTATAATAAAACTCGTAGCGGTGTATCAGCAGCAAAAAAATATAGGAATAACTTTTATTAGGGTTTCAAAAAAACGTTAGGGGGGTGCGATTAAAACTGTTATGAAAACTCGGGTCGCAAATACTTAAAGGTTGAGAAACGCTGGTGGAAGTGATATCAGGGTGGCACAGACAAAGGACGGTGAAGTCCAACCAGGCAGTGTAGGCAGCATATGTAAGCTCTGTGTGTGTGCCATTCATATGAAAAAATTCATATCAATTTCTTTTTATTTTTGATTTCACATACTTTATTAATCCCCAAGGGGAAATTGTCTTGTTGCATGCCCTTTGAGGAAACCTGAACTGCCTGACTAGACTCACATAAAAACGTCTTATCTCCTTGCCTACATTTTTGCACTTACCAGACATTAATTTATGACACCTTATCAGCAAAAACTTGTTTTTGATTGATTTAATGTTATGTTTTACCATACACCAGTTTCTAAGCCCACTTAATCCTCACCGGGGTCATGGGAGCCTATCCTTGTAAGCATAAGATGCTTGGCAGAAATACTCCCTGGACAAGGGGCCAGTCCTTCGTGGTTTTGTATTTTAATTACACCTTATTTTCAGTATATACTTCTTACTTTACTTCCATTGCCTTTATAATAATCTTTGACATCTAGGACTGTGAATTAGATTAAGTGAGCTTTATTATGGGTAGATGGATATTATTTCTTTTTTCCTCTCACTCATTCATTTGCAAAAGATAAGTAATTGGCCCAGCACATTGTGCTTTCCTGAATGGGATTCCAGCTTATCCTTGGTTTGCTCTTGAAAAGAATCAATCTGTTTTTATTGAAGAAAAAAAAGAATCCGTAAAATACGTACATCGTAAGTGAATGAATTACAGTTACATATTAAAAATGTTATCTAGGAAAAAGATTCAAACCCCAAAACTAGCCAAATAAAATGAAAAAGGAAAAAGACAGGAAGGCCAAGAAGAATAATAAGCAGCATTTAGTCAAATTGGCTATTGTTACAGAAATTAAACATGATTGATGATTAGTTTAGCTGCAAATGGCATTGAGTAGTGAAAAATAACGTGGGTGGGAGCGTCTTGTCTTGTATGGTAGATTGGCCATCTTGCCCTGTGAAGAGGATTACTTGTGTTCTGTTCGGTGTGTTTGTATTTAACCCGTTTTTTTGACACCCATTGCACACCCAACCTACCTGGAAAGGAAGGGGGATTTTTCTCTCTGAATCGCCTTCCTTCCTTTTTATTCCCTACAAGTTTTTTTGGGGGGGTTTCTTGTCTTCTTAGGGGATTGAGGCTGGGGGTTGTCAAAAAACAGGGACTCTTAAAGCCCACTGAGGCATTCCTTGTGTGATTTTGGGCTATTCAAGAAATAATTTGTTGTTGTCTTGCTGCTGTCTATTGCCTTGTTAACAGAACGGGTCCCCTCCTCTTCCTCATCCAGTTACTCGCTGACAGCTGCCATATACAAACACAGCCCATGCCGCCCCTCAGTCTGTGCTCCCAGGCACTATAGAGTGCTTTCTGTTCAGCTCTATGGATGCCTGCCGATCAGTTGATTTATTTTAAAGATTCCTCTTATTTTGTTTGGTAATATCCTTTCTTTATTTGTTTTTTTTCCATGTTCTTGCACTTCTCATTGTCTTTTGAGCGCCTTGTCTGATTTGCTTTTATTAACCTTCATCTTCAATTATCGAGAAAACTCCGGGTATGGTCGAATCACGAAATGATCAATAGCACATGAAAGAAAAACACAAACTTATGAAGTATGTAGCTGTAAAAGAAATGAATTGGTTGAATGGTAAATTTCATTGATTTGCCTTGCTATGTGCATCCCTTTACTATAAAGAAGCTGATGATTAAATTAAACACTTTAATACACAGATTTGACCTTTTGTAACATACTGTATATAGCCATTAAACAGAAGAATCTCTGCTGTAGTTTCACTAATTTGGGCAACAGAATGATATATTCATTTATTTATTTTGGGAGCTGCCTACTGATTTTTTTTAAATTTTTTTTTCCCCAATTTATTCTTTTTGGAGAAATTGAGATCAAGAAGAATAGAAATAAGCTTGTCTCTGAATACACCTCAGCTCCCAGAATCCCCTGTGGCCCGTGTCAACAGTCTGGGCACAGCTGTATGTAATAAGTGGAGACGGGCTGTTATAAAGTCAGTTCATGGTCAGCAAAGGGAAAACTAATTATACTTTGTAGGCTTTAGATGGCATAGAGTGAGTCCAGGATGCTTGAAAATCACTTGCTCCAGAATTAAAGGAACAGTTGTGCACTTGTTTTATTGAATGTCTCCTAGCCAGGGAAGTGTCGGAGCAGCCGCAGTGTCAATTATTTGTACATTACAACTTTAACTTAAAATTAAATAATATCAACTTGGAGAGAGTGAAAAATGTTGCTTATTTGCAATGGTTATTATAAATGTAATTCTGTTTTAAATTGAGAAGTAATGAAACCAGAAACCCTTAAATCTAAGCAGCTATTAAATGAAAATAGCCCTCAAGTATTTCATTTCATGAATCTTTATAATTGTACTGTAAGACGTTTCCATTTTTGGAAAGAGTATAAAGAAATGTGTAAAAGCTGCCAGAGTGTTATTAGGCCTTTTCATGTATTTATGTTCTAAACTGTGTATAACGGAGAATCCAGCTACACAAAGGGTCCAAGTCTTTACTACCTGCTCTGCAAACACCCTTCCTTGGCCATCCATGAATATCTTTATGAACCCTTATCTGACCATGCCCTGGAATTAAAATATTAAAGAATATAATTCTAAACTTCAGAAAATTAGGACTGGAATGTCCAGCTATCAGTTTTCTGTGCTGTTAATCCAGTTCATGGTTGCAGGTAACTGCACCGGGAAAAGGCAAGAATCAACCATGGAGAGGTCACAACAACAACAACAACATTTATTTATAGAGCACATTTTCATACATAAAGTAGCTCAAAGTGCTTTACATAATGAGGAATAGAAAAATAAGAGACACAGTAAGAAAAGAAAATAAGTCAACATTAATTAACATAGAATAAGAGTAAGGTCCAATGGCCAGGGGGACAGAAAAAACAAAAAAAAAACTCCAGGCGGCTGGAGAAAAAAATAAAATAAAATCTTCAGAGAATTTACAAGTACAGCGCAGGGCAGACTCATTCATACCACACCAGTTTACGGATGCTAACTACCTTAACCTGCAAGTCCTTTGGATGTGGGAACATAGAAAGTGTGCCTGAAGGAGAACCAATTCAAATAACAGGAGAACATGAAGTGCTTGGGCTGAGCTTTGAACCCAAAGTCTACCACTGCATTGCTGTAATGAACAGGCTAGATAATGTGATCCGCAAATGTATAAACTGCCCTAATTCTTCATATTGGGATAAATCCAGATTTGGACACTTTTTGCAAAACAAAACAAAAAAAAAATACCCTGGAATTTTGTTTCCTTGTCATCTGGTTATCAGCAAGAGTGGTAGGGAAAGTCTACAGGATGGTAGTGAGGCCAGCTATGTTATATGGGCTGGAGATGGTGGCACAGGAGAGACAGAGTTGGAGGTGGCAGAGTTTAAGATGCTAAGATTTGCATTGGGTGCGACGAGGATGGACAGGATTAGAAATGAGGACTTTAGTGGGTCAGCTTAGGTGGGACGGTTTGGAGACAAAGTCAGAGACGCAAGATTGTGTTGGTTTGGACATGTGCAGAGGAGAGATGAGGGGTATATTGGGAGAAGGATGTTAAGGATAGAGCTGCCAGGCAAAAGGACAGGAGGAAAGCCTAAGAGAAGGTTTATGGATGTGGTGAGAGAGGACATGCAGGTGATGGGGGTAACAGAACAAGATGTAGAGGACAGGAAGATATGGAAGAAGATGATCTGCTGTGGCGACCCCTAACAGGAGCAGCCGAAAGATGAAGAAGATGAAGTGCCATTCTAGGTGCAAAGTAGCCAAAAAGCAGACTGGTGCAGGCAGGCAAAGCTGGGCTGCCTTGTTTAATTACAACAAAAATATTTAGCCATGCTGTTGCAAGAATGGAAATGAATGCAGCTCTTGATAGCGTTGTGTATTGTTAGAGTTGGCTAAAGAGTTGGAGCTCTGCCCTGCTCCTAAGTGGGTTCGACAGCAGCCTCTTTTTGGATTGTTGGCACTGGAAGGGGTGGAGTCTCATCAGAGTCTTGTAGGCGGAGCTAGGCATTGTTCCTGACTGGCCCTTTTGATATTACAGGGGATAAAAGAAGATACTGTAAACATCAGTTCCTCCTTTCGTCCTGAGGTGGAACTGCTTAGTCCACCAGAATCAGGAAGGTGGTCCCCCCAGGCGCAAATTCACAACATGGGTCACTATCAATAAAAATAATTGAGTAAAAATGTCCAACCATCCATCCCGCTATATCCTAACACAGGGTCACGGGGGTGTGCTGGAGCCAATCCCAGCCAACACAGAGCACAAGGCAGGAACAAATCCTGGGCAGGGTGCCAGCCAACCACAGGGCACTCACACACAGCAAGCACAAGTTAGGACCACCACTGCACCTGACCTGTATGTCTTTGGACTGTGGGAGGAAACCGGAGCAAACTCCACACAGGGAGGATCCGGGAAGCAAACCCGGGTCTCCTACCTGTGAGGCAGCAGCGCTACCCACTGCACCACCATGCCGCCGTAAAATGTATTTGGTAAAATTCTAATAAGCTGTTGTATTTCTTAATCTTTTATAGTACTTACACAAAAAATGATTTTAAATTATAAAATTGTGACACCCAAAATACATTATAAAATACATTAAATTCAAAACCATTAAGTTTAATACACTGAGCCTATTGAGAGAAAGCTGTGGAAGGTAACACACATTTTTCAGAAAGGGTAGCATGGTGGTGCAGAGGTTAGCACTCCAAGAGACTGGGTTTGAATCAAACTAAAAATCCTCTTTTCTAAAATGTGCATTAGAATGAGTGACGATTCTTAACTGGCCTTAGTTGAGTGTGCATGGCTGATGGTGACTCTGGGGTGTGTTTGATTAGACACTGATGTTCTATAAGTATGCCGTATGCTTTTTGGCTCTTCCATATCTACTGGAAAGAACAGAACACCTACTTTTAAATGATTCTGTGAGTCTTGCTCATGATGGACATCATAAATTATAAATTGTCACAAACTCCACAAAGAGCCATAGCAAAGTTTGGGGCAGCCACCCATATATTTGGTTTCCTGGCTGCAAATTGACATTTTAAATGATAGCACTGCTGTGCACAAAACCGAGTCCAAAACAGAGCTGAGGGAATAGGGAAAAATTGGGAGCTTTTAAAGGGGAGACGGGAAGTGAGATCAAAGGGGTCGGGCTCACGAAGGTCTTCAGCTATTGGTGCGAGCCCGGACATGACATCACAGGGGCCGGAGCCGACAAGGTCTTCTTCCATAGGCTCGGTCCCAGAAGTGACATCAAGAGGGCCAGGTGGAATCTCCCATGAATGGTCTGCAGGCAAGGGAGAAAAAGAATCAGTTCACTCTGCCACATCCCGGTCTGACTCGGAACTGCCCTTACTCAAGCTCTTTAGCTGCCTCCCATGCGCACGTGTGTGACAAAATATAACTGCATGTTATACAGTATATGCCAAATAATACAAAGAGTACACAACATGTGTTTCTTCCCTTATTGAGACTCGTCAAGTGTGCGCACTTTTGCATCCCTTTATGGAGATCGAACCTCACATGTCAGTGCCTGAGGCCAAGCCTCTGACATTGCACCATGGCATCAGCTTTGCTTATTTGACAGGGTGATGATCAGAGTATTACATTATAGGTTTGAGTCGCAGTCTGATTATTTAGGTGGTTACCTACCAGGTAACGCTTGTGGTTGGTCGGCAAACATCTGCCACGTCCTCTCAGTTGTGAGAAGCATATCATAGATACAGTATGTTATACAGTATCAGCCAAATAATACAATCAGGAGCATCAGCATTGAATTATGGCAGTAAGGACACAGGTGCCAGCATCAGGAGAGCCATGCTCAGTAACAGTTTCTCTCTTTTCTCCCACAGCCCAGAGGACAAAGTCTGCTGACATCGTATTCCAGCTTGGACCCCAAAGGCCCAGCTCTTCAAACAAGCAAGCTATTTAAAGAACCGTGTTGCCTAAGAGTGCTGAGATCCATAAAAAAGAAGGCATCTGTAGAAGCTTGAGAAAAATTGCAATCGGACGAACAATGGCCATGATTACTGAATTGGAACTTTTGTTTTTTTGTCCCCAGTCTTTTGTTTGGACTAAAAGCCTCACTTCCATTTTGTTCTAAGCTCTTTGTCGGTGATGATCAATTTTGTACCCTTGTCCTAAAGCACTTGCTCCCAAACAGTCCCCTAGACAAATGTTTACTCAATGATAACATCTTTTGTAAGTTGCTTTGGATAAAAACATCTGCTGAGCAAATACTGTACATCTAAATGTAAAATATGTGTAACAATCATAATCAAGGGTAGCAGCAAATTGCTCTTGTGGCTGCAAGTTAGCCATATTCAGTTTTATATTTTACTTTAAGTCATAATAAGCACAACGGAAGTTTGAGAATCAGTGCAAAGAAAAGACCATGAATTTAATAGGCATAATGAGTGACAGTGACATATGTCAAGACAAAGTGCCGTTCACTCTGCCAAGGTAAAGAAACTATACAGGAATTGAAAAATATTGGAGGTGTTGAGTTTTAGAAAATGATGACCGAGTGGTTTGCACTGCTGTCGCACAGCTCTGGGATTGATCCCCTGCCTTATGAGTGGACTTTGTACAAACTCCCAGTTTCCTCCTTTATTTTTTTTGTGGTATTCCCCTATGACAAGTTATTGGCTCCTCAGCACTGAACTGCTTTTAGTGATGGCCTGGCATTCAGCACAGGACTGGTTTCTGCCTTCTCTCAATGCTGCCAGAATGCATTTTCGCTCCACACAAATCTGTAAAAGTAGAAATAAGCTTAGACAACAGCTATATATATATATATATATATATATATATATATATATATATATATATATATATATATATACACATATATATACAGTACAGGCCAAAAGTTTGGACACACCTCCTCATTCAATGTGTGTCTTTCTTTATTTTCATGACCATTTACATTGGTAGATTCTCACTGAAGGCATCAAAACTATGAATGAACACACGTGGAGTTCTGTACTTAACAAAAAAAGGTGAAATACCTGAAAACATGTTTTATATTCTAGTTTCTTCAAAATAGCCACCCTTTGCTCTGATTACCGTTTGCACACTCTTGGCATTCTCTCGATGAGCTTCAACAGGTAGTCACCTAAAATGGTTTTGATGCCTTCAGTGAGAATCTACCAATGTAAATGGTCATGAAAATAAAGAAAACACATTGAATGAGGACGTGTGTCCAAACTTTTGGCCTGTACTGTATTTATATATATATATATAAACATAAATGGAGTAAGATAGTACAGTAAATTTTGTGAATTATGATCCCATTTGACTACTGCCAGTAACTTTATTGCATACTGATACAATTAGTGATGATGGAGACCCTAAATATACTGGACATTTTGTTCATTTGGGTTTATTTTTGGTGCCACAAAAGTGGATGTTTATTCAATTAAATCGGAAAAAGCCCTGCCGAATAAATAATAAAGATGTATGTTTGTAGCATGATAGACCCATTTAATCATTTCCCTTCCCACAATACCAAATGATTTTCATTATATTAAAAATTGCTAATACCATATTTTAAAGACTACCAAAAATATGAATTAGTGGTTCAGTATTTGGCAAAACACAAGCCATTTTTATTAAGGCCTTTCAGATGCCATAGTCCGTTTCATTTCATTATTTATTTTCTTTCAGATATTTTTATTATATCCTGGTATGGTGCTACACAAGGTAATGTTTCATTATGGAAATGCTGCAATTAAAAACTAACTGCGGAAAAAAAATGTCAATTTATTTTTCAATAGCACTCTTCACTGTGTTTGGGTTCAAAGCTTAAACTCATTCTCGCTTTTGCTTTTCAAGGTTGGGATGAGCTGAAGCCTCTCCAGTGTCAGATGTGTGGCCACAACATGTAATGAGTGGGATCAACTGTTGGTTTGTGATATCATGGCAGCCAATCTTCTCAGTATGTAAGTAGACACGTGGGAGGTGTGAGACACATCCGAACACCACCAGACAGAGACCACATCTTTATAAAAAGCACACGTTTATTTAACACAGTCCCGCACAGCACACAGTGCTCCCAGCACCAATCACCCCTAATACAGGCCTTTCTCACACTGTCCGTGGGCCGCCTTTTCCTTTTCCACGGGAGCTTTGTCCTGCTCCCACTCCTGGACACTAGGATGGCGGCCCCTTTTATGTTCACCCGGACGTGCTCCAGTTCTCGATGATGCTCTTCTGGCAGTACTTCCTGGTGTGGTGGAAGTGCTGCTCTTGCACCCGGAAGCACTCCGGGCGTCCCTGGATGGCTCTGCCTCCATCCACCTGGGTGTGGCAGAAGTGAATGTTTCCTGGGCTCTCTGAGTTCCCAATGGGCTTGAGCCTCCTTCCTCTTCTCCCGTGGCCCTCTCCAGATCCAGGGCGGTTGCCCCCTCATGGCCCAGAGGACGTATAAGCCACCTCCTGGTCCTTCCAGGTGTCCCAGCTGGGTCTGTCCCCCAGCCTCCTGTGACAGAGGCCAGATAAAGATCCTAATGAGCTCACAAATGCCCCACCTCAAGTCACACCACCTGCCTACTAATCACACATTATGAACATCACATCAATTATAAATCAGGTACAGGGATTGAATCTGCAAAAAAAAAAACCCAAACTGTATTATCAGGTCGTCTTCACCTTCCTTTTTTATTCATTGGTGTATTTCAACAAATTATATTTCCAGAAAATCATCTTTCTTCTGATGGTGCAGTTAAGGAACATTAACAGGATATTTTTAAAAGGACTAAAGGTAATATTTAACTGAAAGTTTTGGGATGACATATTTCCATTATATAAAATAAAAGACAGTTCAGTTGGGTTTGGCATTGTTCGTTAAGTCTGATTTCCTGCATTGGGCTCTTTATCCTCCACAATGTTGCTCACAGCTATGTCGGATGCCACAGAATTCTTTTCTGGACCTGACTATACGTAAGGTCAGAGTCCTGCCCTCCACACAGACACAAAAAGATACAAATCACTAAGTGGCTTTATATTAACAACAAACTTATCTTTCAAATGTAAATTACTGTGCCATTATACACAAATCTATACTAATAAAAGTCAAAGCCCTCACTGACTGACTCACTCACTCACTGACTGACTCACTGACTGACTGACTAACTGACTGACTGACTCACGGACTGACTCACTCACTCACTGACTCATCACTAATTCTCCAACTTCCCGTGTAGGTAGAAGGCTGAAATTTGGCAGGCTCATTCCTTACAGCTTACTTACAAAAGTTGGGTAGGTTTCATTTCTAAATTCTACGCGTAATTGTCATAACTGGAACCTATTTTTATCCATATACTGTAATAGACTGCAGAGTTGCGTGTCGCATCATCACGCTTCCCACGTAATCACGTGAACTGACTGCCAATGCAGTATGTAGAAAACAAGGAAGAGCTCCAAAGAGCGCTGAAGAAAAAATGCATACAAGCGTATTCATAAATGCAGCTACTGCGGAAACAAAGCACCGTGTAAACCGTAAGTTTAAATAAAGTTTATAGACACGCTCCCACTGCCGTTTCTCATGCCTACGACGAATACCATATTCGCGAGATACAAGTTTAATGAGAAGAAACGAGGTATAAACGAGACTTTGGATCACTTTCAAATGGAGTTAAAATTGCTGTAGCGAGAAACTTTTAAGTGCCGGGTCTTTAAATAAAGCCTTGGACATCGCAACATCACACAAGAGAGCAGCTCACGTGAACTGACTGAACGCAGTACGAGTGATCACTTCCATGAATCAAACAGTGGAGAAGCTGTGTAAAGGCTGCTTCACAAAAAAACAGCAGAACGCCTTATATGAGCAGGCAGTCAGCTAAAGAAGGGAATCAATAAATAACTATAATCGTAATAAACGAACGTAAAATAGCGGAGAAGCCGCGGATTAAATAAAGGAAATGAGTACCTGAACAATAGAGTAAGTCTCAAATAGCTACACAATATCTATAACAATCGTAATAAATGAACAATAAAACAGTAGAGAACCGCGAAGCAAGGAGAAAGGACGGCCTTATATGGCGTTTGTTTATAAAACAGCGGAGAAGCTGTGTGAAGGCAGCTTCACAAAAAAACAGCAGAGCGCCTGAATGTATTTCTGAATGTATTCCTCGCATCACCGTTATACCCTCTGATCTCCAATTTCAATTCAAATAAGGCTCTGCTTCGCGATGACAATTAATAAGTCTCAGGGACAGACCCTACAAAAGGTTGCCATTGATTTGAGGCAAGATTGCATTTCTCCTGGACAACTATACATTGCATTCTCAAGAGTAAGCTCACACAGCTTGGTCATATTACAACCGGAGTGCTGAACTGACAACGTAGTATACAAAGAGATCCTTAACAAATAGTTATTGGTATATTTTCCCTCAGTTTAAAAAGGTTTTCTTTTCTTCTTAATAAAAATTTAAAAGCAGTACTTTGGCGCAGCGAAGAGCGGGGATTTTGCTATATACAGTATATATATATATATATATATATGTAGATATGTATATATATATATCTATGTATGTATGTGTATATATATATGTAGATATGTTTGTCAGGGATGCCAGGGGCAACGACCCGGCAGTGACGCCGTGAGGGACCGGATGTGGGTCTGCGCCCACCCTGGATCACGTGGGGGCCGCCTTCCTGGTTGCTCTGGGGGCCACGGGTTGAGGGCATGGAAGTCTCACCCTGTAGGGGCCCGTGGTCACCGCCAGGAGGCGCCCCAGTGCCTTGGGGACCTGTTATCTCAGTACTTCCGCCACACCAGGAAGTGCTGGGAGGGAAGAATAAGGAGGATACCCGGTGAGCTGCCGGGAGAACAGCCGGCACTTCCGCCACGCTGGGGCATGGCCAACGGGGGAGTGTCGGAAGCACCTGGAACTCATCCGGGTCATTTATAAAGGAGGCCGTCTCCCTTCAATCAGAGCTGGAGTCGGGTGGAAGCAAGACGAGGCACGAGAGAGGCGTGGAGGCGGCCCGAAGAAGAGGCATTTGTGGCCAGGACTGTGTGTTTGGGGTATTGTGCACGAACTGGGTCTGAGTGACCATTTAAAATTATTGTAAATAGTTGTAAATAAACGTGTGGTGGTTGAAAAACAACATGTCCGCCTGTCTGTGTCCGGATCGGCTCCACAATGTGTATATATATGTAGACGTGTATATGTATATATGTGTATATGTAAATATGTATATATGTATATATGTATAGGTATATATATGTTTATGTGTGTGTGTGTGTGTATATACAATTACATTGACAATCATGTTACGTTATTTTTAAAATGTTTCCTTTTCTTTTTCATAACTTCTTTAACACACTACTTCTGCGCTGCAAAGCACTGTTATTTTGCTAGTTATTAATAAACTAATAAAGGAGTTAATTCCATTTGTAAATATCTATCCATATAAAAGGCAAAGCCCTCACTGACTCGTCACTAATTGTCACACTTTCCATATAGGTGGGTAGCTGAAATTTCACATGCTCATTTCTTGCAGTGTACGTACAAAGGTTAGGCATGTTTCATGTCCTATTGCAACACCCATGGGGGGAAATGGGTGTACCCCCTAAACTGTATATATAGATAGGGGAAACCCCTCCTCACTATTTCTGTGACTTCCAATATATGTAAGAAGCCCAAATTTTCCATGCTCATCCTTTACACTGTACTTACAAACGTTAAGTATGTTTCATTTTGTGCTGTGCCCCGTAATGAACTTTCGAAAATAACATCTTCATTTTGGCGGTTCTCACCATTATGCCGTAAGGAACTTTCGTAACTGACCTCTGCTTTTGGCGGTTTCATCCCTTATTTCCGTTAACAGACGATTTATTTCACTTCAGAGACACACAAGGGCCGCCCCTGGTCCCCCTTCCTTTTTCCGCACGGCTGCTGTCTGCGCACCTACCACATGATTGGCTCCCTGCCTATGACCAATTAATGACATCCCGCGCTCATGTGCCTCCTCACTCGCATCCTTATTTTCCTCAGCTGTTTGCTCACTGCTCCCTTCTTCTTTAGTCCACCGCTTCAAGCCTGTCATTGTTGACCTTCCTTCACATCTTCCTACTGGTGACTCCTGCCTTTTAATTTAGTTTCTTCACACTCTTAATCCTCCGGGCATGCCTCCGCATACTCTACTTTTGAAGGTCGGCGCACCAATTATGTTACTATGAAACTTACAACCACCAATACTTTGTAACGGCACCAGGCTTCAGATCAAATCTCGGCACAAGAACCTCATTGAGGCAACAGTCTTCACTGGCACTGGCTCAGGGGAGACTCTATTTATTCTTCGCATCCCTCTCATACCCTCTGACCTCCCATTCCAATTCAAATGCCTCCAATTTCCAGTAAGGGTCTGCTTCACTATGACAATAAATAATAATAATAATTCTTTGCATTTATATAGTGCTTTTCTCACTACTCAAAGCGCTCAGCAATTGCAGGTTAAGGACCTTGCTCAAGGGCCCAACAGAGCAGAGTCCTTTTTGGCATTTACGGGATTCGAACCAGCAACTTTCCGATTGTCAGTGCAGATCCCTAGCCTCAGAGCCACAACTCCACCTATATGTTACAGGGCCAGACTCTAAAAAAAGTTGCCATTGACTTGACACAAAATTGCTTCTCACATGGCCAACTGTACGTTGCATGCTCAGGAGTAAGCTCAGCAGGTAGCCTGGTCATTTTATAACCTGAGGGCAGAACTACAAACGTTGTTTACAAAGAGCTCCTTACATCTTAAAAATGTGCATTCCTCATACACAATATTTACAATCATAAATTAAACTCTTTACAATCATCAAAATCACTCTCAATACTGAAAGAAGCCTACGACAATTACATTGACAATCATGTTACGTTATTTTTAAAATGTTTCCTTTTCTTTTTCATAACTTCTTTAACACATTACTTCTCTGCTTGCTCATAAACAGTGGAACCTCAGGTCACAAATGTCTCGGAACACGTACAAATCGGGTTACGACCAAAAAGTTCGCCAAACTTTTGCATCTGTTCACGACCACACACTCGGGTGACGAACAAGGCAGTTTCCCTTCTGGTTCATACGCGCCAATGATTTCTGCACGTGTTCAGTCTCTCCCTGTACATTATTCTCGGTCAGACGTGCATGCATGCAAGGTTAGTTTTCTTGGTTGGTTATGGTTCGTTTTTGTATAAATTAAGGATTTTTGACATTTTCATTTTTTTCCCTGTGCTTAAAACTCATTAAAAAAAGTGTTTACAGTGAGCGGTTCATAAGGCTGTAGCGGGAACTCTTGTAATGTTAGTTTTCTCTGTTCAAGCTTTTCTCAGTGTTATTCAATGTTTTTACATTTGGTTTACTATTACACTGTGCATTCTATGGTATAATTAACTAATTTTGTGCTTACAAATCTTTAAAAAAAATATTTACATACAGTTCGTATGGTCCGGAACGGATTAATTGTATTTACATACAATCCTATGGGGGAAATTAGTTTGGGGGAAGTTCCACTGTATGTATATATATATATATATATATATATATATATATATATATATATATATATATAAAGGGAATATAATGTTAAAATAAATTAATACATACGGACGCTGCTATCACAGACATGAAGATAGGGCAGATGCCAGCAGATTGTGACTGGTGCACTTCCAGCAGCCTTCCTGATTTTAAACTAATTTCCTGATTATCTCACATGACAGTAAGCAAGGGGAAGGGACGGAAAATACTAACTATACCCTCTAGAAAATCTTAATAAAAAGAAGAGTTTTAACAAGTTGTAACAGAACTGTCAGTCTCATTAGTCCCAACTGTAGTATTTTTGGCTTGTCCAAAGTGGTAGTTCAAATCATCATTTTTACCTATTTACATCCTTTTGTCTCTGTTATATATATATATATATATATATATATATATATATATATATATATATATATATATATATATATATATATATATATATATATATGTATGATTTCACCTAAAGCAAATCCCAATGAATGTGTTTTGCATAACATTTAATGGTATAGTATAGTTTCAGCATATGTAAAGTCACTAAAAGCAGGAAGAATATTTGATCAGAAACAGGCATGGGGTATCAATAATTAATAGGTGTTTGTGATCTAGGCAGCATCACCAATAAGTGTGCTGTATCCTGACTGATTTAGACACCTTGATCTTGTGACAGATTTGTTCAAACATGTATTATTGGAAGAACAGTCAGTTACTATTGATCTATCAGAGTTGACAAAGCTGTGATCTATAAACCAACTGGAGAGAAATGATATGACTAATGAGTTCTAATGTCTGCTGTTGTGCAAAGTGAAAGTATTTAGTTTAAATGAGTCTTTGTAATTTTATTCTATATTTACTATGCCCACCCTACGTAGCCTTAAAGGAAACTGCCATCTATCCTTGAATGATCAGGTGCAAGGCAGGAACCAAGCCTGGATGAGAAACTAGTCCAATGCTACCAAAAGAACTTCTATCAATTATTTATCTAGGGGTTCACATACTTTTTCATTATTGACCCTGACTGTTTAAATAACATAATCAACAAATGCAGTGGATTCAGAAAGCATTCAGACCCCTTCATTATTGTGTTGTAAATTTTAAATGAATAAGTTTGCCATTTGTGCCCATCAGACTACACTAAATAACTCATAATGGCAAAGTGAAAACATATTTTCAAAATGGTTTGCAAGTTTATTACAAATCAAAAACTGAAATCTCTCATTCATATATGCATTCTGGCCCTTTGCTGCGGGTTTATATATTCCACATTGTCTTCAGGTGCATCTTGTTTGCTATAATTCTCCTAGAGATGTGTCTAGAACTTAATTTGAGTTCATCCTGTGGCAAACTGTATTGGGCATCATTTAAAAAAGGCGCACGCATGTGTATACAGTATGTGGTCCCACAAGATTAAAGCAAGCCATGATGTCCAAGGAATTCTCTGTCGATGTCTGCAGTCGAATTGTGGTGAGGCACAGATATTAAAGGCAAGGATATTAGACATTTCTAAAGTTTTGAATGTTCTACAAGCACAGTGGCTTCAATAACTGGGAAATGGAAAAAGTTTGAAACCAACCAAACAGAGTATTCATGCAAGAAGGGCCTTGGTCAGAGAGATGACTAAGAAATCAATGGTCACTCAATGGAGAGATGAGATATAGGAACCTATCAAAAAGACAACTAGCTGAGAAGAACTCCATCAGTCAGGTGTTTATTGTAGAATGGCTAACGACCACTTGGACTTTGCCAGATGGCATGTAAAGGACTGTGGGAGCATGATGACAAAGATTCTCTGGTTGACGTGAACTCTTTGGGTAGAACTCAGAGTACTGTGTCTAAAGAACTCTCTGGCACTGCTCATTAATTTCATTCCTATGGTGAAACATGGTGGTGGCAGCATCATGCTACGGGGATGATTCTAAACAGCAGGGACAGGGACATTGAGGAAAGGATGAATGCTAGAAAATCCAGAGGGGTCCTTGTAGAAAACCTGCTGTAGAGTGTACAGTGACCTCAGACCGGGGCAACAGTTCATCTTTTAGCACAACAGTGACCCAATGTGTAGAGCCAAGGCCACACTGGAGTCGCTTCAGGATGTCTCTGACTGTCCTTGAGTGGCCAAGCCAAAACCCACACTTAAAACCTTTAGTACACCTGTGGGGAGATCTGAAGATGGCAGTTTACAGACACTTCCCATCCAAACTAATGGAGCTTGAGAAAATCTGCAAGGAAGAATGGGATCAACTGCCCATATCCAGGTGGGCAAAGTTTGTTGAACTTACCCAAGAAAAAAGCTGTGATTGCTCCCAAAGTGGCATCTACAAAGCACTGAATTAAAGGTCTGCATATTTATATGAATGATAGATTTGCAAAAAAGGTGAGGAATTGTAAAAGAAAACTGTGTTTGAAGCTGTCTGTTTAACTAGGACATCCGGACATTTGTAGCAGTACAATTAAATTAGAAAATCATACGTATCACTTATTTTGTTCTCTGATAACAGTTGAACACATGAAAGAAATCTTATTTCTTTTAACCAAGTATCCCCACGACTTAAATAAATACTTAATAGCAGGTGTGTGTTTCTGGACTATGTCATTTATCTGTATGCTGGTTGGCGTGTTTGAAATGCTTTCTACTCATTATATGTAAATGAACCTAGCTGATTAAAGGACGATTTCTTCAGTCTGCCATAATGGATTGAACAAGTCATGTTGGGGCTCCACCAGCTGATTGATATAAATGATGGCCATGTTGGAATTTCATATATAACAGTGGCTTAAGATTATTCGTTATTAACTTCTTCTTTTTTTTTTTCTTTGCAACAGCAAACATTTCTGAAGGCATGATTTTATGTTGTCATTATGGGTTACTGAGTGTAGATTGATGGGCAAGAATTGTGTAGAAAGTAAAGAGATCGGAGTACTTTCTGAATCCACTGTATATTCCAATGCACCCTTTCTGTGTTTTGCTGTTTGTTTAATCTTATCTACTGTATTATCATGACAGATAAAGATAAGATCACATTTTAGGAGGCATTATGCAGGAACACAGAAGTTTTCCAACAGTTGCTCCCAACCTTATTTCTAATAATCTCAATAACATGCTCTACTATGGTAAAATGAAAAAATAAATTCTTTAGAGTTTATTACACTAGGAACAAGTCCTGAGCCAGAAAAAGAGAAATCCACAAACAATTCTGACTTGCCAAAATATTTCTAGGCATCAACATCCAAAGGATTGATATGAAGCTCTGAAAATACGGAAGAAAAGATTGTACAGTAAATCCCTGTTCAGACTCCTTGGCTTGTAATGAGACCTCGACATATGGTTCACCAAGTGCCGTCTGAAGATTGCGTGCAATGTAAGACACATCTGGAAGAGAATTGAAACCAGGATGGAAGCCCACAGAATGTGAGCAAAAGAAGCGACAGGCTTCTTGAAGTTTGCAAACCTGAAAAGATGCTTAAGAACGAGAAGGTCAAATTGACATTGTAGTAGAGACTTGAGTCTAGAAGCAGAGTACATTAAAGCATCAAAGAAGAAACGTTGGACATGCAAATGTTTAAATGTTGAAATCTAACATGTAGAAATATTTAAAACTGCAGCCTTTCCAACCACTACGGAGAACCGTGGAACTGCCAAAAACCTAGCAGGGGAAAAGGAAAAGAGCACCAGGAGTTTAAGAGCCAGAGGCACATCTGTAAGCCCTTACGGCAAAGTGTAAATGTGGTATAAAGAGAACAAGGAAGAGAATAAAACACAACAATTACTCTACAGTAATGTTATGTGATAATAGTGCCTGCAGTAAATTTGATTCCATTAATGCAGATGAATAACAAATTTAGTAGAAAATTGCTTTTTTTTAAAGCCACAGGGGAAACTTTTGAGTCAAATAGGCAGATCAGTTAGAAAAGCATCAAGCTGACGATACAGTAAAGAATAATGGAAGGATGTAGAAAAATGAGGAGGATTAAAATTAAAGGGGATGAAGAGAAGGTCTACGTAAAAATTGTTTTGAAGTAGAAGGGTCAGCTATGAAAGAAATACTGGAGAGTACAAGAGTTGGGTTTTGGGGTGGTGGCATGGCACTACCAGAAGATGATAAATGAATATGTACGTACATTTATATTGTATTCGATAAAAGAAGGCACCTAAATGGAAGAACTGGGAAGATCTTTTTCCTTTGTTGTGGAAAAGGGGGTTAAGTCATTTGTAACGGCCGACCCCTTACCCGGCCGGCAGCTACACCTCCAAGACTTGTGGCCTTGATAAATTACTGAGGTTGAATCTAAATATCAAGCCATACCTCTAACAAATTAAACTTTTCCTCACAATCGACGGTGTAAATATAAGCACAAAAGAAAAGCAGATATGTAAACTTAAACTGATAAATTGTATTAAATGAAACAGAACAGCAAAACAAATAAATATATATATATATCCCTCCACCAAAGAAACAACGTGACAACAACATATATTAATATAATAAACCCTCCTTTGCCCTTGTAACATATAACAAACAACACGAATAACAAAAATGAATGAGATACAGAAATGAACAGTCGTGAACTTGAGTCCGAATAACAATTGTCCTGAATGCAGATGACTGGTTAACCGATATGTGAAGTGTTTGTATTTCCCGGAACAAAATGGAACAACCTCACCATGTATCCTCAGCGCGTGGTGGATGATGAAATCCGACCCCGGGGTCTCCCGTGATGAGGGTATTGGAGTAAGTCCGGCGGAATGAAAAACAAACTGGATGGAAATGTGCGCTGTGGAATACAGCAGGTACAGGTGGTTCATGGCCGTGAAATGAGTCTCCTTCACTCTCCTCACTCTTCTCCTTTTTTGTTCCCTCTTGATTGTTTTTATAGTCCTGTGACGGATGTACTTAATTGATTGTAAACCGGCGTTTTCCAGGTTTGGGGCTGCGGATTCCTTCCATCATCTGTCCCCCTTTGTATTTACGGGGACGACATTTACTGACGCACACAAACAGCAAATGGGACGATGGAAACAAGTCACACTCAGTACTAACATTTGACACTATTACTATGTAGCCCCACTACACATTTAACCAGAAAAAGCAACATTAAATTAGTGACTGCATATAACCAACTATTAAGAATTAGAACTGGACTGTGACAGCCCATGTACTGGACTACACACTGGGCGTCTTGTAGTTTGGGACTGATTGGGATCAGAATTGAGAGATGTTACACAGGGAGGCACAGATACATAAAAAGGTGGGATTACAAGAAACAAAACTGAGTTTTTATTTACAGGTGCACAGAAAACAGAATCAAGTGGGCTTTTTTTAACACAGTCCTCAATGCAACTGACACACAAAAACCAAAGAAGCAATATCCCAAAAAATAGCAAAATTGTAAAATATTTACCGTGAATATTGCCAGTCCCCAAATGAAAAAGAAGCAATAAGCGTGTATACACACAAAATAGGTAGTCTTCCTAAATAAAAATGCAATAAGGAAGATAATACACAAAAATAAATACAGTCCCTCCAATAATATGATCCAGAAAAAATTTACAAAGAGAAAAATTAGTGTATATACAAAAATACTATAAAGTGCACCACAAACACAATTTATATAAATACCTCCACCAAAACAATATTATAAGTAGGAGATATTAATTTGTATATTGTCAAAGAAGAGACAAGTGAGCCACAAAAAGAGTTGTTTCCTGGCTCCAAAGGAGTTAAGTGTTGTGCACAATTGAGTACAGATTTGAGTCCAGAACAGAACTGTCGCGATGAGGCAAAGATGGCGGTTTTAAAGGAGAGGAGAGGAAGTGATGTCATTAGGGATGGGAACGGAAGTAACGTCATCAGGCCACCGGAAACGGAAGTGACGTCCTCAGAATCAGGCGTAATTTCCCATAATTGGTCTGCAGTGGAAAGAGGGAAAGGGTCAGTACACTCTGCCACCCCCTGGTCTGGCGTGGAATTACCCTCATTCAGGCTCTTTAACTTCCTCCCATGTGCACATGTGTGACAACATATAAAAAGGAAATATATGCAAAATAAGGCACAAGCTGCTATGCTTCATGTACTATTAGCAATAAGCTACACCAAACTCTCACCACCATAATGTCAGGAGGCAGGAAGTGCGCCTTTTATACTGGGGAGCGTAAATTCCAGCCAATCCCGTGTCACGCCGCTGCCTTCCTCCAATTGTGGCGTTTCACTTATGTGCTAAGCCCCTCCCCTGCAAGGCCTGTATTAAAGGACATGATGGCCTTGTGAGCGCACCCACGGTGTGCTTCAACCAGACAAGCCAATTCATTCTAAGGACTTACTATAGTAAATTGAGTTGTTGTAATTTTATCCCATTCGCTGAAATGCTGCATACTTTACCCTAATGGTCGATGCTTCTTATTTTGCAGTAGCGGGTGCCTATGAAGACACTTGTATTTTGACCGGGCACACGTGAAGTTCAGTAGGCCTTTCCTGAATAAATGTCTGCCCAACCGCTTCTGTCACAAGGCTCAATCCTGCTGGAGCAAAAGTTGAAATTTTCGTGGAAGCTCATGCTTGCACTTCGACTGTTTAAAAAGGCAAATGCTTATATTGTTGTAAGTTTAAACTCTTTTGCACTAGTCTTAGCATGTTTTTCTTTAATTTAGTCATGCCTGGCACTCACATTTCCACATTTACCAAGAAAGGGACAAGTTATTAAAAATAGTTAGGCAAAAAGATCTGATTAGGTGGCTATGTGATGGCGGGAGGAAAGAGGATGGATAATAAAATAATGTGGCGGGTCATAGGTGACAGATGAGGGGTTCTGTGTAAGTAGGACAGGTGCATTCTGTATCACTGCAGGCTGAGCTGAATGAGGCCGCCTTCTTGGGAGAGCAGCAGCACGACAGCTAAGTGTGTTTAAAGGAGACAGCAGTTTGAATGTTGAGTGATAGAAGGTTTTCAAGAATAAATCTTATAAAAGATGGGCAAAGATAAATGTGAATGTGAGATGTTGATTAGGTTTGAGAAGAAGAAGTAGGAGAAGAAGTCAGGTGTGAATGACTTGGGACTGAATAATCCTGGAGTTCCTTTGAAGTCCATGGAGGCGGTGGAAATCAGAGAAGTGAAAGTAAATTGAACGGGAGTCGCTCAATACCCTGAATGCACAATTTCATTGAGCAGTCAATAAATGGCTCATGAAGTGGACAGGAAAATGCAGTGGACTTGAAATGCTTTGGAATATAGCTACCAGACAAGGTGAGCGTATTTTGTAAAGGGTTCACCTTCCCTGAAAAATGCATTCCTTGATCTCACAACCTAATGCAAGTCCAAAATGACCTAAAAGGCCTTGGAGCTCAAAACACTGAAACGCTAAACAACAAATAGCACTTAACTTGGCTTTTACAGCTTATGTTACATTCACAAAACATGTAGCTGTAGAGTCAAGGAGCATATATTATTATCATGAGAACAACAGCTCTGATAGAACTGGAACATGAACAGGTTTTCCGTTTATCATTGAATTCTTGGCTCTTGAGTCACACTGGATCAGATCACGGGTCTAAAGTAGGTATGGCTTGATGATTCCAGCAGAGAATCTTTTTATCTTTTAAGTATTATCCAATAGTGCTCCTTCTTCTCTCTTCTTCTGTCTATAATCAGAGTTTTTCAACATATATATAAAAGACTATCCATCCATCCATTTTCCAACCTGCTATATCCTAACTACAGGGTCACAGGGGGTCTGCTGGAGCCAACCCCAACCAACACAGGGCACAAGGCAGGTAACAAACCCGGGCAGGACGCCAGCCCACCGCAGGGCACACATACACCCACACACCAAGCACACATTAGGGACAATTTAGAATCGCCAATGCACCAAACCTGCATGTCTTTGGACTGTGGGAGGAAACTGGAGTATCTGGAGGAAACCCACGCAGACACGGGGAGAACTGTGCAAAACATGCAATGCAGAATAATTAAAATGCTCAAACTACAATGTGTAACAGATGTACAAGTTTTGTATTAAGTTTTTTGTGCTTCGGCAAAAAAGAATTTCTCCTCATAATACTGGCTTGCTAAATTTCATTCTACTTGTAGTGTGAAGAACGTGTTTGTTGGAACATCAAGAACTGTTAGGACAGCAGAAAATATAAAAAGGGTGAGACAGGATAAAGTGGAAATTCGCTATTGAGCATGATCGGTATATCCTCCAACCCGCTATATCCTAACACAGGGGTCTGCTGGAGCCAACCCCAGCCAACACAGGGCACAAGACAGGTAACAAACCCTGGGCAGGGCGCCAGCCCACCGCAGGGCATACATAAAAGACTAGGCATCCACAATTCAGTTTCAATTTTGTTTTATTTTTGGCCTCTGAGTAAGTTCCACAGGTCTTAAATGAATGCAAGCTAAATTTTAGTTTAAAATATAAATGATAAGTAACACTAAAAGTAACATATATGTCATTTTAATTTTTGATTGTTTGCTTCATACTACTCTGTCTGTAGTGAGCCCAGATGGGGTAAGCTAACATTTTTCAAATGAACTCCATGGTTGATGATACATTTTTCTAAATGAGTTCACCAATGGCTCGACATTCCAGTTTTCATTTGACAATTCAATAAACTGAGTAAAAAACTGTCACCGTGTAGTTAAATTATTCCTAAATAATGTTTTTATTCTTTGTATTTCAGATGGGTTAAAGGAGAAATCTTGATAAATAATTGCAGTACAGTTTAATGTTTAATGCTACCAACTGACATCATGTTTAATAGCGAATTTCCACTTTATCCTGTCTCACCCTTTTCATATTTTCTGCTGCCCTAACAGTTCCTGAATTTCCAACAAACACGTTCTTCACACTACATCTGTCCATCTATCCATTATGCAACCCGCTATATCCTAACTACAGGGTCACGGGGGTCCGCTGGAGCCAATCCCAGCCAACACAGGGCGCAAGGCAGAAAACAGACACCAGGCAGGTCGCCAGCCCACCGCAGGGCGCACACGCACACACACACACACACCAAGCACACACTAGGGACAAGTAGACTGAAATTTAGCAAGCCAGTATTACGAGGAGAACATTTTCTTGCCAAAGCACATAAAACTTAATACAAAACTTGCACATCTGTTACACATTGTAGTTTGGGCATTTTAATTATTCTGTATTGCATTTTTTGCACAGTTCTCCCCGTGTCTGTGTGGGCTTTTTTCGGATACTCCGGTTTCCTCCCACAGTCCAAAGACATGCAGGTTAGGTTGGCACCCTGCCCGAGGTTTGTTTCCTGCCTTGCGCCCTGTGTTGGCTGGGATTGGCTCCAGCAGACCCTCATGACCCTGTCGTTAAGATATATAGCGGGTTGAATGATGGATGGATTTTTTTGCACAAGACTAAATTATTAAAAGGGCTGGAAATGGAAAATTGTTTTTTTCCGTATTAGATGCAATGCATGCCATAAAGGCAAACACATGATGAGGTGCCAACCAATTGTTAACAGCCATTGAAACTACATTTGCCTTAAGGCACTGACATGGCACGATATTTACCCCCACCCAGTTCCCTCATCCTCCACAAAACCCTGTTAAACCGCCATGTCTTTGTGCTGCAATTGTTTTTTTTTTTGTTGTTGTTTCGACTTTTCAGTCTAGCATTGCTGTCCCTTCACCTCACAAGCTTATCTGTGTCATTTTCTATTGTCTCCCTTTTCTTTTACTGTATGTGACTTTCCTTGTCAGTTGTCTCAGTTGATTTTTTCACTAGTTGTGAAAGAGATGCTGGTATCATGGGAGTATTTATTGTATTTGCATGCCATAGAAAGGAAAGACCCCTGTGATGTGCTAATGTTGTTCTGCATGTATTTTGCTGCCATAAATAGTCTTATAAATAGTCGAAGGTCATCTCTCACTACTTGGACTAATTCTCCCCACTCAGGTAATTTTACAACACGGTCATTTGACGACCCTGTGGTGTTATGGGTCCACAGCTGGCTGAGCAAAGGCCATTTAAATAAGTGATCACTGCGCTCACGGTTTCGTGAGGGGGCGTAGTGGTTGTAGCAAGCCGCGGGGCGATCTGAGGTGTGGGCGTTTCTCACCGAGTGCACAGGTGAGGAACTGTCCACATCCGTGCTTATTCCCGTGGCTAATTTGTTACAGCTGCTATGGCCCCTCGCATTATAAAAAAGAAGCGTGAGTTGGTTAGGGGGAAGAAAAAGAACGAAAGAAAAGAGAAGGAAAGAGGACGGAGGTTACTGGGAGCGAACGAGGAAGCACGACGGTGTGAGAGAGAGAGAGACACACGTAGCGTGTGGGTGAGCGTGCAAACGAGCGCTCGTGGGCAGCTGCATGGAAACCTGGGTGTTAGGCCTACACCCAGGAGTTGAAGTAGAAGTCGCTCCCGCTGAGCGATCATGTAGCAGGAGTGACCAGGGGATGGCGACGAGCCGCAGAAGGCCGGAAAGGCAGTGGAAGTCGGGAGGCTTGGTGGTGGAGTCCCCAACGTGAGCGACCTGGCCGTTGGTGGAAATCAAGTCTCGGGGACTGGGATGAGTGCCAGACCAAAGCCAGGGATCGGGAGGTCTCCAGTCTTGTTTGAATGTGTAATGGAAAAAGGGCAGCTGCAGGGAGAGTCTCGCCTGCTGCTAAGCCCAAGCAGGATAAGCAGGTGAGACGCTAACACAGAAGAAGCACCGGGCTTGTTGTCGTTGATTTTTAAGAGACTGCTTCCAAAGAAACATTTTAACCTCTGGTTTTAAGGATTGTTTTTTCTATTTATTGATTTTACTGCCACGTTCCTTTTTATGGATTATTTATTGAATTTTTGAAGCACTGCACTTTATGGACACTTTGTTTTTGTTTTGATTACCTTTTAAATAAAAGCACTTCTGCACTTTTTGTACCATCCCCTTGCTCGATTGTTATTGCCTTCACTGACTAGCTCACTCGGTGACATTATCGACGGTGACGGGTTGAAGGGCTCCCAAACAGAGGAACCCGCATTGTCACAGACCAGGGGTCCTCAATCACGGTCCTGGAGAGCCGCAGTGGCTGCAGGTTTTTGCTCCAACCCAGTTGCTTAATAAAAAGCACTTATTGCTAAAGTAACACTTCTGCTTCACTTTAGTGATTTTGAGCCCTTATTGCTTTATTTTGTCTTAAACAGCTATTTGAATTGCTCCTTATTATCAATAACATGCAAATGACAAGAGAGAGCAGCATTTCTCCATTTAGCTTCTTTACATTTACACCTGTGTGTATTTATCTGCACTATTGGGTTTAATTAAATACTTGGAAGAAAAATGAAGAGAAAAAAGTGAAGGACTGAGAATTACTCGTCCATTTTAGCCTTCAAATCATTTGCATGATAGAAAGAGAAAGAAAATCTAGGATATGAGAATGACCTGACATAGCAGAGTTAATTTAATTTCATAGCTTGTTAGTGCTTTATTGGCAAGAACTGCTTTCTAATTAAGCAACCAGGTCAGAACAAAAACCTGCAGCCACTGCGGCTCTCCAGGACTGGGATTGAGGACCCCTGTCATAGACCCATCATAAACATGTCCAATCTGAGTGGTAACCCATAGTTTAAGAAACAGTGCTTTAAAGTTGTCAGTTGTGTTTTAAGTTCTTTATCAGTTTAACAGAGTAACTTAGTGGGTGCAGCATGGAGAGATGCTGTGTCAGCCGACTGAGGCTATCTGCAGAGAAACGAGAAGTGTGCCGGGAGGGCTGAAGTGCTGTGCCTGCAGTGTATGCTGGGTGAATATTGGCTCAAAAGAGCGGGTATGTTGTATGCTGGGTGAGTATTGGCTCAAAAGAGCAGGTATGTTTTTGGTTCTTGGCCTGAATAGGGGAGTAGCTGCAATTGAACTTAATCTGAAATTTTGAATTGATTGGCAGATACCAGGTTAAAACCAAAGGCTGCATATGTCAGACCTTACACAGGATAATGTAAGAGTTCCAAATCTACCAAATCCTATTCAGGGTTGGGCAGTCAAGCCTATCTGTCAGCAATGGAAACCAACCCTGAAAAGGGTACCACACAGGATTTACAAATTTCGAATCATAAATGAGCCAAACACACATATTGAAGGAAAAGTGGAACACCCAAAGAAACACCCCAGACAGACAGACATGCAAGAATTTGTGAACTGCACAGCGGGCAGCAACCACGCTTGGGATTTAAACCCAGGATGGTGGATCTGTGAGGCAACAGTGACATCCAGTGCGTCACCATGCTACCCCATCAGAGCTGTATGTTAATAAAATTAAACATTGTTCATTATGGTACGAATTGGTAAAACAAAAATTAATATTCTGAAAATTAAAGCAAAGATAAAATCACATAAACACATTCAATGTGATGTCTTTGCACGTGGTATATTGCAGTTTAATATTTGTACGAATTATAATTTGTTCGTTTGGTCCTCAGTTAACCTCAGAACACCATGTTCTGTATATCATCTGTGACTCTAAAGTGCATAATCATACAGAGTTGAAAATGTTTCTTGTATCTCTGAACTGCTCAGCTTCTCAAAACACTTTCCTAATGTTATTTTATTGATTTGCAGAAATTTGATGCTGGATTATTATTTTTATTTTTTTATATAAATATTGATTTTATATTAGATGCTGGAAAAAAAGAGGGTTGGACTGCTCACTGCTAAAGACTATAAGGCCTGTTGTGGCAAAATATATGAGTGAAGGAGTCAGTTTTTACCTTAAAATCAATAATGGGATGCAACTCTGAGTAACAGACTATTGTAGTTTTTATTGGGTAAAATATTTCAACTGTCTCATTACCCCTCTAATTCAAATATAACAAAAAAGTAAATGATCAAGGTAAAAGTAAGTTAGCACTGTTAGACATTCATATTAGGACATGGCTTCAGGCATCTTCCTTTGTTTTGAAAATGACAAATAAAATGGGTTTATCTTTTTGAGTCGGCTTGTATGTGCCTACTGAATCAATCGAGTTGGAGATGGCGGGCCTCATTTGGGAAATGACTGCATGACATAAATCGAGCGCACACTCATTTCCATTGACTGATTTGACATTTTTGTGTTCATAGGGGAGAAGTAAATCCCACATCATCTCTATGCAATAAATAAAGTGACATTGAAACTTAAGATTGAAAACTGCTATTTTTTACATACAGTTTGTGGTGCAGTAGCTGGTGCTGGCGCTTATAGCTCCACTAGCCTGGACTGAAATCTCGGCTAAGTTGCTGTCTGTGGTGGTTTTGTCCATGCTCCCTGCGCCTATTTGATTTTTGTCCTGGTTGTTCTGTTTTGTTTCCATTTCCTAAGATGAGTTTTATTAATGTGCACAAGTGTGATATGCATTGGATTGTTGTCTTATCCAGTGCTGGCATTTGCTATGTGTCCAGTGTAGCTGGTGTAGAATCCAGAGAATGAATTACTGAACATTAAAGGTCTCAGATCTGGTCAATAATATCATGATTATTTGTGGGCTATTCCTAATGTTAATAACATAACATTCTGATTCTAATTGCTTCATCAAATTCAGGGTTATGGGTTCGACAGCGAATCCCAGCAGCACTGAATACAATGTAGAAAAGATTCCTAGACAGCCCACTGCAGGACCCACTCCAACACATAACCACACTCACAAAGGGGTCAAACCAGAATTACCAGTTAGCCTAACCTGCATGGCTTTGGGGATGTCAGAGGAAAACCAGAGTTTGTTGTGAAAAACATGGAGAAATATGGAGAATATGCAACCTCTGCACAAACAACATCCTGGCATGGGATTTAAATCCTGTACCCTGGATCTATATGGTGGCACCATTATGGTCCACCCAGGATCTATATGGTTTTGCACGTTTTTCAAAAAAGACTGATTAATTGATAAGGGTTAGAAATGAAACATTAATTCATTCTGGATTATTGTCCATTCTTTAATATTGAATCTGCCCAAACCAGTTCTGAGTCAAAGGGTGACAGAGACTATCCCAGTAGCATTGAGCGCAAGACAGGAATCATCCCTGGACTGGGTGCCAGTTCATCACATGGGCGCAGTAACTTATTAAATCACACTGAGTCAGTTTAGAGTCACCAGTTAACCTAACATACATCTTTGAGATTTGGTATTAAAACTTTGCATAACATTACACTTTTTAAACATTTCAGGGCTGTGCAGGCCAGAGCTGTTCAGCGTTCATTAGAATTTCCTGTGTTTTGTGTTCTGTACATGTGCATGTCGGGTTGGGCTGCAAGATGCTTTGGGCAATCAAAAGTTGAAAAAATCAGTTCTATACGTAACTTAACATGGCCAGCAACTCGCAACAAATAATCCTTGGGAAAAATTGTATGTGACCTGACAAAATATAAACGGAAAGGTTGATTAACAGCCCTTTGTGTTATGAACTTAGTTATGAAGGTAGAAATATTTTTAAAATTGGATCAGAAACTGAATTGTAAGTCTAAACCAAGTGAATGTTTGTTACCTGAAATCAGCCCAAACAGAAAGCAAAAAGCATAGTTCAGAAAACTAAAGCAAAAAGTCTGTGTTGTGGTGTGAACTTTTGCATATAAGTTGTTAAATATTTTGTATGTCTTTATTGGTAACTTGTTACACTAATGTCTATCATTGATAAGAACAGCAATGGTTAGATGGTTAAGAACACTTTCCCCTTTTAAGAACCAGTCCATTGTAATTTTTATGACAGGGTCAGGTGAAGTGCCTCAAACAAGTTTGACAAATATTTCTCTGCTGGAGTCTCTCAATCAACACCCACAGGAAAGCCTGACTGCCTAACTGGCAAGCTTCATGGGGACAGAGGTGTGAAGGTATTCTCTGCCCCATTGGCCTGAAGTATGGCTGTCTGGAATTGGCAGGTATCAGAAGCCTTTAAGTACCACGATGCCCTATTGGCTGTAGGGGTTGGACAGAAAATCTATAAATTTGCTTGCTTTACCCCTCTCTCTCTCACCAAACTGATGATAGACCATCACACACCATGAACTGAAAAGGACAACACAATGAAGAGCACAGCTCGGCAGCCATATTGAGACAGGTGTGCGGCCTGTTCTGAAGAAAGCTGACCACAAGTGATGCCTTAACTAGAGACATTTTAAGTAACTAACAAGTCTGTGTGCCGCCTGAAACTACACATCAGCATTTATCAGGTTGTATGGTTGCTAATATTCAAATGTACTTTGCATATTGTTATTATTTATGAATACTATCAATAATACAAAATATAATATAAATATATATAATATATCCATCCATCCATTCCGCTATATTCTAACTACAGGGTAACAGGGGTCTGCTGGAGCCAATCCCAGCCAACACAGGGCACAAGGCAGGAAACAAACCCCAGACAGAGTGCCAACCCACCGCAGGGTGCACACATACACACTAGGGACAGTTTAGAATCGGCAATGCACCTAACCTGCATGTCTTCGGACTGTGGGAGGAAACCCACGCAAACACAGGGAGAACATGCAAACTCCACGCAAGGAGGACCCGGAAAGCGAACCCAGGTCTCCTAACTGCGAGGCAGCAGCGCTACCACTGCGCCTCCATGCAGCCCTATATATAATATAATATAATATAATATAATATAATATAATATAATATAATATAATATAATATAATATAATATAATGTAACCTGGTCAGGTTTCAAAAGGAAAATACTGTATAACCTTGTTTGTGTAAATAAAGTTTATTGAAGGAGATGGGGTACCAGTTGTGGGGATTGGGTAAAGTTTAGTATATATATGTGTCGACTGATTGGGCGGGGGAGTGGCAGAAAGAGTCGTAGTTCAGGCAGCACACCGCAACATGACAGAAAGAGAAAAGACAGGCGCTGTTGAGGCAAAACGCTGAAACAAGATGGAAAGACAGAAAAAGGAACTAACTTTAGCACACGGCTAAAACATAAAAGGAGATGGGTGATAAAGGGAAAGAAGGCAGGACACCAGTGCAGAAATGGCGAACAGCAAGGGTGTTTGAGAAAGAGGGAGACGAGAGGCCTAAAGAAGGTACCAGAGTATAAAGAGGAATAAATAAAACAAGGTCGTTTTTTGTTTTTTTGTTTGTTTTAAAGTGGCTTGAGTAAAATTTTCAAGTGAAGGGGTCAGTTTTTGTTTTTGTTTGTTTGGCCACTACGCACCCGAGCTACGTTTGGGGCCCACCAACAGAGTGAGTAATATATACTGACATTGTAAATAAGTCCTGGGTGAGCTCACCAGTAGTTTCGGACCCATGATATATGTATAGTTGTAAACAATTTAGTGTTTGTGTTTTATGTATTGTGTATATATTTGTAAATACCTCCAGTTTGGAAAACTGTTCATGTTTCACTTAGAAAAGAGAGTTTTGTTTTATTAATATCTGAGTAACAGTGCTTGGATTATGTGTAAAAGGGCTGAAGGTGAACCTGCCAACAATAGAGGTGGTGACACCGTTATAAAGAGCTCAGGTCCTTGCCAACAAATTTAAGGAAGGGTGATGCAAGGGGGTACAATAATATAATATAATATAATATAATATAATATAATATAATATAATATAATATAATATAATATAATATAATATAATATAATATAATATAATATAATATAATATAATATAAATTGTAACTTTACCCCGGGTTGTCTTTTACTACACCTAATTGCCTGAGGTTATAAATGTAGAAGGTGAGGAGAGGTCATATGGTACAATGCCTTATAAACAGTGGTAAGTCTGTGAGATTTGAGGCATTCTGACAAAGGCTACATATTAATAATACAAAAGGGAAAAGGAGAGTCATATATTACTCTACCAAGACAAAACAGTCTGTAATTGGGATTGTCAAAATAAGCATAAAGCAAAAATGCAGGAAGTGCATGACCCTTACCTGCATATAAAATTTCTGTTCAGTGACATATGGGTTGTGACCACTGATTGTCCTGCAATGTGAATATAAACCATACACATGTGCATTCCAAAATGGCAGTGCCCACAAGAAAAAAAAAGGCTTTGTGATGTCAAAATAAACAAACATTAAATAGTCAGTTGCTAAATTCTAACCCACTTAGTCCTGAACATAGTCACAGGGGTCCGCTGGAACCTATCCAGGCTAGTGTAGGGCGCAAGGCAGGAATAAGCCCCGGACAAGGTGCCAGTCACTCACAGGGCAAACACACACACACACACACAGGCCAATTTAGACTCACCAGTCCACCCAACCTGCAAGTCTTTGGACTGTGCAAGGAAACCAGAGCATCTGGAGGAAACCCACAATAAATATTCTAAAATAAATTTTAAAGAACATAATCAGATTCAAAACTTGTCATATGTCTTACAGCAAATGCATAATAAACCAGCAAAAAAAAAAAATTAAAAGGAAACAAAATCATAATACTGTGAAAATTAGAATGAAAAATACAAGACTGACTGACTTCTGGATATCAGCCTCATGCTTTCACTTTATTTATTGTTTATGAAAACAGGAACTTGTATACCTTTTATTTTCTGCAAAAGACATTTGACAAATAATGTATTGAATATAAGGACCTTATAAAGCAAATTCACTATTAACAGCTGTAACAGCAGTAAAAACAAAATGATATAGAAATCGCAACAGGCTCTTTCCATGCAATTCAGCTCGGGTCTGTCTAATAAACTTTCCTTCATATGCGTACAATCGTGCTGTAGAATCAAGGCAGTTTGAAGGTGTTTTCTTCCCGTATATACTATCGTGTGTTCATGGCAATTGCACTCATGTTGCATATATTGATGTGCCCTGTGAATGGTACAATCAAATTTGATGACTTTCTTAATATAACTTACCCCTATGTTCATATTTTTCAAAGTGTCACTTAATGGGTCATAGTATTAGTAGCAGAAATGCATTAATAGTGCACAACTGCTAACTTGCCATTTGCATATCAGTTTCTGAGTATAGTCCAAGTGCTTTACACTGCTGCCTCACAGCCCCAGGGTGCTTGGTTTGAATTTCATCCCAATTGCACCCTGGTTGGAGTTTACACAAATTTCCTGTATCTGCATCGGTCTTGACTGGGCACACATCCCACAAGAACTGTCAATTCTGAACTCTCCCTGCTTCAGTGAGTTATGCGTGTGTGCGCGAGTGTGTCCTCAGGTAGCCAGCACCTGGAGTCCCTCTGCCCTTGGTCTGCCATTGGACCATTACTTTTTCTGATTCATATTAATAACATAGACTCCAGTGTAGTTCATTTTGGGAATGGCAGACATTGAGGAAGCAGCAAAAACAAATCAATAAGTCCTGGACAAGCTTTAGAAATGGGTGAACATTTGGAAAATGCAATTTTATGTAGAAAAGTGCAAAGCGCTAAATTCAATACAATACAATATAATTTATCTTTGTGTAGACCAAAATCACACAAGAAGTGCCCTAATGGGCTTTAACAGGTCCTGACTTTTGACAGCCCCCCCAGCCTTGACTCTCTAAGAAATCAAGGAAAAACTTATGTGCACATAAGTGTGTTATCGTCTAAGCAATGTGCATAAGCAATTAAAAAGGCAAATAAAACGTTAGGTTATATTGTAAAGATCACTGAAAAAATAAAGGGACATCATGCTCAGACCATATAATGCACTAGTGAGATGGCATCTGGAGTACTGTGTGCAGTTCTGGTCACCACGGTACAAGAAAGACATGGCAGAGCTTGAGGCTGTGTAGAGGAAAGCAACCAATTTCATCCCAGGCTTTAAGGGCATGTCCTAATCTGACAGACTCGGAGAATTAAACCTGTTTAGTCTCAAGCAGAGGAGACACAGTGGAAGCTTAATCCAGGTCTTCAAAATCATCAAAGGTATTGACAGAGTAGATCCAACAGAATTCTTTTACTTAATGATGAATGACATACTCAAGGGCATCAGTGGACATTAAGAAGAAGACCATGTAGGAGTGAAGCCAGGAAGTACTTCTTTATGCAAAGAGTTGTGGGAATCTGGAACAAACTGCAAAGTCATGCAGTAGAAGCAGAAACCTTGACAACCTGTAACAATGACCTAGATGCAACATTGGGACAGTTTAGCTATTACTTAAACAAACAGGCCTGATGGACTGAATGGTCTCCTCTTGGTTGTTAAATTTCATATGTTCTTATGTGGACTTCTGATGGGCACCTTCTCATGGCTTTTAGCTTAATAAAGACAATTCAATAATAGATGCATGAATAAATGAAAGTATGCTATCAAACGCCATCACAAGGCTTGTTTCTGCTAACAAAATCACACCACTTAGTTCGTGTTTCTTGATTCTAAAGCACATTACTTTATTTTGTAAGATTAGCATAATATAATAACCTATTTATGGATAAATTACTACTTCATATTTCAACATCCATCTCTTTCAAGTATTTAGTTTTAACTTTATAGGCGCAAGATACAATTGGCCAGAAGAAGTGAATATCAACAACATGCAGCAGATTACATGGCCACTGACATGTAACAGTTAGACTAGTGCCACTGAAGATTTGGATGAAATGCTAAATCATGTCATGCTAAACTTGGTGTTGAATGGCAGGTCTGCTGTTTAACAATCAGAAACCTGTTTTAAATAAATAGCTGAATGGCTGGCTCAGTCTCCGTGGGTGTGTGTGTTCGCACAGGAGGTTGGTAGGGTGATTTGGTTGAAACACTTGTGCACATGAGGGTGCGGTCTGTCTCAATTGCTTCATCATCTTTCTGCGGTGTGCGACTGACATGCTGTGATCATGGAGACATATAAGGAAGAGATGGTACGAGAAAAAGGAGGAACGAAAGGAGAAAATAAAATGGCCAGAAAGCAGGCGGACTGGAAGGAGCATGTGGCTGACGCTTAGTAGGGGGCCGTGGGATTGCTCCTGTTGTGCAATCATATATCAGAAGCGTCCGTCGTCCTCGGGGTGTGCTCTCGCTGTGAGGAAACACCAATTGGCAGTGGTGGGAGGAGAGCAGGTTCTCGCCAGGAGAAGCCAGGTATCGGCAGCAGTGCGAGAGAAGCAGGGCTTGGGGACTTCCTGTGGAACACTGTGAGATAGGCAGAGGGGACACAAGATTGAATAAAAGGTTGTCTGCGCCTGCTGGATGGATGTCTCTTTGTGCTGCGGGGCCCGATCAGGGTAAGCTTTAAAAGGAAGGCACCAAGGCTAAGAATTGTGGAAGATAGTTTCCTGCTTGTGTTTTTAACCTCATTTTAATGGATTATTTATTTTGATTTGAACCTCCACAGTTCACTTCATTTTATGGATTATTTATTTATTATGGAACTTTTGCAATGCACCTATTGAACTTTGTTTTTGAATTGTTTTACTATAAGCACCGGAGTACTTTTGCACCAACCCCTTGCTTTGTGTGTTGTGTCCTCATCCACTGGCTTATCCCTCAGGTACTTTATCAGCGATAGCAGGTTCAAGAGCCTCCCTGGAAGGACCTGGTAATGGGGGGCTGACCCGCACCATCACACTTGAACATTTTCACTGCTATATAAGGACAAAGGGAAAGTTGGCAATCTTGGTAAATGATAGGCAGTTGAACGTTATATTGGCCGTTTTGAACTTGACTTGAATTTGGCTTGTTTTGCTTGAATATCTAGTGATGCCTCTTTAGATACACCTGAAGATGGCCCAGAGTTTATTGCAGCTAACTTTGTGTCACAAAAACCCATGACATTGGATCAGAAAATTCATCCACTCACATCTCTAGAACTTTGGCTTAAAAAGTTTTCATATTACTTCATCTACAAATCTTTCTAGGCCCACATAAACAAGATTATTTTTTCCTGTGCTTAAGGAATCACTTTTGCCTAATGAAACGTTTGTGAGCCTTTTGATTAACATGGTGTGGTAAATCAAAGTCCACAGCTGGCTGGCGTGTTTTAAATAAATAATTCCTGCGACGGTGTCTTTGTGTGGGGGCGTTGTGGGAGTGGATGACCCTGCACGTAGTGCACATGAGCAGGATCACCCGTGGCCCTAATTGGCTGCTGACGACTGCCAAGTCCCTGTTTTAAAAGGGGAAGAATGAGTGCGAGGAAGAGAATAAAGGGCACATCGGAGGTCAAAAGGAAAATGGAGTGGCCAGTGACGAAGAAAGAGAAAAGGAGATTAAAAGGAAAAGAAAGACAGAGAGGCAGAGACAAAAAGCGAGAGCACCAGAGCTGACTGGAGTGAGGCAGGTGGTCAGGAATGAGCCTCAGGATCATGAGAGAAATGGGAAAAGATGATGAAGAAGAAGAAGATAGCAGCAGAAACATGAAAAACAAAGATACAGACTGACAGGACAAATAATAAGATAGATCAATAAATAGCTAAATAAATGTATATTGTACAAAAATCAGAATCACAACGGGGTCATTTGCGAATAATTTTGCAGTGTTTGCCAAAATCAAAAATGCTGAAGAGCTACTTAACTGGGCTGCTCCCCGTCTTGAGTGGCTCTCTTCATCAGTCCACTCCACCTGGCTGTCCCCGGCTCACAGACGCTCCACCGAATATCTGACTCAGTGTTTGGTGTTTGCTCATAAACATGCTGATGGTAGCTTTGAACAACGGGCTCCCAGCCAATCTCATTCATCAAACGCCTGAAACTACTGTTTGTCTTGCTACTGTGAGAACACATTATTACTCTAATAAAACTAACCTGTTCTCAACTCACTTTATATTCTTTATCAGTGGGAGCACAATCCAGTGCTTGGTGAATTCTCTTTGACAATGACAAGAAAATAATAATTCATAAAACACTACTTGCAAACATTTTTGTATTATTTCATTATTTAGAAGATCCGGTTGTGTGCATGTATTCATTTGTTAGAAAGTAGTAAATATAAAATTTAATATAGGTAATACTGTAGGCATTTCATATGAAAAAAGTAATCCTCATTTATTGATTGGCTGTATCGGTTGCAAAATTTAGCAACAATCTCGGTAAGAGGTTTTCATGTTTAATTAATATTCCTCTCTGGCATAAGCAGTTTACCACTCAACACATTTTTGGCACAGAAAGTTCAGTATGCAAGAATATTGACAGCAAAGGGCACTGTACATTTCAATGGAAAAGTTGTGCTCTCTTCAATCTGCTGTATGTTGCAATTTGTCAACATTCTGTTTAGCCAATTAAGCTGAACTAGAAGACCAGGCATTTTGTAGAGTCAGAAAAGGCAAGGGTTTCGAAACAAACACATTTTTTAATAAATTGTAAGCAAGCGTGGGGTGACAGGACAATTAGCTAATCAGGGAAGGTTGATATTAGCTTAACCGTAAAGAGAGATTTTGGTAAATTAACAGCGCTTCTACTGCAAAGCAGATTTATCAAGATGACACACTCACAAACAGCAAAGATTAACTGCTGTCATAGTCAATTGTACAAATGTTAAATTGTGTAAGCATACAATTAATTAGACTGTGCTTAGTTAAATTGCTAATGCCATAATGTGAATTATGAACATTTTTAATTGTTGGAAATGTTTATGTATAATTCATGTTGTCTATTTTAAAAATATGCCTTTAGGTGTTCTTACACCTTTTAGAAACTACTGAACAATAAAAGAACTTACTCAGTAAAGCCACCCAGAAAAAACTTTTATCTCCTGCAGTGTGTCTACTTGTCATCTTATCAGCTTTTCAATTGCTTTATATTATCATAACAGATCTTGTTTTTCCTTATCTTAATAGCATATCCTTCTATATAAAAGCTGTCGGGATTGTCCTTCCGTCCCGTGAGTGCTACGCAGGCGCGGAGTTTCACACGCCCCGTCCATTTTACAATGCACGATGGGATTTGTAGTTTCGTTTTTCCAGGTAAAAGATTATTTTCTACTCCAGCCTGTGCGATATCTTCTTCTTCTTTCTTACTATATAAAAGCGGTCGGGATTGTCCTTCCGTCCCGTGAGTGAAAAGCGTAGCGGTATTCCGCTTATCACAGACTTACTACTTGCAGCTTGCGGTACGAAGCGACATGATGTGAGCAGAGTTCTGGTGCTCCCATCGTTCCTTTGCTTTTGTGCGCGATGCGCTGGAAAAATAGACAAAGTTATGTCTTTGGAAATAATTAATGTTGATGGAGTACAAATGCCTCACCGCGTAGTAAATATCAGGGGGGTTCAAAAGGGCAACCTCAATATAGAAAAAAAGTTTAAATTTCATAACAAAAATAACAGAAACTACGAGTATTAAAGTAATACCGCTCAAATGCAATATAACCAAATTAATGAGTTTGTAAAAAATATCAAATTGATCTACATATTGAATTGCTTTAAGAAGTGGTCAACTTAAAAGTCGGTCACCTTAAAAGGTGGGTCAGCCTAGTTAAGAATATAAATTGTTTTTTTATATAATATGGATAAATACATTCAGAGAAGTAAGGGTCATAAATTGAGTTTTAATTGTCGCCTGAAATTTTAAAACTTTCTTCTGTTTTTAGATTCATTTGCTGTAGGGTGGTATGACAACAGCCATCTTGGTCACGATCTGTAGAGATTTTTCATATTTCCCTTTTGTTTATGTGGGTTTTGTTCAACATCAGAAAGATGTAGGAGTCCAAAACATCCAGGATAGCTAAAATCTTCTTCTTAGCTCTGTATTTAGATGAGCATGTTCAAGAAGTGAATAATTAATTTGCTGTGTTGGATACTGTTGGGAGTTTTGTTAGTTTACATTTTCTTTATTCAACTTATGATTCCAAAGATTACTAAAATAACAGTGGGAGGTTTTACTTACAGGGAATGGTGGAATGGTCTGCCTGCTACAATAAGAAGTGCCCCATTAGTCTAAGCCATCAAATTCAGGCTGAAGAGTCATTACTTCAGTTTAGGATTCACTGATGAGAGCTGCTGATTAGCTGTTGTTAGACATTAGTACTGAAATATGAGTAATATGACATTTATAAACTGTTGCTAACCCTAACCCTATTCTGGTTCTCTTTCTACTTGGTGCCACTGCCCTATTGCCAAATTGTTTGCCTAAATGCCTATGGAAAAGTCATCTCACATAAAGGAGAACTAGAGTCATCAGACAGATGGGTTCTTCCATCAGATTGTCTGTCCCAGCACTGACTCAGCCTTAGAATGGGGATTAAGATTATATTGGAAAAGCTGCTGAATAGAAATCAAGGAGTGTTGTACTCAGACTGTATAATAATACACTAGTGAGACCACATCTGGAGTATTATGTGCAGTTCTGGTCACCATGCTACAAGAAAGACATAGCAGCACTTGAAGCTGTGCAGAGGACAGCAACCATGTACTGTATATCTCAGGACTTAAGGACATGTCATACTCCGAAAGAATTAAAGCAGTTTTGTCTCAAAATGAGGAAACTGCATGTGGACCTAATCCAGGGCTTCAAAATCCTCAAATTCATTGATAAAGCAGATCCAGTAGAATTTGTTTAGCTTAACTGTTAATTATGTAGTTGAGATTTAAGGGGAAGTGCACTTAGGACTGAAACCAGAAAGCACTCTTTACACAAAGAGTCATGGGTGCCTGAAACAAACATCTGAGACATGAAGTTGACCTTTAATAAGTATCTGGATGACATATTAGGACAAATTACCCATTAGCTAAACAAACAAGCTCGATAGACTTAATGGTTTTCTCTCATTTGTCAAATTTCTTATGTTCAGCTTTTCTGCTCCTAGTTAAAAGGTGAGCTGCAGTGTATGGAATAAGCTGAAGAGCTTCTTTAGAAAGAAGTTTATTGCAGTAGTCAAATCTAATAGAAACAAAGGCTTGAATATGTTGTTCTAAATCGGATTTGATATAAATCCTTTAATTCTAGTAATATTTTAAGGTGATATTATGCTGATCTTGTAATTATCTTGTGTGGGGAACAGGCCAGACACAGACAGGTAGACATTGTTGATTGCACCACAACACATTTATTTACACTATTTACAAGTATGTGACACACACAACCCAGTGCCGCAGCACCAATCGCCCTCAGTCTAGGCCCTCAACATAATGCCTTTCCTCTCTTCAGGCCGCCTCTCTCCTCTCCTCCCGAGCTCTGTCCTCTTCCACCCGACTCCAGCCATCAAATGTAGGGTGGCTGCCCCTTTAATATGCACCCAGATGTGCTCCAGGTGCTTCCCGGCAATCTTCCACCGGCACTCCCCAGGGTTTCGGAAGTGCCGGCTGCACACCCGGCAGCACTCCGGATGTCCCCTGTCCTCTTCCCCCCAGCACTTCCGGGTGTGGTGGAAGTGCTGAGGTCCAGGGCTCCAAAGGCATCGGGGCGCCCCCTGGCGGTGACCACGGGCCCCTACAGAGTTGAACTTCCAAGATCTCTACCCGTGGTACCCAAAGCCACCAGGGTGGTTGCCCCCTCGTGGTCTGGAGGAGGCGCAACCAATGTTTTTGTTTTAGTTTGTTTTAGTCTGAAGTCTTCAATGAAAGAGAATTAAGGTGTGTACAGACCTGTAGTCATTCCTATTGTGCTCTAGAAACAATTATTTTAATTGTATCTTTATTTAAATGAAGAAAAATGTGTCACAATTTGTCAGATTTGTTCAATGCACGTTGCCACACATGTGTACCTGAAAACAACACTCCAGGCTCCGATGAGGTAAGCTGTACTGCTCAGGTACAAGCGGAAGTGTTGGCGCTGACTGTATTTTCTTCTTAACCCATAATTCCGTAAATACGCCCCAGGAGGATGCCTGTTCCCGCCTACAGCATCCCAAGATGACTCTTCCTGGACACCATAAAAATTGTGCGGTCCCCAGAAATTGGCATTACATTTTGACCGAGCATTCATTGAGTACAGAGGTCCTGTCGTTGCTACTTTTGGGAGGCTGTTTTGAAACTGAGAGCAAAACTTTTTGTTACTTTGGATTGTGCCAACTAAGCAGGGTAGCCTGGCTGGTACCCCAACATTTCTTCTGGTATCCCTTAGTTTGTTCACCCAGTCACAACGTATTTAGTCAAGTTGGTTGTTTGTTGAAAAATTAAATCAAGTGTCATCAGTATAATTGTGGTAAGAAATTGTTACTGTTGTTTTTAATAATTTGAGCTGTAATCAACTTGTAGAGGTTAAAGATTAAAGGCCCAAGCATACCTCCTTGAGGAATTTCACATGTCATTTGAGTATGCTTAGAAAAATATCTGCAAAGCAGACCCTATCATCTGAATAAGATTTAAAAAAATATAGGACTGTGTCAGACAACTCAACCCAGATTTCTAAAGTCAAAAGGTCTAACAATAGACCTTGGGAGACTTGTAGGCACCTGTTGCCATTAATAAGGAAGTTTGAGAAAATGAGTAAGTAACTTTAGGTTTTTAGAGGTTCACATCAAATCTCACATGGACCCTCATCCATGTCCCCCAAATGCCATTAAAAATGATCATTAGTGCCTTTTGAAAACTGAAGATAGCGTCCTCTGATTATCACTAACTTCTGCAGGTGCACAGTGGAGGGGATTCTGACGTGGTGACTGCACTGAGAGCACAAGGCGGCGCATCGGTTGTTTAAAGATATCCAAGGTAATCAATGGAGCAGTGCTCCCATTCACACATGACGTTTATGTCTAGCACTTTTGATATGTCTCACAGATTAAACACAAAGTGTTGTTCTCCCTGGCTATCTAGCAAGTGATACTGTATCAACAACAACAACAACATTTATTTATATAGCACATTTTCATACAAACAATGTAACCCAAAGTGCTTAAGTGTAGTATCACTACAATCAATGCATACTAGCAGACTTCCAAAGACCTTTAAGTCAGGGTCCTTAACTGTTAACCTCATACTGTTGCTTTGCAATAAAGAGATTCTGGGTTCGCTTCCCAAGTCCTCCCTGCATGAAGAGTACTTTCAGTAGTGAGAAAAGCGCTACATAAATGTAACAAATTATTATTATTATTATCCATCCATCCATTATCCAACCCGCTATACACTATATCCTAACTACAGGGTCACGGGGGTTTGCTGGAGCCAATCCCAGCCAACACAGGGCGCAAGGCAGGAAACAAACCCCGGGCAGGGCGCCAGTCCACCACAGAATTATTATTATATTATTACTCGCCGATGCCCGCCGTAGCATACAGCGGTGTAAGAATAGGAACGGAAAACGGTGAGAAAGGAATTCAGAAATCAAGAAGAAATGAATACTTCTTGAAAGATGCAGTTTGCATATAGAATTTTCGGCCAAGCAGGATCACACATGAAAGTGATAAATAAATCAGGCTTTCCGAATTTCCGTACTATGGCCATGGCTCCTGATGGTTTTTTTGCATGTATCTTGGACTTCCTGGAAATGTGGACGGTAATATGATCATTTTACCTACACGAACGTTGTTATTTTCAGCGTTTGCTTGCGGTGCGTCTGATAGTTCGACGCGCAGATCTTGTTGATGTAATCTGAGACAGTTGAGACACGCACCCTCTATTTTAACATACGCATCTATGACGTACTGTTGGAATAGTTTGCCCCTGGAGTGCAAAATACTAAATGTATTCCTCATTGCTAATCTGTACGCGTAAAATTGGCATTGAGTAAGCCTTATTCACTTGCCGTTTCTTTTATCGGGAACATGTTGTAAATCTTTGTGCCAGCCAATGTCTCTGTAAGGGAATAAAAGTGGGTAAACCATAGGATCACAATTCATATTAAGTGTGGAAATCTGTTTACAGGAGTTGCATATGGGATAGATGCAAATGTCCCTTTTGGTTCACCATCTTCTCTGAAGAAAATCGCTGCAACATCGGTGTGACAAGTCAGGACATTGTATCGTCGTAAATCCTGCCTAGGGCTTTCCTTGAAAACCATTCATAAAGATGCTGTTGGATTGGACTGAGCGATTTCATGCATGTGTTTGTATGATTTAGCGAAGGGGTTAATGGTTCTGAGCATGGAATCTAGCTGGAAAAGTACATTTTCGCTGCATGCACAGTTAACTTTATTTGGTAAGCGTACTTTAGTAGCTTGCGCTGTGTCAAAAACATACAACTGTCCATATCCTGGAGAGGTAGAAGTGTTAACGTATAGTGGAGAGATTTGGTGATAAATTTGCACGTGTATTTTAAAACAGTATGGTCCGTGGCCAGGAGGTTGAGTTATCTGTGCACACACGGAAGCAAACGCTAGAGAAGAGTTGTATTCTCGAATGTGTTCATGATAATTTTTAGCTTCTGATGTTTGCTGTGTAACAAGCTGTTGTAAAGACACAGGCGGCTCTCGCAAGGGTGGTAAAGCTACTTTACCGTTGTGGCAGCACCTCGAGTACTTGTTGGATGTATTTGGCTCAGCAGGCCAGTATGACAGTGTGCATGACATGGAAGACGACGAATAGGAATCGAGAAATGCCTTATTGGCTGTGTGTGGGGGCGGGACTGGTTTTGAAGGGGAAGCAGGACGAACCAGAAGAGAAATATATATAAGAAATTATTATTATTCATACAATCATCTGCTTACCAAGACTCTACTACACAGGGACTGCTGATCTGTTTGTACCACTGTTTCAATGTTTTCACACGTCAGCGGCATACTTACTTCCATTATCTAATAGCTATTGATTTATGTCTATATTTATTTTGCTGAAGTAGTGCATTTATGGATTATTACTTTTTTTGCGATTGTTTAGTAATATGTGTCTGTTGTGTGTACTACCATTGTGATTACATGTTTATATCACAACAAGGCATTGTGACAATAAAATAAATTGAACTGAATTGAATGCCATTAAATTACAGGGCACACTAAAGCGCACATTACACTGGCTAATTCAATGTCAATTTAAAGTTTTCGATTAGCTAAATATGCACATCTTCATCTTCAGGAGGAGATGAGCAAACATGTGGAGAAGGCAAGGTTAAAAAAGTCATTCTTTAGTAATTGCCAAGGAGCAGAAATTTATGGAGGCAGATAAATCATTCATGACACTTCAAAATATAATATGTTTTTGTCTAATGAATCCACTGAGTATTTCCTCAACTGCTGTAATATCTTTGAAAAGTGATGTTAATTCCAGTTTATATCCGCAATATTATAAATACTAGCTGCCATGTGGTATAAAAGGCCCTTTTGGCTGTTTATGGCAATTTTATTCTTTACAAATGTGTTGACCCCATTTAAACCAAATCAAAAAAGACTGACAATCACTCTTTTACCATTTAGACTGCAACTATAGTCAGGAATAAAACTCAAGATTAATAAAAGTTCAGTGTGCTGTTTTCTGACCCTGTACTTATTACTACCAAAGTTCTAAAAGCCCATTAAAGAAGAGCCTCTGGCAGTACTTCTCAATAAAACTGGGCCTTTTTCTTTCATGGAATGTGCACAATCCGACTAGAAGAGTGTACGTTATTAACTGAACTTATATGACTGCACTGTACCTTCTTTTTAGATATACAATATAAAGATGGTATGCACATAGATAGATTAAATCTATCAAAGGGTTCAGTCAGGTACATTTATGAATCATTTGTCTGGATTTATTTAGTGCTGGTTTACTAAACACTGCCAATTTGTGGTATTGATTATACAAGCAGCCCCCGCTCATAAATCAATTATTCAGTTGTAGCAATGGTTCACTTTTCTTTTGATATATTGCTGTCTTTTGGTAAAATAAGAATGTAAAAGAGGAGTTCTTGCCAAGAAGAAATAACAATGCAAAGCGGTGGATTGCAGTACAGCATAAATAAGAAAGAAAATAAATGAATGGCGTGCCATAAAGATGAAACAGCAAGACTGTCTAGAACATATAGCACCCTCAGACCCCCTAAGTGCAAGTTGTTTTCTAATGTTATTGGATCAGTGGTGACATGCACCTAACATGAAAGGTACCAACTAACATCTTAGGTTCATAACTTAATCGGGGATAAGAAGAAGTTTGAAAAACAGCTATACAACTGTTACCTGTAACCTCTTACCTGTCTCACGGTCCATATTGAATCCTACACATTCAACCCTAGGCACCTTTAATGGCAGGCTGCTCACTGACTGGGACTGTCTTGTATCTTCATTCCTTTATTTCAACCCAGTTTGTCACCATTCGAGGGCTTCACAAAGCATCCTATGTGCCCTTAACAACAACAACAACATTTATTTATATAGCAGTATATATTAAGAGGCCGCAGCCATAAAAGAAATGAACAAACGTAGCACTTAGTAATGCTAGTAATCAATAATTGGACAGAGACATTAAGGTTAAGCTTTTACTAAAAAAAATATACTTATTTGCATCAAAACCAATAACAGCAAATTTAAGCAATACAAAGAATTATACAACCTTGGTTAAGTCTTCATACAACAATCATTCAGTACCTGGTGACATATCCTAGATTACAGTTCCTTTGTTACAAACTAAATATCCTTCATTGAAAAGTGAAACAAAAGATTTTTTTGCTGGAGACAGAGCTCTCTGAAAAGTGTCCTGCAGCTAAGCAGATAACAAGCTTCTTGGCTCCTTTCAAAATGTCAGAACAGCAACAAACACTAACTGAATTGAACTAAAACTTAAATAAAAACTGAACTGAGGCACTTTTTGAAGAAAGTTCTAATAAAAGGAAGCCACCCTATCCCCCCTTCTCACCCAAAGTGAGCATCTGGTTCTCTTAAGCTAGAGGAGCCGGCAGAGTCTTAAAACACAGGAATGTTAATAAGATAATTTTACTAAGGAAATGGATAATAAAAGCATCATTAAGCTGCTAATGGACTGGCAGTAGGAAAAAAACTAAAGTCCTGTTTTTACTTTCAGCTTTCCCAAAATACATTTCACTCCTTTTTCAGTGTGACAGCTCTTTCAGGCTTCAACCGTTTACCTAAAATCTGTCAGTTGAAAAGTTTAAAGCTTCTTCCATACAGTGGCTTAAGCCATGAGTAAAGGAGAAAGTAATTTGGAATGGTTTCAAAGGGAGTGCGACTTCAAAGAAGTAATAATACTCACTGGGATGACCACAAATCATGGCCTGCCAGACCACCATATACCCTTATCATGGACACGTCTTGCCATTCCAAATAGATTCACTCGTTAGAGAATTTGGGCCAACTATTTTCAGTGGAATCATAATGTTAATGCAATCTAACTTTTGATCTAAATAGCTGTAATATAAATAGGGTAATATAAGGGTAACATAGGGTGTTTAGAGTCCACCTATTCAAGAACTGTGGTAAGTCCAGGAATTGGGAGTAGTTAGAAAGAAAAACACAGAGAGGATTAAAGGTAAAAGTCTCCTGAGACAAACACATGTAATGGCAGACCATAGGAAGCAATCCGAGTTGGAGTATTGGCTGTGCTATGCAGAGAGATGGGGGCTGATTGAGGGAAAGTGCTGATGGGCAATCTCTGTGTGGCGCTTCTGTTGTGCTCAATGCAGAGAAATTCCTTCTCAGGATTTTTGTAATCCAGATGTTACGTGTTCACAGCTGGTCTTCTACAGTTATCACACTGCAAAATGTGCAACCTGTGATGGATTGTGGTGTGATTCCATGACAAAACAGTTGGACCAATCAGAATTGCAGGCTGATAGATATATTTTTCATCAAAATATTAAAGGACTTCCATAACCCATGGAACAGAAGTACTTTAAAATAGAGGCATTGTCTGAAGTAAGACATGGCAAAGACAAATCAAGAAAATGAGGAGAAAATATCATTTTCCCTGTTACTCAAGTTTAAGTTCAATGAGGACAGGAGCCTACACTGTCAGTGCTGGGCACAAGGAAGAATGCATCCCTGGAGAGGACACCAGTTCATCACAGACCACATCCATGCTCAGTCCCAGGCGGACAATTCAGAGTCACCAGTGTACATAACCACTAGTCTATGGGATGTGGGAGGCAAATGAAAATATTGTGAGAAAAGCCTACTCAGATGTGGGGAGGATGTGCAAATCCTACACGAACAATCTAGAGACTGGAATTAGAACACAGGACTCTGAGGCTATAAGGCAAAAACACTAAACCTGGCACCACTTTTCGATGAGATGTAATTTACCAAAAAGTAATAAAGCATAGTCACTTGCTACATTTTACTTCATACATCCTTATTTGCAATATCTTGTATGTACACAACCATTTCTCTAGATTCTCTAAATTGAGTGTGACTATGACTATGATTGCCATGCTTGGTTTCTTCGTTAGTGTGATTGTTGTCTGTATAGGTTCCTGTTTCGTACAAGGAAGTTTTGGAAAAAGCAGATTCTGGGTCGACAGATGAAAACCGTATGTCAAGCTAGTGATTGTAAAAGTAAAGCACTAAACTTATTTTACCTTTTCTTCATTTAGTAGTCTTAAGTTTATTTTCTCCCAAGTCATACAGTAGTATGAAACATTGTTCTTTGTCACATTATGCCTTGGGGTCTATTTTTACTCTAACACAGCATCCATGCTTGGTTCCTGATTTATTTTGCATAGCAGACTTCCTAAATTGAGCGTGGCTATGAATATGAGGGTCCCATCCATGCTTGGTTCCTGCTTTGTTGTCATTATTGTCTGGGTAGGTTCCTGTTTCCTATGATAATGTATTGGATAGTGCAGCTCCTGAAAGTAGGCCAGCAGATGATAACGTATGTCAAGCTAGTGATACCAAAACTATATTAATACAATAATTAGAACATTAGAACAATCTAGACGAGAACAGGCCATTCAGTCCAACAAAGCTCGCCAGTCCTATCCACTTGTTTCCTCCAAGAAAACATCAAGTCGAGTTTTGAAAGTCCCTAACGTCTTACTGTCTACCACACTACTTGGTAGCTTATTCCAAGTGTCTATCGTTCTTTGTGTAAAGAAAAGCTTCCTAATGTTTGTGCGAAATTTACCCTTAACAAGTTTCCAACTGTGTCCCCGTGTTCTTGATGAGCTCATTTTAAAATACAAGTCTCGATCCACTGAATTAATTCCCTTCATAATTTTAAACACTTCAATCATGTCACCTCTTAATCTTCTTTTGCTTAAACTGTAAAGACTCAGCTCTTTTAATCTTTCCTCATAATTCAACCCCTGTAGACCTGGAATCAGCCTAGTCGCTCTTCTCTGCACCTTTTCTAGTGCTTATAATGTTACATTTTGTTCATTTAGTAGTCTTTAGATAAATACATACTGTATTTGTTCCCAATTCATACAGTAATATGACACATTTTTCTTTGTCTCATTAGACAATTGGGACTATGCTTACTGTTGTGGTCTCTAAAAATAGCAAAATTTAAAACCATGTTCAGTGGAGGTCAGGTGGTACCATGTCACAGTGGTTAGAGTTGCTGTTTCACTGATTCTGTGTCCTGGGTTAGAATCGAATGCATGTTTGTTGTACAGTATGTGTGGAAACTTAGGTTCTCCCTCTAGATTTTCCCAAGATATTCCAGTTTCCTACCAGTGTCCCCAAAATTGTTTTGAGTCTATGAGTGGTAAGTGTATGCCCTGTGATAGACTGACAGTCTATCCAGTGTTATTTCTTCCTTGTGCTAAATAATAGAATAAGCTCAGGTCCCTTTGATCTTGAATTGAATCAGTCCAGTTCATGAAAATATGAATGTGTTTTCATATGTTCGACAGGAGTAAATTTGTCTGAAAATGACTAATCTACTATACAAACCTCAGAAATGACATTGAAATGCATTGCAACCTTTTAGGTCCATCTATTCAGTCATTCTGCATTGCACATTTGTAAACAGCCAGAGTCTACCATAGCATCCAGGAATGCAAAGTAACAACAAACACTGAATAAGACAATAGGCCATCATCCATACTCACACACACACACACACACACACGCATTTACTGGGCCAACTGAGACACATCAGTTAACTTAACCTATATGTTTTTGGATATGAAATGAAAATCTACATAAAAGTATGCAAAGAAAATCCATTTAAAAGTATGGAGGACATGAGCAAACTTCACACACTGTGAGTGTCTGAAAAATTAATTTTGTCCCTTGAAATGTCAGCCAAATAGAGGATACTTTAACCTTTGCACCTGACAGATCTTAGATAATTGGCATTAGCCTGTGCTTGGTCAGCAGAAGTGCAGTGAATTCTGGGAAAGCTGAAAGCCAAAGCAGGACTGAGAGTACTTTGCATTGTCAAATTGTGCAGTTTTTGATTCCCATGGTAAAATTACCTTGGGTTTAATGATAATGATGTCTGAAGCATTTTTGTATGTTTTAAGAAACTATAGAATATCACACTGCAAAATTAAAATCTGCTATTGGAGATGAAAACAAGTAAGACAAAAAGTTTTTGTGAATGTTTTCATTTTGGGCAAAACGAAAGGGAGTGGATGCCATTTTTTTTATTGAAAGACACTTAATAGAAAAGAGGCTTCTCTCAGTGGCTGCTATGGACACATTAGCCAGGTTTCCATCCAAGGAGTTTTTGCCAAAAAATATTTAGCGCTTCAAATTTTAGCTGATGGAAATGCTAATTATCGATAAAATGTTGTACATGTCGACATAATATTTTTCCGTTTAACTTTAGCGCATAAATTCCATATCGATACTTCAGATGTCGCAAAAACTACATTGGAAACATTTTTTGTCAGAAAAAAAGGGCTTTATCGCAAATAAATGTGTCACATGATACATTTTCATCACGTGTAATCAAAATGAGAATAGCGGAGCGGTTCGCATTGGTCTGATGAAGAGCCTCGCTATTTCTCGTGATGAGCCATTGCAGTAACAGATAGGCAGGGTCTCCTGCTACTAAAAGGGGTACCTGAACTCCCTCCACATCAACTGTAGCCTGGGGTGTCTCTCAGGATGTCTACATAATACAAAAACCGCAAAGGTAGTTTACTGTGCCAGTCAAAATATTTAATAAACCGCGTGTTTCATTATCTAAACATTTTTTTTCTTATTATTAAATGGCAGATGTTTTAGCATATATGAGAAATTCTCTCATTAATATTAACTTTAGTTTTTTTTTTGATTAAACCTCGTTATTTTGTATTAATTCAAATTTCAGTTTTAATTAAAAACCTTAAGGGAAGCAGGTTACAGTACTAATTCAGTTGTTATCGCACAGAGAAGGGATGTTGAAAGGTAGGCTCACCTGTACAGATCCGATGCTGCAAACACAGCTGCATCACGGGCACTTCCAGGAGTGCCAACGCAAATGTCTCGTATCATGCACCTGTCATCAGCAAGGGCCTGGAGAACAACAGATGGCCACCCTTTGCGATTAATGTAATCGCGGTAGCCTTCCGTCGGGGGAAGAATAGGCACATGTGTGCCATCCAGCGCACCGTAAATCTGTGGCACAAGATGCACCAAGGAATTGTGGTATGCAATTTCATTGGCCTCCGCTACAGTCGGAAGTCTGATATAACGCCGCATTAATTTTTCTTTAATAGCGGTGCAGACAGCATATACATATCGATGGACGGTAGTTTTATCAACCCCGAAAGTTTCAAAAAAAGGCAAATTTCAAAAAACTGTCTAAATAATCTCTCCATTTCTTTGTTTCTTTGTTTAGTGGAGGGGGTGTAACGTGGAAAACAAAAGGTAGATAATTTGCGACATACACAAAGTTATGTATGGAAACGGCTCACGGGCAGATTTTTTTTCGCGATACAACAAAACTTATGCGAACAATTCGTTTTGGGGGCATGACGTCATCACGCACACCATTTTATCGATAAAAAGCCAGTTGGATGGAAACAGGCTGAAGACAGCAAATTTAGCACATTTTTTTACGTATATTCTGTTTGTCGATAACAAAATGTCGCAAAAACTGGATGGAAATTTGGCTACTCATGATGATTTTGCTCAATTGCTGCTTTTATAACAGTTCTTGCAAACACCTCAGCCCAGTTGCTGGACACTTGCAAGGAGCACTCTCTCTAGCAATGTTTTTTTCATTTTTTAATTAAAAATGTATAATTTGTAACCAAAGAACTCAATGTGTCTTGATGAATGACGACTTAATCCACCCAGATTGTATACTTCTTTTATCCCTTTATATTTATTGCTATTGGTTTTGATGTAAATAAGTGAACACTTAAAGCCATTCTCTCTGTCCAACTGTTACTGGTGAGCTGGGAGGTTAGATAGTTCATTCCTTGTCTTGCTGCAGTCCCTTAAGTGCACAAGAGAATGCTCTTGTGAAGCCTTCTATTAGTGGTAAATTGGGTTAAAAATAAAAAAGTGAAGGAAAAGGCAGCCCCAGTCAGGGAGCAGCCTGCTATCAGAGGTCACTAGGGTTCAATATATTGAGGGCAGCACACGTAAAAAGGTTACAGGTAACAGTTGCATAACTGGTTTTGACATTTCTTCCTGTCCCCAATTAAGAACCTAGTAGGTTAGATGGTACTGTTTATGTTAGGTGCAAGTCGTAGGTGATCTACTGTAAGTTGTACGATACAGATATCTAGTAATTGCTCTCATCCATACACTAACATACAGGCAGCATTTGAATAACAAAGCTGCCAAAATAATGTCTTACAGAGACTGCACAGAATATTTTGGGGTGCTTCCACTACAACACTGAGATTCTTACCTCTAGGGCTTGTGTACAGCTTGGTGAAATATGTGGCACCAGTGTGGCTAAGTAATCATCATTTTGGAAAGCTGGATATGCAACTTAACACAACTATATGAATTATTACTGATTACATTACGCCAACCCCCAGTTTTTGGTTCAACACACTCATTCTATCCCCAACATTATGAAGACAGGACACCTTACAGTGGAAATACAGGAAAACTATTGGTAATATGTAGCTACCTACTGTACACACCGTGATATTCCTAGTGCCCCCTTACATAGGTTAATATTTAGACAACTGCCAATAAGATCAGCAGGAGCCCTGTGTGAAGAGCAGTCTGAGGGTTTGAGAAGAATTAGGAATTCAAGCAACATCCAACAATATTGATAAGATGTATTACCACCAGAGACAGACCTCCTGGATTTGAAATGCTCTGTCAAGTTTAGAACATTAGAATATTAAAATAATCTAGCCATTCAGCCCAATAAAGCTCACCAGTCCTATCCATTTAATTCTTCTAAAATAACATCCAGTCTATTTTTTAGACCCAGAAATCCTACTGTCTACAACACTACTTTGTAGCTTATTCCATGTGTCTATAGTTCTCTGTGTAAAGTGAAACGTCCTAATGTTTGTGTGAAATTTTATAGTTAACTAGTTTCAAACTGTGTCTCCCCATGTTCTTGTTGAACTCATTTTAAAGTAACAATCTTGATCCACTGTACTAATTCCCTTCATAAATTTACACACTTCAATCAAATCTTTTGGTTAAACTGAAAAGACACAGCTCTTTTCATTTTTCCTCATAATTCACCCCCTGTAGCTCTAGAATCAGCCTAGTCGCTCTTCTCTGGACTTTTTCTAGCTCTCCTATGTCGTTTTTATAGTCTGCAACTAAAGCTACACACAGTACTCCAGATGAGGCCTCATCAGTGCATTATAAAACTTGATCATAACCTCCTTGGACTTGTACTCAACAAATCGCGCTATATAGTCTGACATTCTGTTAGCTTTCTTAATGACTTCCAAACACTGTCTGGCAGGTGATAATGGCGAGTCCACTATGACTCCTAAATCCTTATCATTAGGTGTACTTTCAATATTGGGTATATTTTCAATGAAAACTGCTAATAGAATCTGTACATGATATATATGGTAGATATGTCGATTCTCTTTTTATTTGGGGAGTAATTCCTAGCCCTGGTGCTCCTAAGCAAATAATCCCTTATATCGTCCATAACTGTGAATGCATGTCCTACCCTAATGAGTGGACAGATATGCTAATGCTACCACTATCCATAATCAAATGGATAAAAAATTAAACATTACATTGTGACTGCTCTTTTTTTATGAATTCAAAGTAAATTAAGCTGTTTGTTTTATATATACTTATACAGTACATGCTTGGAGAAGGAGCCAGAAAAATAGCTGGGGAACCAAGTGTGTTATCCTGTTTAACTGCAGTTTTCAAGCCAAAGAAACAAACAAAAAAGACATAAGTTCAGTGATCTGGGCATGGATAAGAGGAGGCAAATTTGGCCAAAACACACAAACATAAGTACAGTAAAAAGTAGAAGGGTTCCATGAGCTGGAGCTCCGTCTCTGTTGCTGGTTGGTTTAAACTGAGCCACTGTCATCCAGCGACTGTCTGTTTTTATTGCGTCCTGACTGGAAGGAGTGGGATCTGCTTGGGGCTGAAGACAGCGCCCCCTCTCATCCTGGAGTGCTACTGTTTCCCTTGGCAGAGCCAGTAAGGTGACACCCCTGGCACATATTTGTGACAATACCAATATTTGTGTACAGTTATACATGCTTATATTTTATGTGTAGTTATTCTGTACCATGTGCTTTTGCCATACAATAAAGAGAAAAGCCAAGCAAAATGACACCTTTTATTGGCTAACTAAAAAGATTACAATATGCAAGCTTTTAAGGCAACTCAGGCCCCTTCTTCAGGCAAGATGTAATCAAAGCTTGCATATTGTAATCTTTTTAGTTAGCCAATAAAAGGTGTCCTTTTGCTTGACTTTTCTCTACATTCATAATGGCTAACACGGTACAACACCCTAGTGCTACAGCCATACAATAAATAAATACATAGGTGATCTGATAATGTCACTAAGCACAGCATTACAACATTGTGTTGTATAAACTCTTTGGTGGTAAACCAAGTTAATGTTAAACTAAAGAGCAAATTCAATCCACCCTGCGTTCCAGTTTCTATTGTTGGTGACTGATTTATCCAATTTCTCATCTGAAAACGGAACAGATGAATATAGTCGCTTTTGTTCTGTTTTACATTGTATGCACATTGCAGAAACAACTAGCATTATTTTTAAAACTGTCAAAATGGATGGTGAGTTTCTGGAAATTCATGCAAGTTAATATCCATGTTAATATAAAGACGTTTTACATGTGAGTCTTGTTTTATGCTGAACATAATTCTCAAAATATCTAGCATCACTTGAAAAATGACCAAATGGCCAGAGGAGATTTTAGAAATTAAGCAGGAATATGAAGTCTACAATTACACAATAGCAAAAAATTAGTTGAGGAAAATTAAAACAGTTTTAAATTTTCAAAATCAAGTCAAATAAAATCAAGGTGAAAAAAGTTACTGGAACAAAAACCTGCACCCACTTTGGCCTGCCAGAGTCTGAATGTGAGAGCTGTGCCCCAGATACTGTATACTATCCATCCATCCATTACTCAACCCGCTATATCCTAACTACAGGGTCACGGGGGTCTGCTGGAGCCAATCCCAGCCAACACAGGGCACAAGGCACGAAACAAACCCCGGGCAGGGCGCCAGGGCACACACACACACACACCAAGCTCACACTACGAACAATTTAGGATCGCCAATGCACTAAACCTGCATGTCTTTGGACTGTGGGAGGAAACCCACACAGACATGGGGAGAACATGCAAACTCCACGCAGGGAGGACTCAGGCAGTGAAACGGCAAAAAATGAAAGGTCAAAACTTTCTTTAAAAAAACACTGTTGACAGCAAATGAAAACTGTAACCTCAAAGGAATTTTTAACATGAAAAGGCATTAATGTTTCTTTTCCTTAATTATTTAGTTTTCCTTTTGCTGATGGACGTTTCATCTAAGCAGCTGCTTTACAGATGATTTTCAGCTTCGGTTGGCCTAAATGCATATGACAAAAACAAAACTGTAGACTCACATGCGGCAGACGGTATGTATAAAGCAGATTCATACACTGTCATGGTTTCCGAGTTCATTATCTACCACTCTTATCCATCAAGTGGATGATTTTAAGACCATGGGCAAAAGGACCATGAAGCAAATGAGTGATGGTTTCATTTGTGGACTGCATTTTATGTTTGAACTGCACTACCAGCCTTGACAAAGGTTTAATAAATCTTTTTATAGGATGTTACTACATGGATTTGTGTTCTGAGGGCAAAAGCCTATCTCGCAAATCTCACAAATACCAATTATCTTTATGTAAGTCCTCGTTTTTTTTTATTTCCTATAGTAATGCGAATTAGGCAGATTTACAAAAAAAGGATGCATTAAAAGTAAACAAAAAAAAATCAGACTCGCCGTTTCCCTGTATTTATTTTTAATTATGAAGATATTTCTTCATTAGTTGCAAATGTCCTAGAAGGAGAAAGTGATTCACATTGGTGTGACTTTATAAAAACAAAGTTAAGCTGCTAAAAAAAATTAAATTGCCCTTGCCAAGGCTTATGGTGCATTTAAGAAAGGGGAAGAAAAATAGACAGAGAAGAGAAGCTGAAATTTACTTTCATGTCATTTAAAAGGTTAGTGCAGAGTAAGAAATAAAAATCAACCCCTGCCTTTAGTGCTTTCAAAATGTTATTTTGCTTGTAGCTTTTCCAAAGAAGAGGTCATAGAGGAATATTTGAGCTCTGAAGGCGCCTTTAACTTTGGCCTTTAGAACAAGGAGTAGATTGCATTTCTACATCAAGAAAGCGGTCAATTTCTATGAACTTCATCTGCTGCCATTAGTGTTTAGAATTTAAATTGATGTGCCCTACTGCTAATCCAAAGTCCAGGGTCTGTTACAAATGATAAAAAAATCATTCTAGAAAGCTGTCACTCTAATAAAGCAATGGCGCCTTCTCAACATGAATTCCCCTAAGCCCCCCACATCTTCTAATACACGAGCTGTAGGCAGTAAGGCCGGCTCACGTCCATACTGGTTGAAAGCGGACAATGAAAAATAAAATGCTGTAAATCTGTAGAAGGGGCTGCTATGACGGATCCATATTTAGATCTGACACTCGCCTGCCTTGTTAAAGAGCCTTTCGGGTCACGGTATGAGATGTATCACAAGCTCGAGTGTTTTACATTTCCACTAGACAGACCTCTTGCAGTCCTTGAAAGAAGTCTGATGATGGAGAGCACCGTTAGAGAGCAAAAGGAGGCCAGATAGTGTTAGTCTTAAACAAAGAGCTGCTTCTCATTTTTAATTCATGTAAAGTCATTCACAAGTTATGGCAGTCACACTGAGGGCTCAGTAGGCTTCCAAATGAGTGTGCAGAAAACAAAAAGCCCAGGTGATGAAGTCAGAAGCGGTCTCTTTGAGGACAGAATGTGCCCTTCCTCTCACACAGGGAAATTGATAGTATCCAAAATGTACAGCTGCATGTTGTTTGCTCAATTGGTGCAAGCAAATTGCTAGGAAAGATGTAAAGAGATGCTCAGTAAAGATCCATTAGTCAGATAGAAAACAAGAGCGATTTGTCATTAGATAATGATGCTGGCCAGGTGCACGACAGAGCTCCCCTATACGCACACATTTAAAACATGGTGTGTGATATCACATACAATATGTTACATTTATGTATGTAGTCTTTGATTGAACAGCCAGAAACTGTAAGCTGGGGTAAGTTCTTGTAGCTTTAAAAGCATCACTGTAGCTCAAAAGAGTCTTAGACACAAGTGCTATACTTGAAAGGAATTATCCATTCACCCATCTGGCCATTCAGCAACTACAACAATTTATTTCTTGTATGGCCTAAAATCATACCAGAAATGTCTCAATGGATTTCTACAAGCCTTGGTTCTTTTTCTTCATCTTTTGACTGTTCCTGTTAGGGGTTGCCTCAGCGGATCATCTTCTTCCATATCTTTCTGTCCTCTACACCTTGTTCTGTCACCCCCATCACCTGCATGTCCTCTCTCGGAACACCCATAAACCTTCTCTTAGGACTTCCTCTTCTCCTCTTACTTGACAGCTCTATCCTTAGCACCCTTCTCCCAATATACCCCTCATCTCTCCTCTGCACAGGTCCAAACCAACGCCATCTCGCCTCTGTGACTTTGTCTCCCAAACGTCCAACTTGAGCAGACCCTCTAATGTCCTCATTTCTAATCCTGTCCATCCTTGTCATGCAAATCTTATCATCTTTAACTCTGCCACCTCCAGCTCTGTCTCCTGTGCCACCGTCTCCAGCCCATATAACATAGCTGGTCTCACTACCGTCCTGTAGACCTTCCCTTTCACTCTTGCTGATACCCATCTGTCACAATTTACTCCTGACTAGTTAATGCATTCATATTTTAGTTCTGTTTAATCCTGTTTAGACTCAAAAAAGCCAAGGCCTAGCCTGGACATTTTGGGTATAAGATAGGTAGTGTTTCAATTATCAGTCTTTTACAATGCGTACTCACTTCTAGTAAATCTCCAACTTAATCGAATACGAATGTCCTTAGGATGGAATAACAGGAAACATACAAAGTTAAGGTAGGCATGAAATGTTAGCCCCTGAAGCAGCACAAACCACTATACCATCAACACATTCTGAAAAATATGAAGTGCCTTGAGTATGGGAAAGGAGCCTAATTAATAAAATGTACTATTATTATTACATCGTAACTAGTATACAGTAATGCGGTGGGCTGGCGCCCTGCCCAGGGTTTGGTTCCTGCCTTGCGCCCTGTGTTGGCTGGGATTGGCTCCAGCAGACCCCTGTGACCCTGTATTCGGATTCAGTGTGTTAGAGAAAGGATGGATGGATGGACCCCCGTGACCCTGAAGTTAGGATATAGCGGGTTGAGTAATGGATGGATGGATAGTATACAGTATCTGGGGCACAGCTCTCACATTCAGACTCTGGCAGGCCAAAGTGGGTGCAGGTTTTTGTTCCAGTAACTTTTTTCACCTGGATTTTATTTGACTTGATTTTGAAAATTCAAAACTGTTTTAATTTTCTTCAACCAACAGCCAAACAACAATGAAATGCAATGCAATCCAATGGATCATTATTTATGATCATGATCCCATGTGCAACTATGCAACAATCGTGTAATATCTTTTTCAATTCAGTTTTTGAAAAGGAAATATTGATGGTCTAAGAACTGCTGATTTGCTCAAGTCCAGCGGTTTTCATCCTTTCTGGGTGTTTGCCACTTGTAGTTTGTAGAATCTCGATCAGAGGTCCGGGAAGGTTGGTATTCCACCTTCAATGTTTCAGGTGGATCGACCAACTTACAGTTCACCTAGAAGTGTTTCCGTTATGAGTTTAAGACCTCTGTGGACCGGTGATTTTACGTTGACAGTTTTTCGTGTACCAGTAGTATATAATAGTAGCATTAACATAATAGCAATGTCTGCCATTTCATGGATTGGCAATGGCTTTCTATGGACAGATGCTGAGGAATGACTGCTCTAGTCCATGAAACATCTGGATGGTGTCCTCAGAAAAAAATTAAATCTGTTCTCGCTTCTTGAACAGGAAAACAATAAACAATATGCCTGAAAACAACACGGCTGGGATTTGTCCTCTGACCCTAATTGTCACTGTTGTCCCCTGAACACCCCAGATACATTTATGCATATGCTTTGGGAATGCCCTTCTATGTTCTGTTTTTGGTCTGGTGTGTCTGATTTTCTTATTTCCATTCTCATTATCCACATCCCCTTGCTTCCCCACATTTTAGATTTTCCTTCACATCAATTATCACTTATCCAGCAGGGGCTATTGGCATTAAGGACAATTTCTGCTGAACTTGACTTGGCCTCTTGTTGGAAATCTCCTGACTCCTTTTCTCTTTCTGTCTGGAAGTCTTCTGTTTTTAATATGTTACTTTTGGAACTGTCAGTGGCAAATATCAATGAGATATCTGGCTCAAATATTAAAAAATAGACTGATACAGTACAACTGGTCCAAGCATGGATGCCCCCTAGTCCTGGCCACAGCCCTAATCCTTAGCTTTTCTTCTTCTTAATGGAGTTGGTGCTGTATTGTTCCACAGCTTTCTGGTTCACATGGGCTTCTTCCATGTTCTTCTTGATTTTCTTAATTTCAATGTGGAAGGGTTGTGTTGGGATGGGTACAGTTATGGAATGGTGGTGGTGGTGGGCTAGACACTGGTGCTAAGTGTTTGGCTTTTTTTAAATTCTTGCTAAAATGACTTATATTTTCCTTTAAAGTGTTGACTGTTGTATTTCAAAATATCTATTCATAAATCAAATCTAAAAAGTCCAAACATTTATTAATTTGTCTCCAGGGGAAATCTGGCTTTTTACAGAAGCTTTTTAAATGTGAAAAAAACAGCTATCCTTGAGAAACACTCCGGCTTAACCTTACTTACATAGAATTCTGAGCCTGAGAGATGGACAGGGTTAATGCCAAGGAGGTTAATGGCTTGACATAAAAACTTTGCACTTGCTTAGATTTCACTTTTTTGCATTACATGATCTATTGGCTTTTCAATGTTAGGTTTAGGAGGAGGACGTGGGAAGGAATCATTATGTGTGGTTTGACTTTCCCTGTCAATACAAGCAAACAATGTACATCAGTTCCATTTTCTTTCTTATGCAAGCTGAATCCCAACAAATGTAGTGTTTTTTTAGATACATTGCCGCATCTGCTGCTCCATGTATTAACGGAAAGTCACAGATGAATGAAGTGAAGATACAGTATATGGAATGGTCACAATCTGGGTCAGGGAAGTACTGACGAAAAAGACAAGGAACTGCAGAATGGAGCTTTTGTTAGCATTAGATATGTGGCTATCCAGCCAACCCAGGTGACGATAACAGATTTAGATGTGAAATTATTGTTGCTGTGGTCATGTAGTGTTTGCTTGGCTCTAATTGATATTATAATATATTAATTGATTTGTGTATGTAAAAAAGCCATACCTTAAATATGAACTAGTTGTTTTGAATGTCCTGCCAATTTCAAATTTGTCAGATAATGTCAAGAATATGAAATTCTTTTATTTTTTTAATTACACTGTTTTGATAAAAGAATGGTATACGTTACATTGGTTAACTGTCCAGTATATGTAAAAGGAGCCAAAAAAAAAACAGGGCACAAAGCTTTATTTGTGACTCAGATAGAAAACAGGCTTTCATTTTTTATTTATTTGTAGTAAGAGATGGCAATTCCTGTGTTAGAGATGACTATTTATATCTTTTACTTAGCCCTTTTATTCTGCAGTCTATCCTCTATCCTCAATCTGTTGAATGCCTCCTTTTAATCTCTTTCTGAGCCCTGTACTGACATTCAAGCCTCTAAAGTGTTTCTTTTAAATACTGGGCGAATATGTTTTTAGTGTCATATTTGTCTAGGGACCTCTAGTTTAATCTGTATTTTGCAAGAGTTTCACACTGTAATCCTATAAAAAGAATAATAAACTGAAATATAAAGAACCCTCCAATACATGACTGACTGGAAAATCTTCATGTCATATGAAGCTTGAAAATATATAAGTACAACTTTCAGTATTCTTTAAATGATTGACTGGGTGGCACAAATACAGTTTCCATTTTTGTACTGGTGAATAAAATATATACTGTACTTTATTACTATTATATATATATATATATATATATATATATATATATATATATATATATATATATATATAGTGGCAAATGCACCCCCAGACACAGACAGACCGACACCAGGATGTACAAAACACACTCCTTTATTTATTTTCTTCACTGCACCACAATGCCTTCTCTCACCAACTCTTTCCTTTCTTCTTCTTTTTCTTTCTCTTTTCTCTCTCGACCTCCTTCCTCCTCCTCACAAGCTTCGTCTCCTTCCTCCCAACTCTGGCTCAATGTCTGGAAGGAGGCGGCCCCTTATATCATGACCCGGATGAGCCCCAGGTGCTCCCCTTGATGTCACTTCCTGGTGTGGCGGAAGTCTCAGGAAAGCACTCCGGGTCTTCTTGGAATTATCTCCGGCAGCACCTCCTGGTGTGGCGGAAGTGCTGCCATCCAGGATTCCCTCACTGACACTGACTCACTGACTTAACAAAAAAAGGTGAAATAACTGAAAACATGTTTTATATTCTAGTTTCTTCAAAATAGCCACCCTTTGCTCTGATTTCTGCTTTTCACACTCTTGGCATTCTCTCGATGAGCTTCAACAGGTAGTCACCTGAAATGGTTTTGATGCCTTCAGTGAGAATCTACCAATGTGAATGGTCATGAAAATAAAGAAAACACATTGAATGAGGACATGTGTCCAAACTTTTGGCCTGTACTGTATTTATATATATATATATATATATATATATATATATATATATATATATATAGTGGGGAACAGCCCAGACACAGACACATAGACACCGTAGGTACAAAACCCAACACACGTATATTCACACAGTCCATATTTACAAGTGACAACACAGCGCACAACCCACTTTTACCCCCCCAAGTCCAGGCCTCTCAACCAATGCCTTCTTCAGCTCTCGACTCCAGCCATCGAATGGAGGGAGGCAGCCCCTTTTAAGTTCACCCAGACGTGCTCCAGGTGCCTCCCGATTAGCTTCCGCTGGCCCTTCCTGGTGTGGCGGAAGTACCAACTGCACACACGGAAGCACTCCAGGTGTTCCTGGTCTTCTTCCCCCCAGCACTTCCGGATGTGGCGTCGAGTGCAATGTTGAAGAGCAGCAGTGAGGCGACGTCTCCCTGGCGAACTCCAGTGCGAATGGCGAGTTCAGTCGACAACTCGTTTCGGATGCGTATTTGGCTTGATGATCCGTTGTAATTTTCCCGCAGTAGCTTAATGACTTTTGGTGTGATGTGCTCGGTATCCAGCGTCATCCAAAGTGCTGGCCAATCAATGCAGTCGAACATGGATTGAAAGTCAATAAAGACGATGACCGTCCATTTCCCACTTCGAATTCGCTCCTCCATAACCTGGCGAAGGCTGAATATCTGGTCACAGTAATCACGGCGAGGCCTGAAGTTAACAGTAACGATCACACATCAAAGTATTTCATTCAAATCTGATTGAAGCTACCATTTTAACAGGATATGTTATAGGATGAAATTATGTTTATACACAAAATTTCCAATTCTTATTAATTACTCGCTTGACTTTAAAATAGTACAGTTTTATGTGAAATTGTGTTTTCCACTGATCAGCAGCAAAAGCCAAGGTCAGCCACTAGAAAAGCACAAATTTACCTACGGCAGGAATATTTAAGTCATGTCAATTGTAAGGAGTTCCAGTGAACTAAGAATATTAGAGCCTGCTAAACACACACAAAAAAACACAAATATTGTATACAGATACAGAAAAGTACTCTTTAAGATACATAGTACGTTTGATACATTCTCTTAGGAACTTTCTTGGCTTTTGGTCTACAACATATTTAGGCATCTGAACTATGATAAATATTACACATCTCTCTTCCATAATACTTTAGCCTACCTGACTTCACACACTGTACAGAGAGAAGTTCAGGATGTATAATTGTATCATATACTGTAGTTATGCATTTGAGATGCAGCCAGTGATGATCTTGATCTTCTGACCTCATTACATTGAGACTGTAACCCGGGTATGAATACAGTAAGGACTGTCTAATGTAAGGTTTCTATAGGATTTCAGTCAACAGAGACAGAGCCTAAAGAAACTAAAAAAAAATCACACAATGGTGTCATTGTCTATGTAAATTAACTCTGTAGATTTCTTCTAGTCTTAAGGTCTAATCCCTTGGTGAAGTAGTCTCCTGTTATTTGAGATGCTCCAATATTTACAATTACAGAACTAAGGTATAATGTTTGAAATGTATGTATTAACAGTCTCTGTGTCTGGCTTTAAGCTCAGATGGTTCAAATAATTCACCCGAGTTCCCAAATAATAGTGTGAAATCTAACCCCATGACATTGTTATTTCAAGTCATCTATGGTTCTAGCATCTGGGATAAATGCATTTTTACCATATTTGTTGTACTGTGAATATTTCTTTTGGAAATTGGAACTGTCTTTGCAGTTTTTAAGTGCAAAACCAGTAGCAGACAAAAGCTTCCAATAAACCTGGACACTTCTGACTTTTATTGTGCCACTGGTTTTCTTTTCCCATAGTAATACTGAAACTCTGTGTCATGCTTAGTAATGAACATTTATTTATTTATGAACATACATTAGAGATTTTGTCCTGACTTTTAGGTTATATGCTAACAATGCGTTTGTTTGGCTGCTTTGCTGCATGTCACCCAATATGTCACTATATATATATATATATCTATATACACTCACCTAAAGGATTATTAGGACCACCATACTAATACGGTGTTCGACCCCCTTTCGCCTTCAGAACTGCCTTAATTCTACGTGGCATTGATTCAACAAGGTGCTGAAAGCATTCTTTAGAAATGTTGGCCCATATTGATAGGATAGCATCTTGCAGTTGATGGAGATTTGTGGGATGCACATCCAGGGCACGAAGCTCCCGTTCCACCACATCTCAAAGATGATCTATTGGGTTGAGATCTGGTGACTGTGGGGGCCATTTTAGTACAGTGAACTCATTGTCATGTTCAAGAAACCAATTTGAAATGATTCGAGCTTTGTGACATGGTGCATTATCCTGCTGGAAGTAGCCATCAGAGGATGGGTACATGGTGGTCCTGAAGGGATGGACATGGTCAGAAACAATGCTCAGGTAGCCCGTGGCATTTAAACGATGCCCAATTGACACTAAGGGGCCTAAAGTGTGCCAAGAAAACATCCCCCACACTATTACACCACCACCACCAGCCTGCACAGTGGTAACAAGACATGATGGATCCATGTTCACATTCTGTTTACGCCAAATTCTGACTCTACCATTTGAATGTCTCAACAGAAATCGAGACTCATCAGACCAGGCAACATTTTTCCAGTCTTCAACTGTCCAATTTTGGTGAGCTCGTGCAAATTGTAGCCTCTTTTTCCTATTTGTAGTGGAGATGAGTGGTACCGGTGGGGTCTTCTGCTGTTGTAGCCCATCGCCCTCAAGGTTGTGCGTGTTGTGGCTTCACAAATGCTTTGCTGCATACCTCGGTTGTAACGAGTGGTTATTTCAGTCAAAGTTGCTCTTCTATCAGCTTGAATCAGTCGGCCCATTCTCCTCTGACCTCTAGCATCAACAAGGCATTTTCGCCCACAGGACTGCCGCATACTGGATGTTTTCCCCTTTTACACCATTCTTTGTAAACCCTAGAAATGGTTGTGCGTGAAAATCCCAGTAACTGAGCAGATTATGAAATACTCAGACCGGCCCGTCTGGCACCAACAACCATGCCACGCTCCAAATTGCTTAAATCACCTTTCTTTCCCATTCTGACATTCAGTTTGGAGTTCAGGAGATTGTCTTGACCAGGACCACACCCCTAAATGCATTGAAGCAACTGCCACGTGATTGGTTGATTAGATAATTGCATTAATGAGAAATTGAACAGGTGATCCTAATAATCCTTTAGGTGAGTGTATATAAAAGTCAATGTGTATGTGTACATGTATGTTCCAGCATCACGTCTGAACAGCTGGAGCGATTTTCATGAAATTGGTACACATGTTTCTCAGTGGTCAACTAAAAGTACTGGTGGGTGAAATCAGCCCTAACTCACCCCCTTCTGGGTAGGGTGGGGGGTGATCTTGCGGCCTTGTATGCATGTTATCATCCAGTTGACACTCGGAAAGACCACCAGAGGGCGAACTGGAGGTGGCTGCCAGCATTCTTTATATTTGAGCAGCACCACCGCACCCGCGTGTCGGTTTTCAAATTAAATCGAGTTGGCCGGTACCGAGCGCCAACTGGATGATAACATACATACAAGACCACAAGACAAGCACATTAGTGAGTCTTCATTGTTTGTTAATTTATTTTTATTTTTAAAGTGTTTTTTTTTTTATTATATTTTTCTGAAAAAAATTTAAAAAAAAACTAATTTTTTTCCTCCTAGGCAACAGCGGGTATTTCAGCTAGTATATAAATATGTTTTATAACATATTTTGTGGTCTACTATATCTGTTGTAGCTTTTCATTTTTAAATGGATGACCAGTTTGATAGCAATGGCTCTTAATTGTGAACTAAGCTCTGTTGTACAGGGAACTGTGATTTTCTCTGTTTTTTATTCATACAGTACTCTCCTAACCCTGCCAAATCTTTTGATGGTTCTGAAATTGTGCTGATGTTCATTTTGAAGGAATACAAACCAGCAGTTAACCTGAAATCATACCTAGAAATAATAGGGGCATCCACTGGATTCAAATCAGAAATGGACTTTGCAAACTGAGCACCATTAATGTATAAGGTAATTCAGAGGTAGTGTTAACTGGTTACTATGAGGGACGAAACAATAAAAATGATATTCAATACTTCATTAATCAATATCCATCCATTTTCAAACCAGCTTATTCCAGTTGAAAGCTGCGGGGTTCATTAATCAATACTCCATTAAATTTAACAAGTTCAGATCAATACTGTTGTAATTCTTAACACTTAAAGATTCCCCTTCGGAATAATAAACAATGTATATTACCACAGAGACCACAGCTTGATGGCATAATTAATGTAATTTATTTATTTATTCTTTATTGGAAACTGCTAAATTCATGTCACTGGCCAATATATAAGAACATAAAGACGATCCTTATTTGTCTTATGGAGGTAAGATGAAGTGGACACTGAAGATCAGGAGGAAAGAGTATACAGCAGGAATGCCCAGCAAACACTGGTGGGCTTTATGAGTTAAAAAGGTGCCAGCAGCTTTAATAATGACCATCCAAGAATATTTGAAACTGCTTTCTTTTTGTCGAGCAACAACCCAAATAACCAACAGTTTTATCCACAATGGTTCTCTTTTACATCTATATTTTTATCAAGTGAGTGGTAAAGCAGTTAGTTTTTCTGCCTGCCAGATTTACCACCGTGGGTTTAAGTCCTCCACCTGGGCATTGTCTCTGAGGAGTTGGAAAGTTGTCCCTGTTCTTGGCTTGGTTCTTGCAACCCTGGATTGAATTTAGAGGCTATGATGCTGTAATGTTATGGGATCCACTCCAAGTAAATACAAGTACAGTAAAACCTGCTTATAGTGACCACTAAAGGGACCGACCTAAAATGGTCACCTTAGGCAGGTGGTCACCTTAACCAAAGATTCTACTGAATAAAAATTCGAAGGGAAGCATGTAAACATAATTTATTACTAACAAACAAGGAAAAACAAAAAAAGGACTAATATTGAAGAAAAATGGGAATGTTCCATTTTTACAGTGAAAAATTTCAAGAAACCATATTGAACAAATCTTATGTTGTATGAATACAATATGTTTGTGACTGGTAGTAATAATAATATCTCTATTATAAAAAAAAATTTTGTGATGAGACGTGATCTTTGGAAGAGAGACACTTTCACGTCCCACGAGACAAAAGGACAGCTGCTGTACAGGCCTTTAAACGTTCAGAGCGCCACACGAAATGCAGATCACGCGGCACGGCAGCAGCAGCAAGCCAGGAGCTAAACGAGCAAAGAGGAGGTAAAAAAACAACTGTTACTTGTTTCCCATTGTATCACCATTTAAGAGTTCTTTCGAAGGAGTGGCTGCGTCTCCTTGGGGTGCATTCAGCCCCCCTCTACACAACGGCGCATAGCGCTGGCGGGGGTTAAGGGTAAGCGAGCGCAGTGCAGATCACGCGGCATGGCAGCAGCAGCAGCAGCAACCCAGCAGCTGATCGAGCAAAGAGGAGGTAAAAAAACAACTGTTACTTGTTTCCCATTGTATCACCATTTAAGAGTTCTTTCGAAGGAGTGGCTGCGTCTCCTTGGGGTGCATTCAGCCCCCCTCTTCACAACGGTGCATAGCGCTGGCGGGGGTTGTAGGGGTTGGTGAGGGAAGCCCCCTATTTATTAAAAACATTAACTATTAGCTGCAAAAAACAAAGAAAAAATATTTCAATATAAATTCTTTTTTAAAATAAAATAAAACATTCAAACAATATTTAAAAAAGACAGAATGCACAAGTCAAAATCAAAGAAATTCAAAAGAAATGAGTAATCCACAGAAGCAATATAGAGTCATGTGTTGACAAGAATTCCACGAGTAAACCCAAATAAGAAGAGGGTCAGGGAGTTAGGGCTATTCCAGTAGTTTCCTGGAGACCGATCCCTTCCAGAAGCTGTAACAGGATTTATTACACCTACAGAGAATAAAGGGACCACATTTTTATGTTTTCCCAAATTATTTTTTTTTATCTGGTCCCTATAGCCAAGATGATTTTCTTCCTAGGGATCAAGGAGAGGTGGTCAATGGTCACAATAGGCAGGTGGTCACTTTATACAAACATTTTGCCGTATAAAACACCCTGTTTCTGAAGGGACCAAGGACAAGTGGTCACCACCTTACACGGGTGGTCACATCAGTAGGTTTTTTTTATGTTATATAGTCTGTGTACCAACACATGGATTTATATTATACATTGTATATTTTCTACAATGAAATGTGATGTGGGTGGTGACAAAATTAAAGAAGACGAAGCACATTGATGAAAATTCCACAACAAAACAAGTTGATTTCAACTACTGTAAGGGCCATGCATTAGTCTATTTACAGTGTGCCTTGCCATGTTTTTTTTTAACCATATACAGTTTATAACTGCAGTGTCTAATGGTAGATGGTGCTGTACAAATCATTAGACTGCAGAATAAACCCACATAATAGATTGTCTTCACTGGATAGAAACAGAGATGAACACACTTTTATTTAACATAAAACATGAAGAAGGGGCCGATTGCTGGAGAAAGAAGACTGAAATGTTCTTGCCAGTGGAGCACAGTAGAGGTCCTGTTGGGTAAACTGGCATAAGCCTTTCTGCTAGTTCATCAAACACTAAACAACAAAAAAGATCCAGGAGGACTCACTTTCTAAATGAATGTATTAGTTGCTTACAAAGTGATTCATTTTTATGGCAAAGCATTAACATTTTAAGGTGTAAGCTTTTGCAGCATATAATAATTATTCATTAGCTTTGTATTCAAAAGCAAACATTCTGACTGGTGCTTTAACTAATCACACGCAAAATACAGTAGACATTAATCAACACAGTGCAATATCTGCCATACCAGTTTTTACTTAGATTTGTTCAAAGCAATCCCACTTTTACAGATTGAGTAATTGGGCAGCAAAGTAATGAATGTAGAAGTTCAAACTGCACATTCCATGCTTCCTCTTGATAATACTCTGAAAGGAAAACTTCTATATTATTCTGTTGTTCTTGGAAACAAATTGCTCTGAATAAATAGAGGTCATCTTGTATTGACTTGGAAACACTGTTTTAACTCAAGAGGTTTTTTTTCTGATAAAAGCAGAATTTAGAGATCAAGATAGGTTAAGAATATAAAAAAATACTAAAGAATACAAAAAAAAATGCCACAGGGTGGATCACCGCTCTTAGCTTAAATCTAATTAGACATGTTGCCTCCCACATGACAGACGAAGAATTAAATCGAAATCAGTAGGTACAGGGAGGCTAATATCCTGTAATTGGCTGATAGGAAGGAGGAAACCATGTTTTATCGTTTACGGTATGGCTTAATTCTAGTTGAAATGTTAGCTTTGTAATTTCCCAAAGATTATTTTATTTGCATAAATAATTTAAATGTTGCCATATGAGTAAATGCAATTTGTATGACCATTGAATGATAATGTGCAGATTGGCAGCATGTTGTATTTGTGCAAAAGTTCATGCATTAAGAAAAAGATCCAACATTAATGGGTGGCAAGGAAAATGTGTAATGTCAGTTAAAGAGAGTACAGAATGCAAGAAAAAAAAAACAGTTATTGTCATTATTTTAAAAAATGACAACGCATCGATACAGCACTATTACATAATGGGCCTAACATATTCGAGACAAGTTCAGATAAATTAAACAAATGTTCAAAAAGCTGATTCTAAAAGTGTAAATAAATGCTATTTCATTTTTTAAATGTTAATCCAACAATGGGAATGAAGTTGTTCATGGACATGGGCTGCTCAGTCAAGTATAGGGTATTTTTCAATGTAAGTCCTGATGGACCAGTTTAATTTAACTGAGTTTTTAGGGAGGTTACAAAAGGAATGTCCCGACTGTAGGAAGGCAGCCCCCTTTATAGTCACCTGGATGTGTGACTATATGTTCACACTGCTGACTGATGACTGTGCAGCAATGCACAGCTCTAATCACTTCATAAAATTCGCAGATGACACGACTGTGGTGGGTGTCATCAGCAACAACAATGAGTCAGCATACAGACAGGAGGTGCAGCGGTTAACGGACTGGTTTAAAGCCAATAACCTGCCTCTGAATGTAGACCAAAAAAAAGGAGATGATTGTTGACTTTAGGAAGACTAAGAGTGATCATCTGCCACTGAACATTGATGTCTCAACTGTGGAGGTCATCAATAGCACCAAATTCCTGGGTGTCCACCTGGCAGAGAACCTCGCCTGGTCCTACAACACCAGCTCTTTAGCCAAGAAAGCCCAGCAGCGGCTCTACTTCCTACACAGGCTGAGAAAAGCCCATCTTCCACCAGCTACTCTAACAACATTCTACAGAAGAACCATAGAGAGCATCCTGAGCAACTGCATCACTGTCTGGTTTGGAAATTGCACGGTCAGGGATCGTGAAGCCCTACAACAGATAGTGAAGACAACTTAGAAGATCATTGGTGTCTCTCTTCCTTCCATCATGGACATTTACACCACATGCTGCAACTGCAAAGCCACCAGCATTGTGAATGACCCTACACACCCTTCACACTCACTGTTTACATTTCTGCCATTGGGAAAAAGGTACCAAAGCATTTGAGCCTTCACCACCAGAATGTGGAAGAGTTTTGTCCCCCAAGCAGTCAGATTTTTGAACACTCATGGGCCGATCTGATAGATGTGTTCTGCTCTGCAATGTCTGCACATTTGACTCACATGCCCCTTGTTATATATTATGTGTCTTTATGTTATGTTTCGTGGATTCTTCGTTGTCCTGTGTTCTATGTAGCACCATGGTCCTGGAGGAACTTTGTTTCGTTTCACTGTATGCTGTACTACTGTATATGGATGAAATGACAATAAATACTCTTGAATTTTGAATGTGCTCCAGGTGCTCACTGATATTCTTCTGGTGGCACTTCCTGGTGTGGCGGAAGTGCCGCACGAGCACCCGGAAGCACTCTGGGCGTCCCTGGAAGGTCCTTCCTCCACCTTCCCAGGTGGGGCAGAAGTGCAGATCTCCTGGGCTCTATGAGGCTTGGGGCGCCCCTTGGCAGTAGCCACAGGCCCCAACGGGTTTGAGCCTCCATGCTCCGTCCCCTCATTGCCCGGGGGACGAATAGATTGGGTTTGACCACCAGCCTCCTGCCACAACATGTTAGGCATAATTAAAAATCTGATTAAAACAAACAGAAAAGGAAAACATTGCATTGAAATATAACACAAAAGCCAGAGATGGAGCTCCATATGATCAAAGAAAGCAAAATGTTTAAAAGCCAGATCAGAGCAAACACGTTCACAGGAGCAGATGAGATCACAGTAGTTAGCAATGAGCACAGCATTTTAAAATGAAGTGGTCCAGAACAAAGGCAGAAGTTATGGTTGACATGATGGGTTAAAAATCAATATCACCAGGCAACAGTAACTAGGCATCGTTGTGATGGCATATCTTTACAGTAGCATCTTGAGGACTTGTCTGATGTATGAGTGATTAATATCTGCTACTAATATTGTAGACCAATGTTTGAAATAATATTGTCTTTTATGAACTTTATTTTACTGTACACTACTGTATTATGCCATTTACATGTCTTTCATCAATATTCCATCTTCACTTATTGATATTCTTCCTCATGTAAAGACTGTAGAGTGCTATAATGATTACTACTGCATTTAGTTATTTGGATGCAGTCTTGCCTTTAACACAGAGTGCCAATTAAATTGTACTGAGTACACCTGACAATAGACTTGACTTGACTTGAAAAAACACAAACCTACCAAAACAAGGTGAAATGGCAGGTTATGTTGGTCAACAAAGTTTAACTTTGTGTCTGCAAAAGGTACCTCTGATCATCTCAATCGACTGAACACAAAAAGAGAGACGCCGTGCTGACACAGCTAGTTATTGGATACCTAGGAGGTAATGTGAAGGACCTGTCTTTTTCTGGGACTATAAACTATTTTTTTTCTGAAGTTTAGAACGACTAGTACTGCTAAGTAAGCAGCCTTCTCCTTGATGGACAACACTGCAATGCAAGTGACCCCTTCATCAGACATTCGTAAGATAACTCTTTAGATGGTTGGACTAAAAAGTGCCTTACAGCATCTTTTACAGGCGTAGTTGCATGTTTCTACAATCCCTTTGCTATGTACAAGATAGATAGATAGATAGATAGATAGATAGATAGATAGATAGATAGATAGATAGATAGATAGATAGATAGATAGATAGATAGATAGATAGATAGATAGATAGATAGATACTTTATTAACCCCAAGGGGAAATTCACATTCTCCAGTAGCAGCATACTGATAATAAACAATATTAAATTAAAGAGTGATAACAATGCAGGTATAACAGACAATAACTTTGTATAATGTTAACATTTACACCCCCAGGTGGAATTGAAGAGTCACATAGTGTGGGGTCTCCTCAGTCTGTCAGTGGAGCAGGACGGTGACAGCAGTCTGTCGCTGAAGCTGCTCCTCTGTCTGGAGATGATCCTGTTCAGTGGATTCAGTGGATTCTCCATGACTGACAGGAGTCTGCTCAGCGCCTGTCACTCTGCCACGGATGTCAAACTGTCCAGCTCCGTGCCTACAATAGAGCCTGCCTTCCTCACCAGTTTGTCCAGGTGTGAGGCGTCCGTCTTCTTTATGCTGCCCCTCCAGCACACCACCGCGTAGAAGAGGGCACTCGCCACAACCGTCTGATAGAACATCTGCAGCATCTTATTGCAGATGTTGAAGGACGCCAACCTTCTAAGGAAGTATAGTTGGCTCTGTCCTCTCTTGCACAGATCATCAGTATTGGCAGTCCAGTCCAATTTATCATCCAGGTGCACTCCCAGGTATTTATAGGTCTGCACCCTCTGCACAGTCAACTCTGATGATCACGGGGTCCATGAGGGGCCTGGACCTCCTAAAATCCACCACCAGCTCCTTGGTTTTAGTGGTGTTCAGGTGTAGGTGGTTTGAGTCACACCATTTAAAAAAGTCCTTGATTAGGTTCCTATACTGCTCCTCCAGCCCACTCCTGATGCAGCCCATGATAGCAGTGTCGTCAGTGAACTTTTGCACGTGGCAGGACTCCGAGTTGTATCGGAAGTCCGATGTATGTTGGCTGAACAGGACCGGAGAAAGTATGGTCCCCTGCGGCGCTCCTGTGCTGCTGACCACAATGTCTGACCTGCAGTTCCCAAGACGCACATACTGAGGTCTGTCTGTAAGATAGTCCACGATCCATGGCACCAGGTATGAATCTACTCCCATCTCTGTCGGCTTGTCCCTGAGGAGCAGAGGTTGGATGGTGTTGAAGGTGCTAGAGAAGTCCAGAAACATAATTCTTACAGTGTATGTATTGAAGGCACAGCTAGCATTTCATAATCTTCATTTAATAGCCATTCTCTAAGCTATAACTAAAATGAGTTTCTCAAAATTCACCAAAAATAAAACCTAAAATAGGAATGGTCAAAGGTTTCAAAAATAATCAGAAACTAAACTGAAAATAACATGACATGTTAATATAGTTAGAAAAAAAATGGAACTAAAATTACCATGATAGCGAATGTTTTTCCATATGTTTGGTTGTATATGGAGAACACATATGGGTAAAATATCTTAAACTGCTACAAACTACATGCATCATTTCTCAGTAAGTACACTAAATAAAGAACATACCAGACACTTACTAATTAATTTAATTTCATGTTCAATAAAAATATTATGATTATTGAATTTCCGTTACAATTATCAAATTTAAATACTTTACAGCTTCATAATTGTCTAACTGAAGTTTGCCTCTCCAGACATAAAATGAATTTGATCTGCATATTGAAACAGTCAGCCAAGCAACACTATCACTATCGCATAAATCCATACGACTGTGTTACCCTAGCATCTCACTACCTCAAAATGTCAACAGACTACACTTACTACGTGTACAGTCAGAGCTGGCACATTAAATAATGCCGCTTGAGGCAAGACACTTTTCTTTCTGCCTGCCCCCATACACAGTATAATACGTCCTTTCTAGGCATCAGTTGATACAGTTAACCCGCATACAATGCATATTGCAATACAGGGTTCATAATACAATATTCCCACAATGCAATATGTCATCAGAACAACTGACACAATTTTAAATAACATGATATTTGAGAAAAAATGAGAAAAATGAAAAGGTTTTGTTTAAAGCAAATAAAGCACATAAAATTGATGTTAAAAATACGGCAACATTTTAGTTTAGGTACTGCAAAAATGCATCAATTACTCACTTACTCAGATCTAAAAGGGTTCTTTTGGTCCTCATAACACTTATAGAACATCAGTAGATCAGTTATTTATCTCTGTGCAGTGTGACATATTGACTCAATGATAAAATGACTTGTTAATGTGAAGAATTCACAGGTCTTATGCTAAATATGTGATATCAAGAGAAATGTGTCTCAGTTAAGCCCCCTCAGATCACTCCAGAGTGAAATGTTGTAAGGAGGTCACACTGCAGAGATGAAGAAACACTTTAGTGATAATTTGTAAGTGGTATGATGACCCAAATAATTGTTTGTTGAGGTCTTCTTTCATAATAGTAAATGAATAATAGATACACTTTTGCAGTACCTAAACTAGTGCTGCCAAATATTCCATTCATTATCCAACCCGTTATATCCTAACTACAGGGTCACGGGGGTCTGCTGGAGCTAATGTCAGCCAACACAGGGCGCAAGGCAGGAAACAAATCCCAGGCAGGGCGCCAGCCCACCGCAGTGCACACACACACACACACACACACACACACACACTAGGGACAATTTAGAATCGCCAATGCACCTAACCTGCATGTCTTTGGACTGTGGGAGGAAATTCAAATATATTAATTTTTCATTTTTGTTTGATCCAAATACATATTCATTGAGTTTTACGGCTGTGAAAATGACTGCGAAACAAAACTTGTTTGTTTTGCTCATCCTGCACATTTCTCTGAATACTTTACTCCTTAATAATATTTCAGAAATTAACAAAACTGCAGAACATGACAATCAATATATACACTATAGGATATATGAAAATTCATATGAACGCCAATAGTAAGAACTGGCATATAGCTTTGAAATATGCATGTGCCATTTTGATGTTTGGAAAGATACCAAGCAGCAAAGTTGTGCAAACTGCAGTTAAGAGAGATTTAAAACTTTTAAAATGAAAATACAGTGGTGCCTCGGTATACGTGCGCTTTGGAATAAGTCCAACTTGGTACACATCCTGTTTGGACGTGAAAAATTTTGCTTGGTATACAACTTTTGCTAGAAATATGACTGATGTTCTAGAACACCGTGCGTTACCCTTGTTTACCTCTCTCGAGACAAAGCCATGACTGCCCACGAGCGTCACTACACCCAATGCAGGATTTACGTATAAGCTACACAAGCTATACCTTAGGGCCCCCAAAACAAATTGTTCGAGTGAGCAATTGTCATATATACTTAATATACATTATTTGTCCCGATGCTGCACGTCCGGGATGTCCAATATTCTTCACCCAATTTTTTTGCGCGTCTTTTCGAAGAACAGAGCGCTATTGTGCCTAGGGTTTGCATTACCGATAACCGGTTAACCAACATTACCGGTAATTATGACTACCGAAATTACTGATAAATTTCAACAGTAAATGCCGGTAATTTTGGTAATTTTTAAAATTATTTCATTATTATTTCACAATAGAAATGGAATGTTTAGACTCTAAACTTTAGAGTATATAATTTCTTTTACTATAAACACGGGGATTCCCCTGTGTTCCTCCGCTACACTCGAGCATCGCTGATCTTTTGTAGTTCGAGTGCGCCGGCAGACGATACACTATTCTGACCTTTTATTTGCAGTGTGTGTTTCTTTGATAATTGTTGACATTATTTTGGGAAGTAGTTTTTTGTGCCCTTACTGGAGTTACATAACGTAACTAATGCAAGAATATTTTCTACCGCATTTAATTAATTTTTTTTACAATATTTTGATAAAAAAATCTTGTTGGATAGCTGTGCATAATTAACATGGTTAGTACAGGTGTTGCATGCAATAATTTTTCTGTGATCGTACTGAAATTGAAAAAAATATAGAAAATAGAGAACCATGTTTTCTATATTTTAAAGTCAAAATAACAGTAGAATTTGCATGATAACATTTTTTTTTAAATAAAAATTGGTAAATCATATTGAAATTAATGACATATTGTCCTAAATAGGTTTAAGTGATAAAACATTAGATATGATATTTAAAATTTATAGATCCTATGCGGACACCTGTAGCTGTAATTATAGCATATATTTTTAACGTTTTTTTTTTTGTCAATATAATATCAAATTGTAAGTTTAATATATAAACTTAATATATAAACTTAAAACTTAAAAATACATATTATTTTGTTTTGATTGTATTAAATTAAGTATTAATGTATATGTTTATTGTTTTTTCTTCTTTAATTTAATTAATTAAACTAATATTAAAACTTGAGAAGATATTGTTAATTTTCTCTTTGCATGCATTATTTATTATAAAAATATCGCTTGCTGGTAAGTAGTGGTAATATCACAGGAAATTTTCAATTTAAAAAAATGTTGTGCATTATATTACTTTTAAATGTATGTTTATAGTTATATTAAATATTCTGCCCACAGTTTGCAAGATGTCAACCAGAAGTTATAAAAGTGGAGCTCAAAAGAGGAAAAAGAAGCAGAGAGCTGAAGAAGAGCGTAGCAAGTTACCAAAATTAGAAAGTTTCTTAACAAAGATAGATAAGGGGCCTGATGAACCAAAAGCCTCTACCACAGTGAGTCAGTCACGGGATATTCATCCTATTCCTGATATAGAACCTGGTACATCTAGTTGTATAGAATCAACTTCAACGAATGAAGCAACAAATATTAAGATTTATAAACAAGAGAGTAGTACAAGTACAGAAGATTCAGTATCAAAAAACAAACAGAATGATGTTGGGCTATGGGGTGATTTAAGTAAAGATGAGATTTTATACTGGGTAGAAAAAGGTCCGTCAGAATGTCAGCACTCCCATGGCTCATTTACAAAATCAAAGAAGCTTTTTGCGGTCCCATATTGATCAGCTCACTGTTATTGTGAGGTATGTTTCACCAGATGATGGGCTCCCTATCGAACGTTTTCTAACTTTCCTAGAGATGGGTAGCCACACAGGGGAAAGTATAGCTAAGATGGTGCATAACTACCTTACAAATGAGTGCAAAATAGATTTTAGTAAGTGTCGAGGCCAGTCATATGATGATGCTGCCAATATGTCTGGCAAATAGAAGGGTATGCAAGAAATAATATTGAAGATTAACAAGTATGCTATGTATATATATTCCATGGGCTGGTCATTCCCTGAATCTTGTTGGTAGAGCAGCAGTTGACTGTTGTTTAGATGCAGTAAACTTTTTTGGAATTGTTCAAGAAATCTATAATTTCTTTTCATCATCTACACATAGATGGGCAGTACTGTTGTCATTCTTCAAAGATGATTCAAAAGTTCCAAAGTCTTTGGCAAAGACTAGATGGGAAGCACATTCAATGGCCACAAGTGCAATACTTGATAGTTATGATGGAATAATTTCTGCATTGCATCAGCTGCATATTGATACTACAGAGAAAGGCAAAACAAGAAATCAAGCCATAAACATTTTGAATAAAATGGAGGAGTTTGAATTTATGGTTATGTTATATTTATGGAGTTACTTGCTGGATATATTTCACAAGACTAGTCAATCACTGCAAGACCCCCAAATTAGTCTAGATGTATGTAGGAAATTGTATGCTTCACTTTCGCATTTTGTTAAAGGTTCCAGGGATATGTTCGATCATTTTGAAGAAAAAGCAAAGGAAAAATCGCCTGATGTTGATTACAAGAAAAACAGTTATAGAAGAAGACATATCAATAATGGTGAAGATGATGCTTTAGAGAACAGAATTAAAACATTTATGCCTGTGATGGATGCATTAGAGTCAAGTCTGGCACAGAGGGCCTCAAAATACAATGATGCTGCAAAAAAGTTTTCATTCCTAACAAAATTAGAAGCTACAGAAGAAGAGATTTGTGAAGGAGTTAGTGCTTTATGCCAAACATATCCTGAAGATGTGGACATGAATCTTGTAGGAGAAGTCAAGCATTTTCACCAATATGTTAGACATAGTCAAGCCCATGGTTCAGCGGACACATCAGGATCTGTATAGGGTAATATTTAACGATCGTGTCCAAACAGCATCCCCTAATGTAGAAGCAATTTTGAGATTGTTTCTATGTATGATGGTTGCAAATTGCTCTGGAGAAAGATCTTTTTCTCAGCTGAAGAGAATAAAAAATGAATTTAGAACAACAATGACACAAGATAAATTATGTTCCCTCAGTCTCATGTGCATAGAAAGTGACAAACTACGCAGTTTATCATTTGATGATGTCATCAGTGACTTTGCTCTGGCAAAGGCAAGAAAGAAAATATTTTAGTTTAATATCTAAATTGGTCCTAGTGTGTGCTTGGTGTGTGGGTGTGTTTGTGTGTGTGTCCTGCGGTGGGTTGGCACCCTGCCCAGGATTGGTTCCTGCCTTGTGCCCTGTGTTGGCTGGGATTGGCTCCAGCAGACCCCCGTGACCCTGTATTCGGATTCAGCGGGTTAGGAAATGGATGGATGGATAATTCCTTAATCCTTATACCATGTTTCAAGATATTAGATAATAAACCTTTGTACATTGTGCCTTTTAAAAAAAGTTACATTTTTAAGTTTGTTATGAATAAAAATTATTTTAAGTTAAGGATTTATTATTTCACTATCTATATACTTCTTAATTGTATTTCAGTTTAAACCTCTAGGTATCGGAAAATCATATTTGGCACTTACATAGAATATCTGGACTTATAAAGGGCCCCATGTCTCAAAGAGCTTAGGGCCTTATCAAGTCTAAATCCGGCCCTGCACATGACCCTGGTCTGGTTTAAGCGGGTTAGAAAGTGACATGTTAATTAAATGGAAAATAAACCTAACTGGCTGTACTTTAACAAAGAGACTGCACAGGCTAGGAAGGAAAGGGGAGTAATTTAATGCAGCCATCATATTTATATGCTCTGTCTCTGAAAGTAATCCAGCAGGACGTTTATTCCACTGCCCTCTAGCTCAGTGTTATTGGAGGAGTACTGAAGTGATGTTCTGCAAGTTATTGTTTTTGTGGAAAATAAATACACAGCTCCTTATCTAAAAAAATGTTGAAAACAAGGATGAACTTGCCTGAAAGATCTGATCAGTTTGTACTGGTGATCGTCCAGACTCGGGACACTTCATGAAGTGCATTCCTACGGTGTTGTCCTCATCCATATATTTAACTTATTGCTAGGCCTACTGCCTGTGATTTATACTATTCCATAAATCCAGCGGCTTCAAACTTTTAATATCACAGCCCAAAAATATGTCCACTCCTTTTTATTCACTGCAGCCAGCCAGGATTTCAGTTTCTTTGTGTGAGAATTAATTGAAAACCAAGTCAATACTGGTTACCATGGAAATCCTTTTGCAAATGGTTTAGGTGATCCTGATAAGCTATTTTCATAAAATGTTCATTTCTTTTCACTATGTACACATATCTGAAGATCTAGTCAAATAGGTCGTCTGTAGGTCTGGGGTTAGACCTAAGTAATCGCTGAGCATCAAACAGTGAATCAGAATCACGCAGATAATCTACAATTATAAACTTTTTGTATTAAAGAGACCATTTGTAATTTTCAATTTATTTTAATTAAAGTAATTATGCTTGGCACACAAAGGTCCTTGGAAGCAATACAAAATCAAAAGCTTATGAAATACCTTTTTGAGCTTAAAGAAATGTGTGGCGCTTAAACAAAAGAGAAATCCCATTTTACTCAAAATATTCTTTAACCCTTAATGTTAGTATGGGCAATCAAGAATCATTCATATTTAAACTCTGAAAGTTAAGTTTTTGAACATTTTTAAAAGCAGTGATCTTTAAAAAAAAATTCACAATTAAGAAAAAGTTTTATATTAAAATCTAATATTAACAAGAAATCACTAATAAAAAGCATAGAATGGACTGTTTCTTTTTTATTTCTACTTGATTCTTATGCTTCATGAGTCCCTTTTTCCACTGCTATACATAATAATAAATGTTTTTATTCTCTCCCCATTGTTATAGAATTGTATTTGGTAATCTGACATATCAGTCTGTCTTTGTAAGAATATTTATTAAAGTCGTGGCATCAGAGGAAGACAGTTTTCCTTCAGCTGTGGCTTGAATGACAGTTGCTTTATTGATTTTTCACTTTGCAAAGATCACACAGAAAAGGAGAACTGAAAATAAATTATTGTATGCTGTTCAGAGGAAGATAAACACAATAGAAACGTAATCAGAATGTGTTTAATATTTAAAGCACTATTTAGGCTTTGTTACATATTGATATCAATAGGGACGGTGCTGTCTCCATGGGCTTGGGCTCAAATCCTGGTACAGGTGCCATATCTTTGTGAAGTTTGTGCTTTTCTCCCGTTTTGGTGTTGGTTGTCTCCAGATACAAAAAGGTGCTAAGTTGACTGGTGACACTAAATTGGCCTTATAGTATTTTAGCAGCATCAGACACCAGTCTCTTGCAGAGGGCACTCACACACATCCCACACGAAATGCTAAATTTAAAACCAGGACACCAGATTTATGATGCACCATAATGTCATGTTTTAATGGAAATGAGGACACTTAAAGCTTGCATAGATGGAACAATGGATTGCTCGTATACTATTTTAGGATAATTTGTTTATTATGGACTGACATCTAATGTTACAAATAGAAACATAAATGAGTTAAAAGTGTTGTTGTTTCAAGATGGACGCCTAATTAAGTCTGGCACAAACGAAACAAAACGAACTGTTCTGTGTTATAGCTTCTTCAACCTGTTGATAATGCGTCATGGTTGGAGGATCCGTCCTCTCCAGTGGCAGATCCATAATTGAGTGGTGACTTCTTAAGAAGAAGAATGAATGGGATGGATGGGACTTCCAGATCCAGGGTGGACATTGTGTCAGAGCTCCTCTTGGGCCTCCTTCTCCAAGCTAAGGTTAGCGACTGCATCTCCCCTTTATTGTTCTCCTGGTTTCTTACCTGGACTGAGCACACTAGCTTTAGAAAGTTTTATTACATGCATCTGCAGAAATGGATGGATGGGTTTGTTTGTTCTAAGCTTGTTAGTTAGCATCCATCCACCTATTTTACAACCCACTATATCCTAACTACTGGGTCACGGCAGTCTGCTAGAGCCAATCCCAACCAACATAGGGTGCAAGGCAGGAAACCAACCCCTGGGCAGGGCACACACACACACACTAGGGGCAATTTAGAATCGCCAATGCACCTAACCTGCACTGGACTGCATTGGACTGTGGGAGGAAACCCACACAGACACGGAGAGAACATGCAAACTCCACACAGGGAGCATCCGGGAAGCAAACCTGGGTCTCCTAACTGCGCGGCAGCAGCGCTACCCACTGTGCCACCGTGCCATCCGTTGTTAGTTTATTTAACTTCCAAAACAGCTGATTTCTGTTAGTTTTGGACATATTATTTTTAGTATAGATAAGCTTTAGTAACTTGTGCTTTGCTCGTTTCTCACTAATTTCTGCATCCTGTCAATCCCTTCCTATAACTAATAACCATAATATGCCTACATTTCTGTACACAGTGTAGCAGGGTGAATGATAAGGCATGGCAAAGCCAAATTCCTTGAGTGCCAAACCAGGGACAACCCTGTTTAATTCCAACCAAAACAAAACATAAATAATACGCACATTTGTTGGTGCCCTCTGCTTGGGACAGTCCTTGAATTAGTTCTCTTTAAGGGACGCATCACTTTCTCTGTCTCCTGTATTCTCTACGGCGGTCAGGTATGAAATGAGACGCCATCTTCCAGAAGCGTTTACCTTTTTCATTGAATAGACCAGAAGGGGCGGGGCTTTCTCTGCTTCATTAGCATTCAGGGGCGGTGAATTGGTTAATCGAGGCTGTGATTGATTGAAGGCCCTGGGTTTTTTATGATAAATATCAAAACTTTGCATTTATTTTCCCAGTACAACGCAGTGTAGAAGTTGGAAGTAGAGTGTGATTAGTAAGGAATAAAATGAGACAAAGAAAAAGAACTGACATGCAAATCGCCTTTTCACTCTCCGTTAATGAATCTCCCTTTCTCCTTTTCTCTTCTCTAAGTGCATCCGCTCTACTTCATTAGCATGGATAACACTTTACACTCGTAAACATCTAGGCAAAATGGGAAAGTCTTTCCGGTCTTGGGCATAGTGGTGCTGTTTTCCCCTTTTATCAACACAGAGAGAGCAGAGAGGAATGGTAGTCTTCTGGTCAAAGACTTTGCTCATTTTATGTTCCCCTAAAATCTGTCTCCATTAGAGATGTTCAAGGGAGAGCGAACATTTACCAAATAACAATGAGTACTTACCTAAACATTAGAGGAACCAAACAAGGCATAAGGAAACATCTGGGTAGACCTTCCATTTACTACATTGTATTAAGGCAAGTGAATAATTATCCAGTCTTCTCTGATAATCTTATTTAGGCTGGCTTTGCAACTTTCCTGCTCCAATGTGGAAACATGGCGTGACTGTGGTCACAGTGGTAAAGTTGCAGCCTTGATCTGTCAGTTTCTCTTGTGGTTTTCTACAAGTAAACATGGCTACTCCACTGTCTGTTTGAACCAAAGAAGAGCAACAAGCGGTGATCCGCATTTCACGAACTGAAGGTAAACAAGGAGCCGAGATCCTTGTTGGTTTGTCAGAATCATGATATGTGCTCAATGTTGTCATCGGTAGTGGAAGTGGATGGGCCTCCTCTTTCTTCTTTATGCTTAACACTTGTCTAACCATTTTTGAATTCTCAACCTATTCATAAACAATCTTGCTATGGTAAAACACTCTGTCCATACTGTGCAGCAAGATCTTTATGGATTTCTATCCTGGTACACCATTCTGACATAAAAAGCAAACACAATAATCTTCAAGGTGAGAATAATAATCGACTGATTCTCGTACATACATTTTCAAACTCATTTATCTCAATTCAGAGTCAAAGAGGGTTGGAGTCTATCTAAGGCCCACTGGGTGCAAGGCAGAGAATAAACCACACCAAGAGATCAGACCTTCACATGCACATACTTACTTCACGTGGGGCCAATTAACACAAGTAAATCAACTTAACACACGCGTCTTTGGAGATGTGGGAGGAAATGAGATTACCTGAAGTGAAAGACATTGGGAAAACATTTAAACTCTGCACAGAAAGCAAACTGACACGGAATTCAAACTTAGCATGCAAGATCCAGAGTCACCATGCAAACTCTATTTCTGCCAAATTCATTTACAAAAACAGTAGCCTGGCCTAAAACCAAAGCCTTAAGAATTACAGTATCACTAATGATAAAGTGGATCTGTTGTTCTCCTAACTGTAGAAAATGAGTTGCACTTAAGTGTCTGTTGATCGATTGGAAACAAAACAAAATATAAAGACACATCAGAAAACTACAGTATATATCATTTTAATCTCCATCTTAATTTCTGGAGTGGGCCCCCAATTCCTTTCTCCACTTTGGTGTCCATGCTTTTAAAAATAGGCATTTCATTAAAGAGTTAATGGAAAGGAAAAATATATATTATACTGTATATGCCATATATAAATTATTAAAGTGCTCAGCACCTTCAGTAGCCACAGCTGGGAATAAAGAAGAAGAGCACCGTCTAAAACAGTCAATCATTGCTTATTTAAGTAAACACGGAAAAAAACACAAAGCATTTTTAATGTCAATGACGCAAAGATTTCACCAAATTACAAATGTGGTGCTTTTGCAATTGTCAGCTGAGTGTTTGCCTCTTTAGCCTGACACTAATAAAAAGACTGCCATTTATTAAAACCATAAATATTAATGCAACAGATCAAACAATGTTCAAAAACTGACCACGTACAAATTCTCTGATGTTCTTTAGGAGTCCTTTCATCTGTCTGTAAAAATGTGAATATCAACCACAAAAGGTTGGAGGTTTCCTTTTTTTTTTATAAAATAATTCATCATTGATTTGAGTTGCTTCATTACTACCCAGATATGAAAAAAAGAATATTTTGTAGAAGATGGTTGGATATTTGCGGGAAAACAGAATGTTGTGGCTTTTATCCATTCAATTTTTAATATATATATATACATATATATATATATATACAGGCAGTCTCCGGGTTACATATGAGACAGGGACTGTAGGTTTGTACTTAAGTTGAATTTGTATGTAAGTCGGAACAGGTACATTATTTTAATAAATGCTATTGTTGACCGACTGTAACCAAGTGCTCTGCCAATGAATGATAGAGTTTCACGTCTCTCTGACCTTTTTATTATTTCTACTTTATTTTCAATGGTGATGGTTTTTCTCTTCTTTCCTGTATCACCAGCACTTGCATCAGATTTGTGTTTCAGAGACATTGTTGAAGGGTGAAGACAAAAGGTTATGATGAGCTCTTCTGCACAGCACTGTCCACGCTATCACAGCAGGAAGGCACCCGTCGTCAACACGTCTGATGTACTGACAAGAGACGACTTCCTACTATGTGTGTAACAGTACAAGCAGGCTTGCTATTGACAATGAATGGGGACGGTGAGGCACCACAAAGTCACCTCCACTACAGTATGCTGCCTGCAACGTTTGCCCACTGAGGACGAACACGGTGTGGCCAAAGGCGGGTAGTGAATCGCCCCCGTTCAATAGGCAGCCATCCGATGCACACTACAATGCTACCCACCACCGCCCCTTTCACCCTCAATGGCCTCTATTCAGCCACAACCGGGTCATCGCTTGCAGCATTACCAGCGAGAACGAACGGGGCAGCCGTGTGAGGTGGTGGGCAGTGAAACTGCTTGCCGCTGGGAGCCGCCTGAAGGACACTACACTGCGCAAGCAGCAAAATCTCCCCCCTCCAGCTGCCGTCCAGCCACCGCTTGCAGCGTCCCGAGGCCAAAGATGACGGAGTGGCAGTTACTGAGGTGCATGTGTTGCAGCTGCAGCCCTGTTTGTATGTCGTAGGTCGGATGTCCGTAACCTGGGGACTACCTGTATATATATATTAGAATAGTAGAACAATCTAGATGAGAACAGGTCACTCAGCCCAACACACTTCCCCAGTCCTATCCACTTAATTCTTCTAAAATAACATCAGGTCTTGTTTTGAAAGTCACACAGTCTACCACCCTACCTGATAGCTTATTCCATTTGTCTATGATTCTTTGTGAAAAGAAAAACTTCCTTATGTTTGTGAAAAATTTATCCTTAACAGGTTTCAAAGCTGTGTCCCTGTGTTCTCGGTCCACTGCACTAATTTCTGTCACAATTATAAACACTTCAGTCATGTCACCTCTTAATCTTCTTTTGTTTAAACTGTAAAGGCTCAGCTCTTTTAATCTTTCTTCATAACTCATCCCCTGTAGCCCTGGAATCAGCCGAGTCGCTCTTCTCTGGACTTTCTCTAGTGCTGCAATGTCTTTATGAAGACCAAAACTTCACACAGAACTCCAGATGAGGCCTCCCGAGTGTGTTATAAACCTTGAACAGACCCTCCTGTGACTTGTACTCCACACATCAAGGCGCTATATAACCTGACATTCTGTCAGCCACATTAATGGCTTCTGGACACTGTCTGGCAGTTGATAGTGTTAAGTCCACTACAACTCCTAAATGCTTCTAATAAGGTGCGCTTTCAATTTTCAGACCACCCATTGTGTAGTCAAGCCTAGCATTTTTACTGCTTATGTGTAATACTTTACATTTACTTATACGTATTTCATCTGCCACAAATATGCCCAAGCCTGTATGCTATCCAAGTCCGTCTGTAATGATTCAACAGATTCCAGATTATCTGACAATAGATTATACATTTATGAAGACCAAAACTTCACACAGAACTCCAGATGAGGCCTCACGAGTGTGTTATAAACCTTGAACAGACCCTCCTGTGACTGGTACTCCACACATCAAGGCGCTATATAACCTGACATTCTGTCAGCCACCTTAATGGCTTCTGGACACTGTCTGGCAGTTGATAATGAAGCAGTCTTTGCAAGTGTGTCTCTCGTTGTATTCATGCCTGACTCAATGGTGGCTTTCATGTTTAAGTTCCCCAGACTGATGTTCACTCAGTTATGTTAAGTTGCTGTGTGAATCGCTTTGGACAAACTATGTCCCCAGTCACTAGTAGAGGACTGCTTTAAAGAAATTATCCACCCAAAAATAGTATTTGTATATGTTACTTACCAAATGTATCTTATAGCCATGACTGAGAAAAAACTTTCAATCTCATGATTTTGCTGAGAGCAGACATAGTTTCTGATAGAACAGGAACCGACGCTGGACAATAGCGAAACAATGTAAAAAGTCCATGAAAAATAAACTGACTTTAATCATGTCGCACAATCCACCTGTCAAGTCATCGAGCTGCATGCTCACAATGGGCAAAACACAGGTAGTTTTTGGTAAAATATTGTTAAATCAATAACTCTGGAAAATGAAAGTAGTACAAGGGGGGTTAAATAAAATATTTAAAAAAACACACAATTTTTAGCTGGAATATTCCTTTAACTTGTGTGCTTCATAGCATCCTAGCATGATGTGTCTTATAAAAACACAATGTCAAATTTTGTTTGAATAACTAAGTATATTTAGGAAGCTGTAACTCAGCTTGGCACTCAATAGTCATCCTTGTGATTATTGTAAAAACTTGAATTTAAAGGCAGAAAAATATTAATCTATCAATTCTGACACAAAAAAATGATAAAAATGAACTAGTTAACTGTAGTCGTGATTAATCACATCTTATAAAGTTGGCAATCTTGCATAACACCTCAATCTCAAAACAGCTTCATCCAATTCAGGATGTCACGCGACCAGAACCTATCCTGGCAGTGCTGTATGCAGGGTGGAATGAAGGATGCCAGGCCATCTAGGCGCTTACACATACATACACACACATACAGTCAGTCAGTCAGTCAGTCAGTCATTGTCCAACTCGCTATATCCTAACACAGGGTCACGGGGGTCTACTGGAGCCAATTCCAGCCAGCACGGGACACAAGTCAGTAACAAATCCAAGCCCAGAGCCAGCTCACCGCAGGACACATCCACACACCAAGCACACACTAGGGACAATTTAGGATCGCCAATGCACCTAACCTGAATGTCTTTGGAGGAAACCCACGCAGACACGGGGAGAACATGCAAACTCCACGCAGGGAGAACCTGGGAAGTGAACCCAGGGTCTCCTTACTGTGAGGCAGCAGCGCTACCACTCCACCACCGTTAGTTAACCAAAGTTATTTGACTGCCTGAAAGGCCCCACAACAAAGAGAAAAAAAAAGTGGTTTATGTGACCATCCATCCAGAGAAGTGTCATATGTGGATGCTGAAGCCTATTCCAGCAAGCACTGAACACCAAGGTAGGAACAATTCCTTCATGATGCGGGCTCATCACAGGATATACACACAAATACATTATCTTGGACAGAATTCAGGTCTGGCAATTCGCCTTACCCTCATGTTTTTGAACTATATGGACATGAAGAGAACATGCAGACTCCATATTGGAAGCACCAGGGCATACACCCTGTCCTCCTTACTGCTAGGCAGTAGGGTTAGCACTGTGCCACTGTGCGCTCTGATTTATGTGATCATTTATAGATTTTGCCCTGCAAACAGGTCCACCAACTTCCAGGGAAAACTTGAGGGTTGGTGGCAGGATTGTCACTGTTCCAGTGTGGTGCTGTGGCTGCACTCGGGTCCCAATCCGGGTTGTCTGTCACGTGGTGGGTACAATCAGCACAGTCTCCCAATCTGTCTCTCTCTCTCTTTTTATAGATTTTCAAAAAAAGTTAATAAATCGAGCCTCATCTCTCTCTCTCCCTACCCCTTATTCTTATAGACAACCTGCATTATTTTTGAACATCTCTGTGCTCTATATAGAGATTGGGTGCACACAATTGAGCCAACCTTAAAGCAATATGGTAGTAATGCTAAACATATCACAGGCTGGGAATAACTATTTTAGGAATCTTAAAGCCGCCTAGCACTAGCTGATGGCTGCTGATGTGGTGTTAATCCTTCTCTAGCTACAGTGGCAGCAACGTTCTTTCTTCCTTTGTGCAGATAAATGATTGCGCGCATACATAGTATTAAAGTCTTACACATTTGGGTTTTTAAATTTTACATAGATAAATGTGATCATATGTCCCTATTATTAAAGGGATATACACTTGGGTTTTTACTTTTGACTCAGATAAATGAGCACAAGCATAGTGTAGCAGAGCATAACATTTCCAAATCTATTTAATCCAATTCATGTTTGCAGGCAGTGAGTGCCTGTCCGGGCTGCAGGAAACATCCCTGGAGATGGCATTAGTCCAATGCAGGGCCTGAGTAAAGTGTTTTCTTCAAGTCATAGCCCACCCATCCATCCATTCATTCTCCAACCCGCTATATCCTAACACAGGGGTCTGCTAGAGCCAGTCCCAGCCAGCACAGGGTGCAAAGTAGGAACAAACCCCGGGTAGGGCGCCAGCCCACCGCAGGGCACACATACCCACACACCCAGCACACACTAGGGACAATTTAGAATCGCCAATGCACCTAACCTGCATGTCTTTGGACTTTGGGAGGACTACCACTGCACCACCGCGCCTCCCCTAAGTTATTATGCTATGTGAAAACCTATAATGGGAGAAAACTTTTTAAAGGCATATATCTACACACAGTGCACATAAAAAGTATGCAGCCTTTTGAAATGTTCATATTTTAGTGTTGTACAGCAATGAAACAAAATGGATTATTGATCAACAGAAAACCCCTTTAATGTCAAAGTGAAAACAGATTTCTGCAAAGCAATCTAAATTAATTTCAAATTAAAAATAACCAGTATTTAGCAGATACACCTTTGGCAGCCATGACAGCCTTGAATCTGTGTGTACAGGTCTCTATCAGCTTTGCTCATATGAACTCTGCAGTTTCTATTCCTAAACTGTGTAGGTTCTGTCAAGTTGCATGGATATTGTAAGCGAACATCCTTTTTCAAGTCCAGCCATACATTTTTGCTTCAGTTGAGATGTGGACTCTGACATGGCCACTCCTGGGCATTAACCTGTTGTTTTAAGCCTTTCCTGTGTAGCTTTGGCTTTATGCTTGAGGTTGATGACATGATGGAAAATAATGTAACCACTGTAACTCCTTTAGAATTCTCAGAGGTCTCCCTCACTAGTCTTCTTCTTGCTGATCACTCCATTTTTGAGGGCGGCCTGCTCTAGGCAGATTTACAGCTGTGCCATACTCTTTTCATTTGTTTGTGGTTGATTTACCTGGACTCGATAGGATATTCAGTAACGTGGATATTTTCTTGTGTCTGTCCACTGACTAGTGATATTCAACCTCCCTTTCACAGAGTTGCTTGGAGTGTTCTTTTGTCTTCATTGAGTAGGTTAGCCCGCCATACCGCCTCACCACATGGTGGACCTTCCAGATAAGGTGCATTTATACTACAATCAACAAAGACCCCGGACTCCTGATGCAGCCCACGATAGCAGTGTCGTCAGCAAACTTTTGCACGTGGCAGGACTCCGAGTTGTATTGGAAGTCTGATGTATATAGGCTGAACAGGACCGTAAGGGTTTCCTGGGACACTAAATATGTTCTGTCAAATGAGAGCATCTCTGATAAAGGGAAAAGCATCTCTCATAATCGAAGGTAAGTTGGGGACATGGAGCTTCACTGGACTAAGACCTTAATTATGGAAACCACTGCACATTTCTGTGACCAAAAGATTATTTCTTTTAATAAGAGCAACCTTAGGAATCCATGACGTTAAAGAAAGTTAATGCCATAAAGATAATTTCCGATGGACTTTAAGGAGGTCCTGGAAAGAAATCCTAAGAGTCAGGAGGTATAGGAATGAATTGCCTCGACTGCTCTCAGCAAGGAAGGGATAAAATGGAACTCAGCTGGAGATATAATTAGTAGATGGAAGGTGACCAATTCCTGAACTCAAAGAACACCCTATTGGATGACATTATGTCTGACGAATCAAACAGTGTCCAGTCCATATCTGTAGATGAAGTTTCTGAGGTTCATGAAATTCATACAATCAGAGTTGTGCAGGCGGGCCACTTATTGACTGTTGATGACCTTGGGCACTTTTTTATAGTAATGGTAGTAGTGTTAGTAGTACCATGTAGCTTGGTTAAAGCAACAGTTCAATGTGGAGTGCCAACATAGCCTGGTAGAAACTGATTTTAAGTAGGGAAATAAAGACATGTATTCCAGTTAACATGGGACGACATTTTTCACAGTCTAAAGGAAAGTTGGTGTGCCATCATGTTTAAAAGGATACCCTGGTGAGATCAGGGAGAGTAAACCAAATTCTGCCATGACAGCCAAACATGATCCACATGAGCAGGAGACCTGGAAGTAGAATTATAACCTGCCAGATGGATTGTGTCTTTTAGCTGTTAAGTCCGTACTTGGGAGCTTCTGCAAAAGGATTACAGGCAGTTCATATGGATAAGAAAATCTGATCTGCCCTGTTTAACCTGTTACCAGTGAGACAACCTGCCTCTACAAAATGAAATGAGGTCAACGATACTAATAAGTAAAAAACGAAATGCAGTTTGAAATTGTATATCCATCCATCCAATTTCCAACCCGCTGAATCCGAACACAGGGTTACAGGGGTCTGCTGGAGCCAATCCCAGCCAACACAGGGCACAAGGCAGGAACCAATACAGGGCAGGGTGCCAACCCACCACAGGACACACACAAACACACCCGGGCCAATTTAGAATCGCCAATCCACCTAACCTGCATGTCTTTGGACTGTGGGAGGAAACAGGAGTACCTGGAGGGACAGACACGGGGAGAACATGCAAACTCCACGCAGGGAGGACTCGGCAAGCGAACCCGGGTCTCCTAACTGCGAGGCAGCAGCGCTACCACTGCGCCACCATGCCACCCAAAATTGTATATTAACTTTTAAATATTTTTCATGTTAAAAAAAACATAAATGATAATTTAATTTCCACTTAACACAGCAAGTCCATAATGAAAAATGCAGATTAGATTATAATTAAAATATCTGTGAATATTATAGCAACCTATTACAATAAAACAATGGATTCTTTATGGTGTCACTGAATCTGATTTTAAAGGGCACAAAAGGTAATATTAGCATAGAGGAAAACAGTTTCCCTTAAAGTGCCAAACTATTAAATTGTGTTAATATATTTAAATATATATAATTTAAATATACATATATTAATGTGTGTATAATTTATAAATACATAATCATCACAGAAAGTTAAAGTTGAATAAAGATTTACCATATCTATTAGTGCAAAAAAGAAAATGGGAGAATTCTGTACCCACTCAGCATTTTCCCTGTTGTTTCTTCAAAATGAGAAAAGACACAGCTAATATATAAAGTCATTAAAAGATCACCGAGGTGAACATTTCTTTAAATATTTTAAAGGTCATCTTATTACTCATGCATGACTTATAAATTCACCAAGATCAAAGATTCTGCCTGCCTCATTATTTATCTATGTGGATTAATTTTTCATAAATGTGCAATGGAAATTGTTAATTTTTTTTTTCTAATATTCTGAACTAAACTTCAGAATTCCCGCTATATGTTGTCAAATATTATGACCTATTCGCATAGACTTTTTCAGACTAATTTTGGTTGTTTTTTATAAAACATTGTAGTCTGTACGTTTCAAGTCTGCAAGGGGCCCAGTGGAGGCTGATCACTGAGTAGACGGCCTGAATCCATTATTTCTTCCACTGATTTAATGTACACCCTGCACCTTGCACATAACTAGAGTGTCTTGAAGACGGAATGAATAAAGATCCCTAAGGACTCTTATTCATCTTTTTGCTCCTTTGATCTTTTATGTTACTGAATATTTTGCCTAAAATTTCCTTTGTTTCCAGTAAGGAATTTTGGGCTATTTTCTTAAGCCCTTGAGTCCAAGCCCAACTTGTATAAAGCTACCTTAAAATGCTTTCTTGTGAGCAGAACAGTGCTTCAAAATTCACATCAGATGAGCCTTGCGAAGTTTAGATCATACTTTGATTTGATATACTTTATTAATCCCCAAGGAGAAATTGTCAAATTGTATGACCTTTGGGGTTGAAAGTGCAGGGTCAGCCATTTCACAGCACTACGGAGCAATTTTCAGGTTAAGGGCCTTGATCAATGGCCCACCGGAGTAGGACCCCTTCTGGCAGTAAAGGGACCTAAACAAGCATTCTTCCAGATACCAATGTAAATCTTTCGCCACAGTGCCACCAGTATGCCATGTCTGGAGAATTTAGTGCACCTTAGTGACACTCTCAAGAATTTTGAACAATCAGAGCAGCTTTACACTGGTTTATCCCTATATTTAAATTATTTATGAATGCTAAGGGCATAAATGAAATGATGTAATTTCTTGCTAATATTCTCTTTGCATCTTAGCAAAATGTTTGGAACAATGTCTTAAAGGAATGATTCACCAAAACTTGTGGTTTTTTTTATTTTACTTTCCCCATGTGGTTTGTAGTGATGGACAAGAAAAAATGCAATCATGTGTTTTCCTGCAAAATGAAGCTAACAAAGTTTATGAACAGGTGGTGACTAATGCTCGACAAAAGCAAACAATATCAAGACAGCCATGAAAAACATCTCATGTCACTCGCATTCCATAATCCACATCAAGTCCATCCAGTTATATTCTTAACACATGCAAAATGCATGCTAAAGGCCCTGTCACCCACAAGGTGCAGGTTAGTGTGAGACACAACAAGATTGCCAGAATCCGAGGAGCATAGTGATGGAGAAGGTCCGGTGCAAAGCCTTTTAAAGCTTTGCAGGTTATTAATAGAATTTCATCTTCAATGCTGTAAGAAACAGGGAGCCAAGTGGAGGTGAAACTCACTGTTGCTGATCCAAGTAAGGACTCTTGCAGCAGAGTTTTGAATCAACTGGAGCTGTGATATAAGATTAGAAGGGGCACCTGCCAGTCGGGAGTTACAATAATCGATGCCGGATGTGATAAAAGCATGGACAGGTTTCTCCACATTAGAAAAGGAGTGAAATGAGTGAACACGGGATATGCTACGCAGGTAAAAGTAAGAAGGTTTCTTAATGTGGTTTATGTGGGCAGAATAAGAAAGGGATAGGAATGAAAACTCCTCCTTGAACCGTCACCTTATCGTGGTGGAGGGGTTTGCGTGTCCCAATGATCCTAGGAGCTATGTTGTCCGGGGATTTATGCCCCTGGTAGGGCCACCCAAGGCAAACTGGTCCTAGGTGAGGGATGAGACAAAGAGCGGTTCAATAAACCTCCAATGAAAAATAAAAACTGTGGACGACGTTTTCCCTTGCCCGGACGCGGCGAGAGGAGTCAGATGAGGTGGCTCGGGCATCTGATCAGGATGCCTCCTGGACGCCTCCCTGGTGAGGTGTTCCGGGCACGTCCAACCGGGAGGAGGCCCCGGGGAAGACCCAGGACACGCTGGAGGGACTATGTCTCCTGGCTGGCCTGGGAACGCCTTGGGATTCTCCCGGAAGAGCTGGAAGAAGTGGCGGGGAGAGGGAAGTCTGGGCCTCTCTGCTTAAGCTGCTGCCCCCGCGACCCGACCTCGGATAAGCGGAAGAGGATGGATGGATGGATGGATAGGAATCAAAAATGACACCACGATTCCTTGCATCAGAAGAAGGTCTGATGAGATCACCGTCAAGAGTGACTGAGAAGGAGCTCATTTTCTTAAGTTGCAATTTAATTTTAAAGAGTTTTGCTTCATCCAGGTTTTAATTTCACTGAATCAAGTTGTGAGCTAAGAAAGCCCTGATGAAGGTTCACATTTAATGTTAAAATAGAGTTGAGTATTGTCTGCATGAAAATGGTAACTCAGTCCATAGCTACGAATGATTTGGCTAAGGGGAAGCATATAGATACAAAATTGCAGAAGGCCAAGGGCAGAGTCCTGAGGAACTCCTTGTGTGACTGGCGCTGTTGCCAAGACTAACCAACTCTTGCTTGTCAGTCAGAGAGAACTTGAACCACTGGAGGGCAGTGCCAGAGATACCCAGCATGTTCTCCATTCTGGACAGTAGAATGTCATGTCTGCCCTGAGTGTCAAATCCTGCACTGAGGTCTAACAGAATTAATATGCTGGTTTGTCCAGAGTCTGCTGCCATAAGTAAATCATTGGCTACCCGAAGAAGAGCAGTTTCACAGCTGTGCTGTGCCCTGCAACCAGACTGAAAGGGTGCCATCAAATTATTAGAAGTTAAGAAATTGGTGAGTTGGGAGGCTACAACATGCTCAAGAACTTTTGACAGAAAAGGTAAGTGAGAGATGGCCTGAAAATTGTTAAGATCGTCAGCACCAGGACCAGACTTTTTAACATTGGGGCTAGAGAAGTGATTTTAAAGGCGGCTGGCACAAAGCCAGTGTCAAGGGATGTATTTATTATTGCTGTAACAGTCGGGATTATGGCATGAAGGCAGGATTTAAGTAGTGTGCTGGGGATGGGGTCCAGTACACAAGTAGTTAGCCTCATCTTACAAAGCAGGTCATTAACAACCGCAGATGTGACTGGTGAGAATTTAGAGAAGGAGCTGGATGATGTGGGAAAACAGGGAGAGATATAAATGGATGATGGATTTATGTCAGTTGAAATATTTAGATCTTTAACTTTATTGTGGAAAAAGTGAAGGAATTGTTCACAGATTTCGGTAGAGGAGGTAACTGGGCCAGATGCAGGATGAAGTCATTACAAAACCCTTGGGTAGTCATGGTCACTTTTTTATTATTCTGCCATAATGTTTGTTCTTGACTGCAGTTAGTGCAACCCTGTAAGCCCTTTGATGGTCAGAGAAAACCTGGATGTGCACGTTGAAGCCAGTCTTACGTGACATTCTCTCAAGGCGTCAGCCAGCTGCTTTCATAGACTGTAATTCTGAGTTATACCATGGAGCTGAGTACTAAAAGAAAACCTCCTTATGCTTTAAAGGAACTTTATAGTGATCAACAAGACTGTCTAGTGTTGATGGAATAGGTGAAGACAGAGAACGATCAGAAATACAACTAGCAAGGATAGATAGATAGATAGATAGATAGATAGATAGATAGATAGATAGATAGATAGATAGATAGATAGATAGATACTTTATTAATCCCAAGGGGAAATTCACATAATCCAACAGCAGTATACTGATACAAAGAAACAATATTAAATTAAATATTAATAAAAATGAAAAGAATTAAAATAAAATTAATGTTCGCATTTACTCCCCCGGGTGGAATTGAAGAGTCGCATAGTGTGGGGGAGGAACGATCTCCTCAGTCTGTCAGTGGAGCAGGACGGTGACAAAAGTCTGTCACTGAAGTGAAAGACAGATATTGTTAAGGTTTCTGAAAGAAATTTGACGTTTACAGGTAAAGGGAGAGTTAATGAGATCATGAAAAAAGCCGCTTTATGATCAGAGAGTTGCAAATCAACGCTATAAATGTTGCCGATGGATAAACCAGATGTACAGATCAGGTCCAGTATATGACTGCCAGTGTGAGTAGGAAAATCAACATGTTGCACCAAGTCAAAGTAGTCCATTAAGGATTGGAATTCAGTTCTCAGCTTACGTGTAATAATATCAATATGGATGTTGAAATCACTAAGAACAATGGCTCTCTGAGAAAGGGAACTTAAATGGGTTAATAATTCATTCAGATCAGATAAAAAAAAGACACACTGCATTTTGGGGGACGATAGATGAGTAAGACAGGACCTGATCTCATTATCTGCTTATGAGCCAGACACTCAAAAGACAATGGGCAGGCAGTTGGGATTCTTTTGATGTTTAGCTCCGCTCTAACAATTACTGCAACTCCTCTGCCTTCTCTTGAGCTGTGAGGCATTTGGATGGTGTTGCCTCTGTGAGAGACGTAAAATCGTTTGGTTTTAGCCAGGTTTCTGTTAGTCATAGCATGTCAAGATTGGAGTCCGTAATGAATTCTGATAGTACCAACGCTTTGCCATTTAGAGATCTTGAGTTAAATGATGCGATATTAGCTGACAAGGGTTCATTGTGCGCAGATCCATGATCAGAGTGTATTTTAGCAAACTGCAAATTTGACACACAGACACTCCTGTTTCCAAAGCCATGAATAGGATGTCATATTCCTGAACACATGCTGCCTTTGAACTTTTCATTCGCACACCAGCGATGGATGGCAACCTGACCCGTGATGTAAATATTTTGGGCGCCGCCCAATGCCAGAGTCTTTTAGGACATTCCAGTCTGACCATTTGCTCTAGACAAACGGTTTAATATGAAGGAGTTTGTCATGAGGGTATTTTAGCATAGTACAGAGCAACGCTTATCTAATGCTTAACTGTCAATGCTTATCTCAGCACAGCAGAGAAGGTAAGGCGGGTGGGATGGGGTGCAACAACATGAGTGGCAAAAGCAAGCAGCAGAAGAAGCGTAGTAGGAGATGCACATGAAGATTCCAGAATTTGGAGGTTCCAATACACTGCCACATATATACAACACTGGATATTACAAGCATGATCGCCCCAGAGTGGCAAGTCAGGTGGGTATAAAATCTGATCATTTCTCAGTTATTAAGCACATATAGGAAGGAATTGAGAGCAATCCAGTATATTCAATATACTCCAGATGACAGATCATCCCTAATGTACCACAGAAAGAATCAGATGTCCCAGAGGCTGCAAACCAAGGCAAAGCCCATAAAATCTATAAAAATAAATCCAAATCAGTACAGTTCGAGTCAGATGCAGCCATGAACTATGCTGTACATACAATAAAAAAGTGAAAGATGAGCAAAGAGTGCAAGTTCAATGCAAATTTTAACAAAAATCGCTGTTAACTGGGAGGAGCAGAAGCAACATGCGTGTGCCAGAATCCCAGGCCCTGAACTTAAGGGGACAAGCTCCCAAAACAAGCAGAAGCTGAAGATGGCTCCATTAGAGGCTTGGCGGTGCATCACCAAATAAGATCCTCAGCACCTGGTGATGTCTGTGAATCACAGACATCAAGCAGTAATTGCATAAAAGGGATATGCGACAAAGTACTAAATATAACGGCTTTAACACTAGAATTATCAGAGCCTACGAAAAAACTAATAAATCCGTCCCACCTTAAAACGCTTTGCTCCTCTCAAATCATGACGCCGGTAAATGGGTAAATAATATTCGATCTTGGTTTTATGTAATTAACATATAAATGTTAATGTTTTGGGCACATGCACTGTCCTTTGTATGTAAGAGCCAGATCGAATGTTAACTCATGATTTGAGTTTACCTCTGTTATAGCGCGTCTATGTGAAAACAGCAGTGTCAAATGCGGTTGGAGGTAGTTGGGATCATGAACGCGGCTGAGAGAATAAAATTGAATAAAAAAAAACAAAGCTAACCTTTACAGGTATTATAAATCACACTGGCTGTTACAGACTGGAATCAAATGTATGTTTTTATTCTAAAATAGTAAGAACTAGCAAAATACCCGCGCTTCGCAGCGGAGAAGTAGTGTGTTAAAGAAGCAATGAAAAAGAAAAGGAAACATTTTGAAAATAACGTAAGATGATTGTCAAAGTAATTGTTTTGTCACTGTTGTGAGTGATGAGTATTGCTGTCATATATATTTACACACACACACAAACATATATATATACATATCTATACATATACACATATATATACACACACACACATATATACATACATATATATCTACATATATACATATACATACACACATACACACACAGCTATTTCGTATCAGTGCAATACGCTGCTTGTTAAAACGGATAACTCCCGCTCTTACGCAAGTCTGCATGGATATTATGAACTATCGTATTTGTTCAAGTTGTATTTAAATTTTAAATAGAAGGAATTTTTATTTAGTCGACAGAAATATCTTTGGTAGGAATGGTAAAACAGACAGGAATATTATTCGTGAATAAATCAACTCAAACCTTAAACAACTTATAATATTTTGCTCTCCATAAAAATATATCCTGTCTAAATTATACAAGTTAGAAATACAGTAAACGTTAAAAGAACAAACATTCAAATTTCTTTACTCTTATGTAATTTTATATAAAAAATAAACTTAGATTTTAAATATCCCAAAAGATTTTGCTCTCCATAAAAATATATCCTGTCAAAATTATACAAATTCAAATATGAACATGCTGCATAACAAAACCTGGAAATATAAATAAAATGTGTTCCTTTCAGCAATAACAAATCAAATCATTCAGTTGTCTTTGCTCATATGTCATTTTAGAGCTGGACGCCTGGCATCTTTTTGGCACAGGTTCGTTTCTGTTTGGTGTGAGGTTCTGTGTTGTGGAGATTCTCAGGATGGATTGCAGGTGCTCATCAGTGAGGCGACTCCTGTGTGCTGTTTTGTTAGTCTTTATCACTGAGAAGAGCTTCTCACACAGATATGTGCTACCAAACATGCACAAGGTTCGAGCCGCATGTAGACGGACTTTTTGTTCTTCAAAGTCACCAAAGCGCCGTGCAAACTCAGTGCGCCAGTTTATCAGCAAAGTGCGATTTGGGAACACCGTAGTGACGACTTGGTTTAACATTACTTGGCAACAGGGAAAGTGGGGCAAGGTGCACTGGTGCATTTGTGTCTCCCATAAAAGCAGCTTCACTTGAAATCACTTTGTGATTGTGCACGGGTAAAACGTCCGCTGAAGTGTCAGATTCTTATTTAATTCTTCTGCTTTCTGTATCTTCTGCATTGCATTCAGGTCTTTCAGGTTACCCTGATGTTTTGTGTCATAGTGCCGTCTTAGATTAAATTCTGTAATTACAGCCACATTAGCTCCACAAATGAGACACACGGGTTCAGTAAACATATACTCAGCCTCCCATCGGTTTTAAAGGCTCTATTTTCAGAATCAACTTTTCTCTTCAGCATCGTGTGAGCTAGCTTCGCAATAACTTGCAGCATCATAAGGTAGACTTGATTAACGCGTAAGTGTTCGCAAGGCAGCTGAAGCGCTGCATTATGGGATCTGTAGTTTATTGTGTTACCAGCGCTTCATATACCCGGCCATTAATAACAATAATACAGTATATAAAATGATCTCGGGGCGGATATAATTACGCCGGGCGGATGTGGCCCGCCCCTTGAGTTTGACACATATGGACTAAATAGAACTTGAAAATATATATTTTTAAATGTGATCGCGCAATTCAGATAGAGTTGACGCGACTACAGCCTGCATGCCTCAATAAGTCATCCTCCCTCGCTCTTACTTTTTACCGCTCATCTAATGAATACACTGAGTATGGCTTTACCAAAACAATCATTGATGGCTAATAAAGTATCCATTATTCGAGTATGTAGATCGGGATATATATATATACATATATATATACCCGTGTATCGCAGCGGAGAAGTAGTGTGTTAAAAAGCTAGAAAAAGAAAAGGGAACATTTTAAAAATAACGTAACATGACTGTCAATATACAGTATTTGTTTTGTGAGTGTTACTGAGTGTTGCTGTCATCAAGGCTTTGATTATCATTATTTCTTTCAATCAGGTTCGTATTTGTAGGATGTGTTGTGTTCAAGTTACATTCCGTGTTTGTCAATCGCTGTAAAGATGACAGGTTTCATTCATCGATTCGTTTCTTACTGCATCAATAAACAGCTCGTCTTCTTCTTTATCTGAGACCTGACACACTGCATGCACGGGTTTTTTACACTGTCTTCCTTTAGCGGACATTGACTTTTTCCACCGTGTGCTTTGTTTCCGCAGTAGCTGGATTTATGAATATGCTTGTATGTATCAGACGCTTCATATTTTTTGCTGCCTTTTCAATTGTGTAATTCGGTTTTGTTCAGCTCTTTGGAACTGTTGCTTTTATCTGTGCACTCGCCAGTTCACGTGAGCCGCTCGTGTACATGCATCGAAGTTTCCCAGCTGTGCTGGTGCCATTTCGTGCTATGTCCATGGCTGTATTTAATGTTACCTTAGTCCTGGCACTTAAAACTTTCTCTCGCAGTTTCGCTGAGTTTGTACCAAACACCACCCTGACCATCTCATCTTCCTCTGCATAAGCACAGTCCTTAACCCGTGAATATTTAGTGGAGTTTGCTATTGGATTGCCGCTGACGGACGGCCTTATATGGGCAGGCACTAAATTACAAACGCCAGCGCAGCCTGTCTATGAACTTAATTTAAAGTGTAGGTTTACATCGTGCTTTGTTTCAAGTAGCAGAACTCATGAATATGGTTGTATATGTCACTCGCCGCTTCTTATTGTTTCGCTGCCTTCTCAATTATATAATGCATGTTTTCTTCAGCGCTTTTGAGGTCTTCCTGGTTTTCTATGTACTGCGTGATTACGTGAGGCGTGATGATGTCACACGAACTCCGCCCCACGGCGTTCAAGCTCATCTCCATTACAGTAAATGGAGAAAAACAGCTTCCAGTTATGACCATTACGCGTAGAATTTCGATATAAAACCTGCCCAACTTTTGTAAGGAAGCTGTAAGGAATGAACCTGCCAAATTTCAGCCTTCCACCCACACGGGAAGTTGGAGAATTAGTGATGAGTCAGTGAGTGAGTGAGTGAGTGAGTGAGTGAGTGAGGGCTTTGCCTTTTATTAGTATAGATAAGAGCAGCTCACTTCTCAAAACAGACTCGTCCGGGATCGAACCTGTGAAGCATTGATTACCAGTCAACAGCTAATACCGATGCGCCACCGAAGCTGTCATAGCAACTGCGTGTTAAAGGTCGCACCCTAACTTGGTTTTCTTTTCTGCAGTTATATTTTTGAATGGAAGCGCATTTGTTCTGTTATATTTGTGCTTTTTGTGAAGGTGTTTCTTTGATATTTGGAATTCAGGCTTCACACGTTATACACTTCATGTCTACATTTTGTCAATTATTTCTAAAACATGAAAAAGGTTTCTGTTTTAACGATGTGTTTAACTGTGCATAGATCGTTGTAGACACGGAACACACATGAAATGCAAGTGTTCCAAATAGCGATATAGTATTTTTAAAAGGTGTCATTTTGCTTGACTTCTCACTCTATACAGCTCTAAGCAACTGACACGCAGGTGAACAGACTTGAGCTGAGAAAACTGTGCGGGGTGGGGAATATGATAGCAGGCTGCTAGCTCTTTGCTGCTTATCAACACATTTAAAGGACAAAAGATGCTGACGGAGAGGTGAGAAGCGATTTAAGGTGGGACGGATCTACGAGTGTTTTTGTAGGCTCTGGTAATTCTAGTGTTAATAGGCCTGCCATTGCTATGTCACAAACATAAAATGGGGGCACCATGCAGAAAACGTGATGTCATTTCTACGTGATGTGACCAAAATGTATGCAAATGTTCTTAAATAAAAGTCTACAATGCGCTCTTTAATCATTTGTAATTTTAAACTGTGGAGCAGAGGGGCAAATAAAAAAGTGTCTTTGTCCCAAACATTTTGGAGGAAATAGTATATACAACAAACATTATGAGTTTAAATTCATGCAGTGCAAATGTGCTGAATCCCTACTCGTTGAATGGAATGGAGTAAATGTTGCTATTTATGTTTATTATTTAGTATAATTCTGTATTTATCTGTTTTGTTTATTGTTTGGATTCTGTGTGCTTATTCTACTATATCTCCTGTGTTTGGTGGGTGGTTCCCCAAGAGGCGTGGCCACCTTTCACTCTCTGTTGTGGGATTACTGCTAGCCCCATAAAGGGTCCTGGGAATTGCAGTCTCTCCACGGTTTATTGTATGCACTTGGAGGCTGGTGAGTTTTTACCTCTTTCTGCTGTTTCTTTGTATTTAATGGCTTTTCAATTCTTTTGCTTCTGTGTTTTGTGATTCTGATTTTTGGATTTTTGTTTTGGAACTTGTTTGCATAGGATTGCCTTATTGGCGATGCTTTTTTGAATGTTCTGTTAAAATATTCTCCTTTTAGATAGGTTTTTTGTTGCCTTGCTCCATATTAGGAATGAGTTGATGGGCATATCCTCCCTAGTTGGGCATTTTGAGTGTATTTTGGGACATTTTACAGTATTTTTTGGAAATTGGTGAATTAAGCACAATTTAGCATGGACTTGGCTCAAGCCGCTTCCCTGGCTGTTTTCGAAGGCCTTACAACTCTTTGTATATACTTTGTATACTACAGGGTCACGGGGGTCTGCTGGAGCCAACACAGAGCGCAAGGCAGGAAACAAACCCCGGGCGGAGCACCCGCCCACTGCAGGGCGCACACACACACACACACACACCAATTTAGGATCGCCAATGCACCTAACCTACTTGTCTTTGGACTGTGGGAGGAAACCAGAGTACCCGGAGGAAACCCACGCAGACACAGGGAGAACATGCAAACTCCACACAGGGAGGACCCGGGAAGTAAACCCAGGTCTCCTAACTGTGAGGCAGCAGCGCCACCCACTGCGCCACTGTGCCGCCCCTACAATATACAACCAAGAGAAAAAGTAGCCATTATTTCCTTGCAGCTATAAAACCGTAAAATTAATAAAGCATGTACAGTCATCAACAAATTTCAAAAATATTATAAATTAGATTAGTTATTTTCAGACTTAGAAAGAAATACCTTTCTGTCTTCACTGACATAGCATTCTTCAATAAGCTGCCTTATCAAAAGTTTCACAGGTTACAATTAGAGTTGAGATAAAGTAAGTCCATAAACTTATACTGTTTTTATGTATCCAGTGTGAAGTCAACCCCGACACAGACAGGCAGGACACAGGACTAACACACACAACACACGGTTTATTTACACAACTTGCCTTCACAAGTTAAAGCACCGAGTGCAACACAGTCCTTCTGCCTCCACTCCTCCTCAGGCTTTGTCTTCTTCCTCCCAACTCTGGCCTTTGAATGGTGGGGACTGGCTCCTTTTATATAGGGTACCCAGAAGGACTTCCTGGTGTGGCAGAAGTGCTGCCAAATAGGGCCCTGTAAAAGTTTGTGCACCCCCTGGCAGAGGCCACAGGCTCCAGCAGGGTTGAACGCCCATGCTCAAGACCCTTGACCCTGCTGGAAACCAAGGATGCTCCCCTCTGGCGGCCCCAGGGGAGAAACTGTCCTGAAAATACTCTCTACCCATTTCCTTCCATGGTCGTGGGCATCCTTGCCAGGTAAGGGCCTCAGCCGTCTGCCACACCAGTACAATTTTCAGGATGACACTATGGCCATTTATGCTTTTCTTTGTCCTTGCTTGTTCGTAATGTGCATGAACATTGTTGTCAGTCATTAAAATGACTTAAAATGAACCCGCGATTCTGGCTCTGAGGCTCAGTACATCCTTATTGTACCTGTGCACTACTGAACCGAACTGATACGAGCGGATTATATGTGTTGTTTAGTTAATAATAAACAGGTGAGCTGTGATTTCAGGTGACTGAAGTTATCTTTTTAATACTCATGTAAACAGCTTTGATTTTAAGGTGAAAAAAAGTGACAGCACATTCCTATGTGTTCTATACTTTAGAAACTGCTGCGCCATTTCTTTGACTCTTACAATTACATGGAGGCCGTATGCTTTTGTGTTAAAGTATAACTCCCAGTGTATTAAAATGTTTCATTATCTTTTTTTTTCCGTCTGACTTTGTTCACTGCTGTTACTACTGAGGAGTTAGTCTGGTATAAGTAGATTATTATTTGTGCCATTTTATTTCCCTTGAACAACCACCCCCTGACCACCCCACCACTACCACCACCACCACAGACACACACAAACTCACTGTTTATTTAGAGTGTACAAAATTGCTGTTTTATTTATTTTATTTTAGGAAAAAGTCTGCAAAAGAATACTTTTTAAAAGAATGCCTTGTCTGTGGTATTGATTGCTTCCCTTGTGCTTGTGTGGTCTCTCGATTTCTGAGAGCAGATGTCAGTAGATTGGCAGTGATCGTGTTTTCACTCCATTATGGCCAACGCCGCTAATAGAAACAATAATAAACTTAAATTATATGAAAAAAAAAAGTTTATTTTTTATTTTAAGTAAATGGCAGAGAAGCACAGATGCAGCTCATACTCTCTGCAAGTCTCATGGAAATGCTTTCCCAGAATAAACAGTAATGGTGTATGTTGGGTGCACTCTGTTTTTATAACAAACTGCTAAATCTGAAAAATCTGTCACTGAAGCATGGTTAGGAAAACAAATACATAAAAATAAAATGATAAGCTAAGTCTACTGCTGCTTCCAATACATCTACCAAGCCAAAATCAATGGCCAATTATTTACAGATTTAAGCCACCGGCTCTGCACAGCTGAAATAACAGCACAGGATACTGGGGTGGTATCACAAAATGTCGGAAAAGAAAAATTGATTCCCTTTAAGAGCGCCACAAGTTCTGTGTAGCTAAAGAACTCCCTGACAGAATAAATATTAAATTTAAAAAACAACTGTTGACATGGCAGTCTCTGCTGCTTTTATGGGTTAATCATAGGGTAATTTGTTATTAGGCTACTGCCAATTTTTGCTGTCAATGCTGAAACTTTAGAAAACGAGCGATTCACTTGTACACACAGCACATAAGAGGCGAAGGAAACTAAATCAAGGGAAACTATTAGGGGGGTTTTGAGCTCAGTTGTTGCCACACGTTAATGTCTACCTCTCCAGAGAATGCAGGAGGAGCTCTGCATTTACAAAGTTAGCAACATGGTGGAGATGTTGATTTGTCGTGATTTCTTCAGGGCCCTTTGAGAGAGTTTTATTGGCACCTATAGAAAGAAAAGGATGATACATGTCTCTTCCAATGATGAATGAACAAGCTCTGACTCTTCAGAATTCTGAACTAGTATAATTGATTTCAGGAAGTGAATAAATATATGCTGTTTATACCTAAACATCACCCAGTCTTGGTATTGGCTCTAGCCTCAATTTCAACACCTCTTTTATCTTCTAGTTTTTCACACCACGAGTACTCGACCTGGTGCTCACTTTCTTCATGATAATTTCTCATCATTTTGTAGCTTATTTGTTTTGTACATTGACATTACTAATAATGACTACAGGTCTGCTTTCTCTAGTTGTCTTAATGAAACTCTGGAACCATTTATGAGCACATGCCACAGTCTGGCGTCTAATTGTTACCAAATATACAGTATCTGTAATCTAACCCTAATCCTAACCCTAACCATATGGCATCAAGGAAAACTAGTGATGTCTGGTGACTGTTATAAGCAGAAGACTACATTTTCAGGATTGGTCATTATTATTCTCACCGGCTGGCATCAGTTTAATAGAGAGCCAACACAAATAGATTTTAGTCAGTCAGGGCAAATACATGACACTTTTGAAAAGTTTTATGAACTTATGCCAGAAATTAAATGACCTAATTTTCTAACAGATTAGAAATACGTCTTCCACTGAGAATGAAACTGCCAGTGCTACATTTATTTCTACATTAATCCCATTTTCCTTTATACCATTAAACCGATATAAGTGGACCAGGCCAAAATTCTTCAGACCCAGAGTTGGACGGGTGTAATCATCACTAAATAATAGATATTTTGCTTCTCCCTTTGAGATATCCATGATAAGTACTGATTACGGTCAGATATTACTTACTTAGGCAGGCATTCAATTTATGCTTACTCTGAATCTGCTTTTTGCTTGCTGTTTAACTTAAGAGTTTTCAGGTGTATTCTGGCAGGGTGGTCCTTATCTTCACGAAGGCAGCCACCCGTACACTTTCTGTGAATATAACTTACTCTGTAAATCTATTCAGAATTGTTCTCCAACTTTCATTGTCCTCTCCAGTAAAGTTCATGCTCTATCTGCAAATTCAATTTTCATATTTGTACTTAGAAAATGATTATACACATAAATCAGTAGAGACATACATTAGCAAAGGTCTTTCAGAAGCACACAACTACTGTATTCATATCAACAACAGCAGAACGTAAAGATTAGGAATGTGTTTTAGATAATATTATATGTCAGTCTTGTTTTAAATGGAATCAGGCAATGTCTTTCATGTAATTTACTTGAGCCTAGACGGTCTCTGCTGTGTCAGCTCTGGAGATCCAGCTTATTTTAAAATAGTGCAGCAGCTAACAGCGATAGCCAGGCAGTCAGTTGTGTATCTGACATCACTAGAGCCCTGTAGGAATGGGGGGTGGTGGGCTTGATTATTTACCTTAACCTGTGAGGTATTTGATCATGTGGAGGAAGAGCTAAAGGTGAAACTGTAAAGCACTGATGTTATTCTAATATTGAAAATGAATAGGTGATATACTGTAGTTTAGTCCAATCCACAATAAACACTAAATAATAATTTCTGTGGCACAGGCCACAATAAAACTCCAGAAAATGGTCCATGGGGAATGAGGTTGCTTCAAGTTAAAAGACCCCAAATACACACTAACCCCATGTTACATCAAACATATGTCTTATACATTTTATGCATTTCAGAATCCTCCTTTTAACATATAAAGCATTAAATGGCCAAGGTCTGGCTTACTTGTCTGAACTTATCATGACTTACAAACCAGAGTGCACATTAAGATCTCAAGATGCCGGTCTGCTTATGATTCCAAGAATTAATAAAATAACAGTTGGAGGTCGAGCCTTTAGTTACAGGACCCCCCTAAACTGTGGAGTGGTCTGCCTGCTACTATAAGAGATGCCTCTTCGGTCTCAGCTTTTAAATACCAGCTGAAGACTCACGACTTCAGTTTAGCACACCCTGACTAGAGCTGCTGATCAACAGTACAGACTGCATCTCTGTTGTCAGTCATTAGCACTAAAACAGAAGTAACATGATAGTTAGAATTGGTTACTAACCCTCACCTATTCTGTTTCTCTTCTCAGTACTCAAATGTGGCACTTGGTGCCATGGCCCACCTGCCAAGTTGTTTTGCCTGCCTAAGGTAAAGTCATCCCTGATGGAGGATCGCAGGAATCATGGGAAAGAGGGGTCCTTTCATCAGATTAGCGCTATTTCAGCTGTGGAATGGCCAAATGGGGGAGGCAGCTTGATGGATGAGGACTCCAGGACTCTAAACAAATCCAAATCATATTATGTGATATCATCTACTGTTAAATTCTGCTCCGTACTTCTAAAATGTTTATTTTTATACTGTATTGAGGATTTGTTCTGTTCTGTGTATTGTATTTTATTGATCCCCTTCTTTTTGACACCCACTGAACGCCCAACCTACCTGGAAAGGGGTCTCTCTCTGAACTGCCTCTCCCAAGGTTTCTTACATTTTTTCCCTACAAGGGTTTTTTGGGAGTTTTTCTTGTATTCTTAGAGAGTCAAGGCTGGAGGGCTGTCAAGAGGCAGGGCCTGTTAAAGCCCATTGCGGCACTTCTTGTGTGATTTTGGGCTAAACAAAAAATAAATTGTATTGTATTGCATTGTATGTAATAATATACGATCATTACATGTATCATGTGTGGCGGCATGGTTGGGGCATTTGTTGCGCTGCTGCCTAGTGTTGCAGGTCCTTCCTTCGTGTAGCTTTCATGTTCTTCCCATATCTTCATAGGCTTCCTCTGAGTGCTCTGGCTTCCTCCTACTGTCCAAAGACATGCAAGGATAGGTGAACTGGCAATGCTAAAATGACCATACTGTGTGTTTGCCCTGCAATGAACTGGTTTCCTGTCCAGGGTTTGTCCTTGCCTTGTACCCTATGTTAGCTGGGATAGGATCCAGCACACCTAATGACTCTGGCCTGGAATAAGCTGGTTAGAAATTTATATGACGTGACATGACAAGTTTTATGTAGGAATCTTTTATTTGTGTTAGTAGAAATCAGACTATTATGTACTGCTACATCTCATCCACATACTAAATAAAAACACACTTTCTGATGACCATTACTATACATGGAAATACTTGTTCTGCTGGCCAACCCTACACTTATTAGTAAAATCTTTTATTACAATGAACATTACACCCATTAAACATTGGCTTTCCATTACTAAACATGGAAAACCGACCTGCACTGTACCTTTTTCTTCTCCTCGCAGCCTCAGTGTTTTATTTATTTGTTAAAGCCATAAATATGTTTATGTGTGTGAGCAGAGCACAGTGACACATTGGTCACTATTTTTTTTTTTCATCTCTGGAAACATGGTGGAGATGTTGATTTGTTGTGATTTCTTCAGGGCCCTTTGAGAGATGTTTATTGGCACCTATAGAAAGAAAAGGATGATACATTTCTCTTCCAATGATGAATGAACAAGCTCTGACTCTTCAGAATTCTGAACTAGTATAATTGATTTCAGGAAGTGAGTAAATATATGCTGTTTATACCTAAACATCACCCAGTCTTGGTATTGGCTCTAGCCTCAATTTCAACACCTCTTTTATCTTCTAGTTTTTCACACCATGAGTACTCGACCTGGTGCTTACTTTCTTCATGATAATTTCTCATCATTTTGTAGCTTATTTGTTTTGTACATTGACATTACTAATAATGACTACAGGTCTGCTTTCTCTAGTTGTCTTAATGAAACTCTGGAACCATTTATGAGCACATGCCACAGTCTAGCGTCTAATTGTTAGCAAATATACAGTATCTGTAATCTAACCCTAACCCTAACCCTAAGCCTAACCACTTGGCATCAAGGAAAACTAGTGATGTCTGGTGACTGTTATAAGCAGAAGACTACATTTTCAGGATTGGTCATTATTATTCTCACTGGTTGGCATCAGTTTAATAGAGAGCCAACACAAATAGATTTTAGTCATTCGGGACAAATACATGTCACTTTTGAACATTTTTATGAACTCATGCCAGAAATTAAATGACCTAATTTTCTAACAGATTAGAAATATGTCTTCCATTGAGAATGAAACTGCCATCATATCCTTATTAGCTGCACCTTCTGTTAAAATTCTGTTGTGATTTAGACCTAAAGACTCAAACAAGTCCAAACACTCAAAAAATGAAAACCAACAGGAAGTTCAACAAAACTTAAGAAAGAGGGAAATCACAAAAGAGAGACAAACAACAAAAGCAATGGGTTAGCTAATGCCACAGCAAAGAACTGTCGCAATCAAATGGTCTTAATAGAGGTCTTCAAATTACACTTGAAGGGTCTAATTGAAAGCTAAAGAGAAAAGGGCCAGGGCAAAATTACAAACACTACAATGAACTTAAACAGAGAACAAACAAGGAGGTGGGAAAGAATTAAAAATTTTATAAAAATGAAAAATATTAAAAAACAAACACACAATCTTAACAAAATTGTTTGAAACAGTGTTTTAGGATTGCACATTATTGATGGGCAAGGTTAAAGAGAAAAAACAACTGATCCTTTAACAATTTCAAAAGTATCTTGCAGTTGCATTTTTATTATTTTTATTAAACCTGTTGTAAGTATTTTGGGGTCCACAGTGTTTGAGCTCAGTCTATATGAAGATGACCGGGCAGCTCTCAATGACTCTAGCAATTACTATACACCTAAAACATTTCTTGGGCAATGATTTTTTTTTCTTTTTATGGAAGTCATGACCTCAAGTGCTGTCTCAAGTGGAGGAGTTCAAGTATCTCGGGTCTTGTTCACAAGTGAGGGAAGAATGGAGCGGGAGGTTGACAGACGGATCGGTGCGGCATCCACAGTAATGCGGGCTCTGCAACGGTCCGTCGTGGTGAAGGGAGAGCTGAGCCAAAAGGCGAGGCTGTCGATTTACCAGTCGATCTACGTTCCTACCCTCACCTATCGCCACAAACTTTGGGTAGTGACCGAAAGAGCACGATCGCAGATACAAGCGGCCGAAATGAGTTTTCTCCGCAGGGTGGCTGGACTTTCCCTTAGAGATAGGGTGAGAAGTTCAGTTATCCGGGAGAGACTCTGAGTTGAGTTGCTGCTCCTCCGCATTGATAGGAGTCAGTTGAGGTGGTTCGGGCATCTGGTTAGGATGCCCCCTGGACACCTCCCTGGGGGGCTGTTCCGGGCATGCCCCACTGGGAGAAGGCCACGGGGCAGACCCAGGACACGCTGGAGGGATTATATCTCCCGGCTGGCCCTGGAACACCTCGGGGTCCTCCCAGAGGAGGTGGCCGGGGAGAGGGATGTCTGGGCTTCCCTGCTTAGGCTGCTGCCCCCGCGACCTGACCTTGGATAAGCAGTGGATAATGGATGGATGGAAGTCACGACCTGCTAATTACTAAGGTCACATACTTACATTGTAGGTAAAGCTGTTGGTTCGAGATAGCATTCACTGTGACTTGTGCATGTGTATAGCTTTGCTGCATGATATTTTCAAGGTGTTGAACCTCTAGCTCATATAGTCTGTTCTTTTCCAGTTCCATCCCTCTTGGTAGTTTCTTAAATTATGTTGGAAGGTTATAATATGATAGTTATCATTTGTTACTAACCCTCACCTATTCTGTTTCTCTTCTTGGTACTCAAATGTGGCACTTGGTGCCACGGCCCATCTGCCAAGTTGTTTTGCCTGCCTAAAGTAAAGTCATCTCTGATGGAGGATCGCAGGAATCGTCAGGTAGAGGGGTCCTTTCATCGGATCGGCTGGCCCAGCTGTGGAATGGCCAATAGGGGGAGGCAGCTTGATGGCCAAGGTCTCCAGGACTCTGAACAAATCCAAATTGTATTATGGGATATCATCTACTGTTGAATTCTGCTCCGTACTTGTAATATTTCTATTGCATTTTTGTTATATTGTATTGAGGATTACTTCTGTTCTGTTCTGTGTATTGTATTTACCCCGTTTTTGCTATATAGACAGCACCTATCGGAAATGCTCTGCCCTATGTGGTTATGCATTTTAAAATTCCCAGGGAATCAAGTCATGAATCCTTCCACTCTTTTTGTTTAGGGTTGGATGAAGGTTAGTGCACACTGTATTATTCAGGAGTAAAGGGGGTTAATTTTGTTGTAGTTCTCTGTCAACTGAAATATCTTGGGAGTTTTTCGAATTACAATATATGAAAAATGTAATAATGATAAAAATGCTCTGTCTTATTACTCCAAATAGCCTTCCCAAATAAAAAGGGTTATTTGTGCCTAAGAGAGAGTGCTTAAAAGGAATAGGCGGCTGTAATGTCATATGTCTATATTTACTCTTTTTAATAAATGTTACCTCTTTTTTTAAGCAATCAAAGATGGTTGTAGAACAAAGTAGACATTGCTCTTTCTGCTTGGCTTTAGTGACACTCCCGGCTTGTTAGCACACTTACATTCCAAACTAAGTGACTGAACTCCATCTTGTACCAGTATCTGATAACAAAAATGTAAATCATAGTTGAACTTTCCAGAGGCCCCCCTGCAGACTATTTCAGCCCAGAAAGCACAAAATGGACTCACATAGAAGAAAAAAAGTATAATTCAAGGAGTGACAACTGGGTTGGACAGAATAACTCGCCTATGAGAAAACCCTGGTTTTGCAACTGGAATTGACTTTAATTCAATCACAAGAGGTCAGAACGCCTTCCTAAAAACTAGCTGCACCCATTCTCAGGATTCACACTCAAGAGACTCACTGGGGACTCACTCGTGAGCACACTCCAAAATGGCTGAAACTAAATGCTGATGAGTCTCTCTCTGAAAATTGAGATCCAGTCTGCCAAATCAAAGTTGTATGCCAGTAGTCTGGAAATGGTAAGTAGCCATTACTTTAAGAAGGGAACTTTGGCATCTAAGCTCTTGTGCCAGAAAGAGTAATGTTTTTCCCTGTGAAGTTGCAGATGGCACAGCAAAGATCGTAATTGAGGAAAGCACTGCACACCACAGACAAAGGTATAGATGCCCAAGAGAAACAGTGCACTGCAACGCATGAAGAATCCTACACTTGAACCCAGAGCAGCAACAAAACAACAACTACTCCACACATCAGCCATCACCTTTAAAGTTTTGGTAATGTAAAACTGTTTATTTGCGCGATGATAAGTAAAACTCTAAACAGCCAGCCTCTCTATGTCATATGTGTGCCTGTCTAGTCTTTCTGCGTCCAGTCTTGTAGGTCAACATATATATGCAGTTATCATATTTACATAATCTTTGTGTTTATGAACAAATTATATTATTTTATTTCTTAAAATGAGTGTGCTTCAGTTACCGTCATACAAGCAGAACAGCCAGAGACCAAAACAGAGAAAAATAAGGTGAAGAAATGAAGAAAACCTCTGAATTATTTAATTAATTACTGGTATTGCTGAGGTCAAAACAAATAATTAATTCAGTTAAATCGTTCCCTCTTTCCTACACAGTGCACTCCCAGCTCATGTAACGCTATATACTTACAACCTACCTTGCTAATTTACACAGCATTTAAGTAAGCTGCATCTGCTCACCTACAGACCAACTGCCGTGGTGTTTTGCACTTCGCTTTCCAGTCTCGTTGTTTTTGTCTCGCACTTTCGGCCTTGTGCTTACCTTTCTTGACTCCGGTTTTCCCTCACTATACTGCAGTTTATGGCCATTCTCCGTAAGAATCCATGTCACTTACAATTTTTTTCCTCTGCCTTCTGCAGCAGCCTGTCTAAAATTCCACATCCAATTATGAAACAAAGGCAGAAAATTACATCTCTGGGGATCTCATGCTCCAGTGTAGACATAACAAAGTCAACCTTTATTTTTAGCCTGTATATAAGCTGTCTTTAAAGTAAGGACAATCGCATAAAAAGAACAATAATATGCAGATAAAAAACCCAAATAACTAATTTAACACTCGTAGAATATGTTGTAAATGGACACTATAAAGTAAATCCATCAGGATATAAAATTAAAAGAAAAACTGATTTTCCTAATAATAGACGAGTCAGAAACCGAATATCATCTTTTATCATTTAGTTTCTTTCTTTAATGATACTGTTCATAGCTTGTTGATGATCAACAGCTTGCAGGTGGAATTCACACATTTAAGAAAGATTATTTATGGAAAAAGAACATTAACGTTACAATAAGTCCACTTGTACCACAAAATGAAATTACAGTGAGAGGACGTGCCTGTGTGAGAGTAGTGGCCGGGCTTATTTAAGGGTCAGCCATTTTTAAAAAAAAAGTAGCTTAGTGTTAATGCCTTTAAGTTTTTATGAGTGATTTAAAAATCAAATGTTATTATATTTCAAAGGTATTTTGTTTATTACTAGAGAATATTACTAAAGAATGTTAACAACCATTTTAAAGGCTGTGCTGAAAATGATCTCCACTGGTGGCAATGCAAAGTTCTGCACGCCATACATAGCATGTTCAAGCTGAATGACCATCGTGACATACTGCACCGGTTTGTATAAAAACTGCTTTGTGAATTATAAGGACTTTTTCTTCTCGATGTGAAATGTAGGTAAACCCCTTTAGGTTATGAATGGAAGGTTTTATTTGTTTCAGTGCATTGCTAACTGAACCATTAGTATGCCACCCTGTCAGTAATTGCTGAATTGTGTGTTTCACAGGAGTATTGGCATTGAGATATTGCTCTAAGAATCCTTACATGTCCACATGAATGAGCTCGTATAAATATACAGCTCCAGAAATGAAATGCAGTGTTCAAAGTCTTTTCTCCAGCAAGCACATACAGTTAGGTCCATAACTATTTGGACAGAGACCACTTTCTCATTTTGGTTCTGTACATTACCACAATGAATTTGAAAAGAAACAACTCAGATGACGTTGAAGTGCAGACTTTCAGCTTTAATTCAGTGGGTTGAACAAAACGATTGTATAAAAATGTGAGGCAACTAAAGTATTTTTTGAACACAATTCCTTCATTTCAGGGGCTCAAAAGTAATTGGACAATTGACTCAAAGGCTATTTGATGGGCAGGTGTGTTCAAGTCCGTCATTATGTCTTATCAATTAAGCAGATAAAAGGCCTGGAGTTGATTTGAGGTGTGGCGCTTTCATGTGGAAGATTTTGCTGTGCGGTCAAAGGAGCTCTCCATGCAGGTGAAAGAAGCCATCCTTAAACTGCAAAAACAGAAAAAAACCCATCCGAGAAATCTCTACAATATTACGAGTGGCAAAATCTACAGTTTGGTACATCATGAAAAGGAAAGCAAGCACTGGTGAACTGAGCAACGCAAAAAGACCTGGACATCCACGGAAGACAACAGTGGTGGATGATCGCAGAATCATTTCCATGGTGAAGAGAAACCCCTTCACAGCAGCCAACCAAGTGAACAACACTCTCCAGGGCTTGGTAGGCGTATCGATATCCACGTCTACCATAAAGAGAAGACTGCATGAAAGGAAATACAGAGGGTGCACTGCAAGGTGCAAGCCACTCATAAGTCCTCCAGAATAGAAAGGCTAGATGGGACTTTGCTAAAGAACATCTAAAAAAAGCCAGCACAGTTCTGGAAACATTCTTTGGACAGATGAAACCAAGATCAACCTCTACCAGAATGATAAAGGCAAGAAAAAAGTATGGAGAAGGCATGGAACAGCTCATTATCCAAAGCATAGCACATCATCTGTAAAACACGGTGGAGTCAGGCAGTATGATGGCTGCCAGTGGCACTGGGACACTAATGTTTATTCATTAGGTGACACAGGACAGAAGCAGCCGAATGAATTCTGAGGTGTTCAGAGACATACTGTCTGCTCAAATCCAGCTCAATGCAGTCAAATCAATTGGGCGGCGTTTCATGATACAGATGGACGATGACCCAAAACATACAGCCAAAGCAACCCAGGAGTTTATTAAAGCAAAGAAGTGGAAATTCTTGAATGGCCAAGTCAGTCACCTGATCTTAACTCAACTGAGCAGGCATTTCACTTGTTGAAGACTAAACTTCAGACAGAAAGGCCCACAAACAAACAGCAACTGAAAGTAAAGCCGCTGCAGTAAAGGCCTGGCAGAACATTAAAAAGGAGGAAACCCATCATCTGGTGATGTCCAGGAGTTCAAGACTTCAGGCTGGCATTGGTTTTCAACCAAGTATTAAAAATGAACATTTTATTTCCAGTTATTTAATGTGTCCAATTACTTTTGAGTCCCTGAAATGAAGGGATTGTGTTACAAAAAACACTTTAGTTGCCCCACATTTTTATGCAATTGTTTTGTTCAACCCACTGAATTAAAGCTTCAACGTCATCCGAGTTGTTTCATTTCAAATTCATTGTGGTAATGTACACAACCAAAATGAGAGAAAAATGGTCTCTGTCCAAATATTTATGGACCTAACTGTAGATATTATGAGAGAACTAAAAAAAAAATGAACCCAGTGCATGAGGGCTACCATGCATGGGAATGCTTGTTTGTGTGCCACTCTCTATATAGCGGTACATTTATGGAGATAAATATTTTTATACAACAGAGGATTTCATTTGTCTGTTTTTACATTGATTACGTTGAAGAGGAGGAAGAAGAAGAAGAAGACACCCTTTTTTTAAACATTTGTTCCTCCCAAGTTGAAGGATGACTTGAGTGTGCAACCTGTCATCTACATTACAAAGACTGAATCTTACTGCTGTTGAACAAGTAAAAAGATATTTTATCTTGCAGTGATCTGGTCCTTGGCTCATTGTGCCTTGATGTTAGTTTGACAAACGTCAGCGCCTGCTAACTGTAAATGTGAATAATGGTATGGATATGCCAATTAATTCATACCATAAAATGTTTATACTTTTTATATTTCTTTTTGTACAGATACTTTAATAGCACTGCTAGGTACTGTATTTCAAGATTCAGCATGAATGTTGTAGTCATGTACAGCTAGGCATTATACATACAAAGTACACACCGACATTATTAAGGCTTTGTCAACCATTTCAAGTATTTTTTTTCGCATTTTTCCCTGAATCTGACATCCATTACAAGAAAAAGTCTGTGACTGATGTTCTATTTATATACCAACATGAGTCAATATGTAAGGAACCTGCTTTATTGGATAAAACATTCTACCAGGAAAATCACATTTAGGTAAGATATCGCCTTTCTGTAATTTGCATGAGTAAAGTTGCAAAACTGTGTAATACAATATAAACAGTAACTATAATTGGACTGTGTATTAAATTACTGTGTCTGTCTCTGCAAAGGAAAACAAAATAAATGTTTTCTTTTTAATGTTTTCTTCAAAGGAAGGTCACTGCAGAGCAGAGATAATCATTTATTACAAGCAACTTGCAAGTGAATCACCTTTTTTATTGTGCTTCTTTTCATCAGGAGTGCAGTAAGTGGCTGATAGTTACTTGGGCAACACAGAGAAGAAAAGTTATTTTGTTGTTATTAGCTCCCGTTAAGTTGTGACTTTGGTAATAAATATATGAAGAGGGCTGCTATTTAGTGAAGGATCAAGCACTATTGATTTTAACAGCTTTCTCCGTTAGACTGGTGTAGACAGTAGGACAGCCCATCAGTTAATGAATGACACAAGAAAACTGCCCAATGCTTACAAGAAAGGATTGTTTTTCGTACATTACAATTTACACGTGATTATTTAAATCATATATAATTAAACATATATGTGTAAGGTGCCTTTATCTTAACATTTGCATGTAGAATGCAATAAAGCAAGATTGTGAGAATCATTAGTGTCCAATAATCAATCATCTTCATCAAGGTCAATGCCTCCAAGCTAAGAATCTGGACCAAAAGCATAAGAACTCCCATTACATCATTTAGCCATTTTAGAGCAACACTTGAACAACTTGCAACAAGAAAAAGAGACAATGGAGCAGTTCATGGACTGATCCACATGACCAGAGTTTTGAGAGACACCAAAATTTTTAAAGTAAAATGAAATTCCCTGAGTAAGTTACGAGTACTTACAGAGGGATTAGCAAAAGAAGATGTTTTCAACTACCATTGAATGGGTCTTACTTCAGCACTCCGTTCAGGCATTATTTCTCACGTAAGAAATAAAGCTGTATGATAAATCGTAAACTAGTCTCTATTGAGTCGGCCTGAAGTACTCAATTTAGGACTCTCTTAAGAGGCTTTTTAGGAGGATAGTCAAAGACGTTAGCTAAAGTTGATACAAAAGTCATTCGATCATTCACAAAAATTCTAGGCCGAAGAAAAATTGAAGTTAAAATCAAACCAAGTTTATTTTATAGTACTAAAAGAATGAACAGTCATGCCGATGGTAACAGAGAACTTAACACTTTGAATGTGAGGTACGAGTTAAGTTTTATGTCTGTTAAGGTGCAATGTACAATATAAGTGTATGTCAGTATAAGTACAGCCGCTAAAGACGCAACAAGATTGCTGCCGAGTCTTAGTTATCTACTTTAGTGCTGCCATCTAGTGGATGGCCAGAGATTTTTTTTTATTTGTTGATGGAACAGCTTGCAGAAAACTGTGCTATAAATAGACAGTCCATAATTATGTTGTTATGAGAAAGATTTAAAGCTGCTGATGTTTTGAAACAACTAGATATGCTGCAAGATGAATATTTTGATGATAATAACAGTTATTGAAATAGTGACAATTCAATGGATGACGTAGAACCTGTAGGCTCTGGCACTGATGCGGATAGCTGCCCCAAAGGTGTTTCTTCATTACATGGTGTCCGAATTGTCACGACTATCAGGACCACAGAACATGGATAATGTGCTGCCTACTGAGAGCAGACAGTTACCAACTACCAAATGAGTTGTGTGCAACAAGCGTGGACAGTTCCAATTAACGGGTTATATTTACGGCACATGTACATCCAAGCCTGCACTTTGCATGGTGCCATGCTTCTACTCTACTATTCTCATTAAAATGGAGGCTTTAAGTCATGTTGCTGGTGAAAATAACATAATTAAGAGTTTCTTTACATTTTTGACAAAGTAACTGTGGATAATAAAACTGCTGCTTCCTAATACATTTCTTTACCTTTTTTGTTTGTCATAATATAGTCATCCATCCATTAGCCGACCCGCTATATCCTAACCACAGGGTCACTGGGGTCTGCTGGAGCCAATCCCAGCCAACACAGGGCACAAGGCAGGAAACAAACCCCGGGCAGGGCGCCAGCCCACCGCAGTGATACAGTCAGTTATTTATCATTATATACATAGAGCTTATATTGCAGTGTCATGCTAATAAATGGTCCATCAGTCAATGTGTTAAACAAGAAATGCTCGAAATATGCATTTGTTTAGGTTTTCCGGCATAAAGAGTTGTCAAAATTCCCAGCAATCTGCCTTGGCTGGGATTGGCTCCAGCAGACCCCCGTGACCCTGTATTCGGATTCAGCGGGTTAGAAAATGGATGGATGGATACATACATTTATTTGTAAACCTACACAGAAAAATCATCAATGTTTCTTTATCACCATAAGAGTTAATTTTACTCTTAAAAAGCATTTGGAAAGCATATGTATGAACCTAACAAAGTTTACAAAATCATCCATCCATCCATTATCTAACCCACTATATCCTAACCACAGGGTCACGCTAACAAAATCAGATTCATTTTAAATTTTACCAGTCGAAACCACTCAAAGCACGTGGCATTAACAACAGGCTATCATGTAGTAATTTTGTGAATTTAAAAGTTGTGTACTGTTACAGATACTTTATTAATCCCAAGGGGAAATTCACATGTCATGATGTTAGCAGTGAAAGTTTCGAGGATGCCCCAAAGCCAAGTAGAGTAACTCTAGCAATGTGTTTGCTGCCATCAGCACTACTGAGTATGCTGTAAAATCTACAGCCACTCTGCAACAAAATGTGACAGGATCAGCCAGGTTACACATTTGTCTGATAAACAATAAGGAAAGCCGTTTGTTTGCTGTTGTATAAAGTTATTGGTCAGAATTATAACTGTATGTTACTGGGGTGCATCTGCCTCACTATGGGCTGGTATCTCGTATGTATCATCAAAAGGTAGGAAGCAAGTTTATTTTGACCATTTGTAACTGGATTTACATTAGTGTTAACAAAAATGAATCTACAAAAAAAAAACTGAAGACTCCATTTATATTGGCATGACTGGAATTCTAAAATGTATTTTAAAACACCCTTTTATGAAATCCTGGTGCCACTTCTGGTCTGAATTTACATGAAGATGATTATTAATACAAAACTCTGTCAATCTGATAAACTAAAGCAGGGGTCCTCAATCACGGTGGTCCTGGAGAGCCGCAGTGGCTGCAGGTTTTTGCTCCAACCCAGTTTCTTAATAAAAAGCTCTTATTGCTAAAGTAACACTTCTGCTTCACTTTAGTGATTTTGAGCCCTTATTGCTTCATTTGGTCTTAAACAGCTATTTGAATTGCTCCTTATTATCAATAACATGCAAATGACAAGAGAGAGCAGCATTTCTCCATTTAGCTTCTTTACATTTACACCTGTGTGTATTTATCTGCACTATTGGGTTTAATTAAATACTTGGAAGAAAAATGAAGAGAAAAAAGTGAAGGACTGAGAATTACTCGTCCATTTTAGCCTTCAAATCATTTGCATGATAGAAAGGGAAAGAAAATCTAGGATATGAGAATGACCTGACAGAGCAGAATTAATTTAATTTCATAGCTTGTTAGTGCTTTATTGTCAATAATTGCTTTCTAATTAAGCAACCAGGTCAGAACAAAAACCTGCAGCCACTGCGGCTCTCCAGGACTGGGATTGCGGACCCCTGAACTAAAGGAATGGAGTAGCACTTTTTACTTTTCACAAAACACGAAAAATGGGTCAGCTGTTCCTACCCTAAAATATGTCATGATTTTGTATCTCCTGGTTATATTTTGTTACCATACCGTTGCAATCTTTTTGATTTGTGTTCCTTTCTGTGCCAGATGTCATATTTTTATGAAAAGGGCAAATAAGAATGAAAAGCAGAATATAAAATAAAAGACAAAGGAGAAAATATGGACCCCCACCTTTTAATAAGCAGGGCTGAAGTAATTTTAATCAAACTGAACAGAATAACATGAATGCTTCAGCAAAATTCAGTGTTCACTGCAGCTTGCTTTACTTCAGCAGGCTCTGACCTAGAAATTCCTTGAAAGATTATGAACAAGTTAATTTGTTCAATTTGAGTTAATTCATTGTTTGCAAATTGAATTTTTATCTTTGCTTTAAAATAGTTGCATTGTTAATATAAGTGATACTTTTACTCCAGTTGAAGCTGAATTCCTCTCGCATTTGCTATTTTATATTTTTGGACAAAATGTAAAATGTTCCAGTAAGCTATAAATAAAATTACATCTATATATGTAATTTTTTATGGTGGTGGTGTATTTATTTATACTTTGAGTTACAATATTTATAGATAGTGTGACGGACAGCCGGGTCCAATGCCCGGCCGGGATGCCCCTGCTGCATATGTTCCGGGGGAGCCACAATGGACAGCTCAATACCTCCCCCGGGATGCTAGGTGGCAGCCTCCCTGGTCAGTGTTCGTTTCCCAGTCTCCCACGTGGCTCCATGGGACATGGAGTCCTCCACTGCCTGGTTGGGAGATGGGCTGGCCGCTAGGGGGTGCTGCCGAGAGCCAACAACCCGGTTGGATGAGTCATCAGCCCCACCCAGAGGTGCAATCAGGGCCAGCTGGTCAAGCACCTGGAACACTTCCGGGTGGGCTATAAAACGGGCCAGCCTCCCTTCATTCGGGGCCAGAATCGGGAGGAAGAGGACGAGGAGGAGGAGGAGGAGGAGTGGTGGTGGTGGTGGTGGTGCCAGGAAGGGTTATATAAAGTCTGTTTTGTGCTTTTGGGACTGTGTTGGGCCTGTGGGACATGGGGAAGGCGTGAAAGAAATAAAAAACCTATTTGTTTTACATGTGCCTCTGCGTAAGTCTGTGCCGGGTCAGGCGCTTTTACAATAGATAGATAGATAATAATATAATAATAATTATATCTTCATCATTGAAACCTATTGCTGTATGATGCAGGTACTTATGTATTTATCTACATTTAAATAATATTCAAAGATTTTAACGTGGTTGAGGTGTGTTTAGTTTTTCTGACTGAAAGACAACATACAAAGCAGAGGAACATCTCCAACACATTATTGTTGGCACAGTTGAAGATTTGTTTCACTACTAAAAATATAATCATGAGTGGAAATCAAGACAAACTGATGTCTGTAAAGGTGAGGAGACTAATTTCAACAAAGAAAAGCAATTTCACTGGCCCAATTACACATGGTGTTCATATGCATTTTGTTTTTGGGATGACATCCTGATGTGATTTAGCTGCATTACATCAATACCTGGACTTAAAAAACATCCCCACTGTCCACTTCACTTCCACACAGAGCTCTGATGTCCCTGTCTCGGTGCAAACTTGAGATTAATTCTAAATTACTGTACATGATTGCTTTAGTTAAATGTAGTTACTTCGCATTTCTGAGCACCAGCCAAAGTGGTCTCAGGTAACAGTACAATCTTAATTGCATTTACACCTGCTTTTTAATGTGATCATGTTCTGTTAGATCAGGGGTGTCAAACTCCAGGGGCCTCATGTATAACGCCGTGCGTAGAACTCGCTCTATAACATGGCGTAAGCACAAAAGCCGAAATGTGTTTACGCACAGAAAAATCCAGATGCAGGAATCTGTGCGTACTCCAACTTCCACGTTCTTCCGTTACATAAATCCCGATCAGCGTGAAAACTAACGCTCGTGCACGCGCATTATGTAACGCCCCAAATCCTCCCAGAATTACGCCTCTTTGAATATGCAAATCAATATAAATCACCCTTAAACTCAGCCTTCTGTGAAAAGACAATGGGAAAAGCACGGGGAAAATATAAGAATTTCAGCGAATACCAAGTGGAGGCAAAGGAAAAACATACTATTTGTTCAAATAAACCGTGGTATAATCAACAAAATGAAGCTGATCGAGTGACATAGCGTGTTGGAGAAACTTGAAAGCTCACGTTCACAAAATCGCACAGTGCCGGAAATAAAAAAGAAGTCACATATCAAAGTCGCCGTGAAAAGCCGAGTTGTAGCCCACTGTCTGAGTGTCATATGAAAGCTTATTAGGGTACAGAGAACAAAAGGCACACAGTGGGGAAAAAGCACGAAATGTCAACTTCAATCTCGACATTTCCACTTTAATCACGTAGTTTATTTTGTCATTTAGTAGAACATTATAAACTTCATCTTAAAATCGTTTAATTAACCAGTTTCTCAAAATTACATCGTAATTAAAGTAGCACGTTAAATGCGTTGTTTTGTATTTGATCTTCTACTCGTATGTGATCTATGTGTATGAATCACTACTTGCTTCTTAAACTGGCTCTCTTCCTCCAACTGGACACAGAGTCCATTACATTTGTGATATTACAGCTCTCTGAATAACTAAAATACTGAGATGTATATGTGATGTCATTTTCATGATGATAGGAGCTAAAGCACGTTATTAAACATGTGTTTCATGAGCCTCGTGCTCATGACAAGCATTTATCTTTTGTCGAAATTTGTCGCTGCGTTTTTAGCTGTGTTGTTATTTTCTCTTTCTGTTTTATATTCAATATATATTGGCATGGCCGCCCCAAGTGTCCTTGCTTTTCTTTCCCCAAGTAACTGATCGCCATACAATCAGCTCTGTAATAGACGTTAAGCCATCTGTAAGCTTAGCGCAGATTCTTCAAAACGTTTAAAGAACATTGAAATATCTTCGTAGTACATGTTTAATTATTCTATCCTTCACGACACTCCCAGTGAAGAATATAGATTATTTAAATGAAGTTAAAGTTTTATGTGTATAATTTAACAAACATATTTTGCTGCATTTCACCTTAAAAATGATATCGTCATCATATGTAAATATGCGCTTTATAAAGTGGCCCAGGTTGTGAGATATTATAACTGTAGTGCAAGTTTACAGTGGGGTGATTGTACTTACAAGTACAAACCGTTCTTCAAGGAGCAATTGATTGAGTGCATTTAAAGTTCTTGGGATTAAACTGTTTCTGAACCGCGAGGTCTGTACAGGAAAGGCTTTAAAACGTTTTGCAGTGGCTGAGACAGCGTGTCCTTAAAGCCGTATACCGATATTTCTCTTTCCGATCAGCTGCTGCTGTGATTCACACTCAGATACAGTGATATCAATACTCCGAGTCGCGCAGTGAGAGTAATATGGAAAAAGATGATCCGCTGTGGCAACTCCTAACGGGAGGAGCTGAAAGAAGAAGAAGAAGAAGAAGAAGTGAGAGTAACAACGCTAAAGCAGTTATGGTATTTGGAATACTATGGCTGTTCCCTGGACCATTATATTGTTACAAGTTAATTACAATCAGATTCATTACACTAATAAACAATATGCGGTTAGTTTCTGTGTATTTATAAAGCCGCGTCATGAAAATAATGAGTAATCACACAAGAACAGTAGCATTGCTTTGACGCTGGGTGCCGCCAGTCTGCAAAACCGAGCGGAGAACTTGCGTACGACAAGGCATGAGGTACCGTGGAAAAGTGCGTGGCTTTACGCCAAGTGTAGGTTTTATACATCGCGATTTGAATGTGGAAAAGTTCTTACGCAACATTTCTGTGCGTACGCACCGTTTATACATGAGGCCCCAGGCCTGGAGGGTTTCATTCTAACCATCTTCTTCATTAGTGACCAGTTTTCACTGCTATTTAACTCCTTTTCCCTTTATTTTAATAGCCCAGTTATTAAGGACTCAGTCCTCTGAATTGATTTGTTTCTTCATGAAATGGCAGCCAAACAGAAATGAGACGTGAAACGAGCCAACAGATGAGCGGCTAAACTGGGATTTCAAACTCCAACCAATTTCACTCCAACCAATCTACTAATGAGAAGCTGATTCTTGCTGTTAATTAAGCCTGTTATTTAATTCCGTGGCCTGTTGCTGCTCTCATTCTGCCACAGAAGACATTTTCAAAACTGTTGATTTTCTGTTCGTCAAAATTTTTTGGTGACCTGAGAGATCAACCTTACCGAGACCTTCACCTTTCTTTATTTTCAGATATTGTGTGATGGGCACGGGTGAACTGGTCATGTGTCCGCTCGTTTTGTGTCTCATTATTGTTTGGCTGCTAATTAAAAAAGGAGACAACTAAGGGGCCTGAATCAAGTTAAATAAAACTAAAGCAAAAGAAGTTAATTAGCAGCAAAAACTGGTCACTAACGAAGAAGATGGTTAGAATGAAAACCTGCAGCCACTGCGGCCCTCCAGGCCTGGAGTTCGACATCTGTGTATTAGATTGTGATTGAATCACAGAAAATGAATGATAAAGGGAACTCCATCCAAAAATGATGCGGTTTTAATATATTACTTACCCCATGTAGTCTGCAGTTATGGCCAAAGAAATCTTACATATTTTCATGCACAACAGAGATAACAAAGTTTCTAACAGAACAGGCATGGACAAAAGAAAACAACATCAAAACACACTGCTCATGTTGGATAGTCCACATATCAAGTCATCCAGTAGTATGCTCATGACATCCCAAACACGTGTATTTTTATTAAAATGTTATTAAATTGACCGCTTTGCTGTTGTGAACAAAAATAGAACACACCCAACCTCAACTGAGCATATAAGGTAGCTACAGTAATTTGAAAAACGAAACAGAACATGAAATCAATATCACATTACTTGGTATCTTGATTTTTTTCTCACCGTTAGGAAGAATCACATTAAATTTGAAAAAATCCACCAAGGAAGACTACATTTACTTCTTCCGCTTTGTGGAAAAGAAGCCAGTAATATAATGCTCCTGTTTTAAAGAAGCACAGAGTCCTGCTATGGAATGAACAGATATGCATGTATAATAATGTATGTATGTATGTATGTATAAAATTGTTTTTCAGTTGTTTGCCGGTCTTGTCCTGACCAGTAAATGTCTGTTGCACAGTAGTTGACACTGCTGCTAGTGGAGTGTGCACCTCAAGTAATGCAAATGTGTGTCATCTGCAGGTTCTTTCCATGTTATCGTTACCTCTTTTTCACCTCAAAACCATTGTACCTTTATGTACCATGGTACCATTTCAATTTAGGCAGTTCATAGCCAATAGATTTTGTGAAGCTCATTTGTTACTTATCATTTAAATCTATATGGTTGTATTTTGTCAGATGATTACAACGTAAAAGAGTATGTCAGTGATCTGATGCCAATCAAATCAAATCAGGCATCATCACTCCATTGTTTGATGGATTTTTTGTGATGTGAAAAGTGTGTGAACTTATGTGTTTCACTAGTCTTTAACAAAACAGGAAGAGATAATGATTAGTTAGGTCAGGTTAGAGAAATCTGCACACATAAAGGAAAATTCTAGTATGGCCCCAAGAGAATATCAAGCTAAGAACATCACTGTTCAGGAAAACACTAAATTCCAAACAACTGTACAGTACTTGTACTCTACTGACCTGATATTTGACCATAACAGTACAGAATGTTTGACACTCTTCTATTGCTGTGACATTACCACCTCACATTTAATATCAATTCTACCCCTCCTAGAACATACAAAGGTTTTCATGGTCAGCCAGGTTTGTTCTTCTCTCAGGTCTCTGAAGGGGCTGTATGTGCAACAGTTAGTGTTTAGTCCTAATGGTGGCACAAAAGATGAAGTCATCCTTAATTAAAATTTGTTATACTACTTTATTTCTATAAAGACAACCATAGTCATTTCATATTTTGATGGATTAAGAAAAAAATCTAAGTATGTTAAAGTATTAATCACTTTAAGCATGACATTACAAAGTAAGTTAGCTGTGTAAAATGAGACGCCTTGACACAAGACCAAGATTTGGAGCAGCCACCCATGTACTTGACCTTGGCTGCAAAATAAGCAAATTTTTCAACATAATAGTAATAATATTAATTATAGTTCTTTGATTTTATATAGCGCTTTTGTACAGAACAGAGTCCAAAACAGAACTGATCAACAGAGGAAGGGAGTGAATTTTTATAGGGAGGTTGGCAGAAGTGATGTGGTCCTCGGGCCGGCACAGGAAGTGATGTGGTCCTCGGGGCCGGGACAGGAAGTGATATCTTCAGAGCTGAGGCGGAAGTGACGTCTTCGTTTTCAGGTGAAATTTCCCATGTCTGGTCTGCGGGGACAAAATAAGAGGGTTGAATGCACCCCACCACCCTGTGGCTGGCCATGGAATTCCTTTCTTTTGGTCCCTGTGGCTGGCTCCCATGCGCACGTGTGTGACAGCTGATAATATATTATTAAAAAGCAGGTACTTATGGAAGACAAAGCCCACAAATGCTTATTTCAAAGAGTGATCAACATGCGTGTTTGTTTAATGCAAAAATATGTGTGATTCGTTTCTTTTTTTCTTATGGGATCAAGAAGCGGACTTTATGACTGATTGATTAAATCAGAAACTATAAAATTGCAAGGAGTCAACTGAATCTTAAATTGGCAAAACTAGATTTAGTCACGCAAAGTCAGAAATTTGAATTTGATCAGATTTATTATTTCTTGACTAAAATGAAACTTCAGTCAAGGAAGCATCTGTAGCTTCTCAGCCTTAAATAAAATGATAAGTCCCACATCGTCATGTTGGCATGTTGTGTAGCTGCATCACCTCAACTGGAGAGCATCCCACCTAGGCAATTGTATGACAGAGGTGATATTCAAAAAAGTCACTTGAAAATGAAAGCATCACATTAGAATAGGCAAACTCTTTGTTGGGGGATCAGGAGGAAAGTCCCGATACAGAGAAAAATAAAGGAAAAAGTCATGTGAAAAATCCAATATGCGATGGTCAATTAAACAAAGGGTTTAGGTCTTAACATTAAAGTCTTCTTGGAAGTGCCCGCCAGCCACACAACACTGAAAAGATTCAAGTGCTCAAAGCTGGCCAGACATACATGCTGTATACAATGCTACTACTAGTTCAATAAGCTATGCGCCACCATCTTTTATAGGCAGAGCGTGGTGACATAACATATGCTGTGCCATATCATGACATGTAACTGGTATCTGACCCAGCAACAGTAAATAAGATAGCCATGGACATTAAAAACACACAAAACAATGGCACCCACGTTAAGAGAATAAGAATAAAATGATTCCTGGACTTATCCAGGAATGTTTATTTGACTTTTTTGTTACCGTTGTTTATTTTTATGTTGTATTTTTTGAAAATATTGTTCTGTTTATTTATTATTTAGTATTTATGTATTGTGTGTTTACTGTGGGTGGTACCCCAAGAGGCGGGGCCACCATCATATCACTGCTGAGGGACTGTCCTCAGCCTATGCTATCCTTCATGCTAGGAGGAGGTCCCTCAGTGCTTCACTGATTGTCAAAGAATTCATTTTTGTGGTTTCTGATTATGTTGCTTCTGTTTTTCACTTACAATTTCTGGATTACAAATTAGGATTTGTTAGTTGTGGGTTGGAGGTTAGAATTTTTTGCCCCGATTTGGTTCTTTTGTTAAATTCTACTTCTTTCATTTATAAAAATTCTTTGCTGTACTTATCTCTCAAGCCAGAGGTTAAATGGCTTCCTTTCCCTTGTTTTATTTGAGGTATTTAAAATACTTAGAATTTATTACCTATTTTTGGTCCTATGCAGGCTGAAGCCGGCTTGTGAAAACTGCTGTCATTCTGCTTGAGGGAAGACTTATCTCTTGGCAGGCCAGTGAAGATTCGTCACTCATCACCATTTCATCAACCTTTATACTACTTTGTGCTGCATTGTTTGCAACAGTTCCAAATGTGCAAAATTACTTTCAAGACTCTGTAGATCCTGTGTGTTGTATTTACCCAGTTTTTTGGCACTTATTCAACTCTCAGCCTACTTTGAAAGAGGTCTCTCCCTGAATTGCTTTTCTTCCATTTTGTTCCTTGCAAGTTTTTACTGTTCTTCGTAGGAAGTCAAGGCTAGGAGACTGTCAAAAAATAGGGCCTGTAATTTTAGGCTATACTTAAAATAAACTGTTGTTGTTGTTAAAGTAAAATGCAATTCATCCATGAATTTGTGTTTCAGATACACCTCGTTCAATATGTTGGGCACTGCAAAATAGCCTATACAAGACTACTGCTGAGTCTCAACTTGAGGCATTTCCTCAGACCTTGTAGTGTCTGTAGCAGATCCACCCATCTCAGTTAGATGAATGTACAACAACATGTTGACTAATACATCAAAACCACACTTTTTCAGGAGAATTACAATCTCTTACTGTTCCCTAATGAACAGCAACTGCTTGAGACTTGCAATTACATGCTGCAGTGAAGACAGAGATGATTATGTCTCATTCTTCAAAGGAGAGTCTGGTAAACTCATCTCTTGTATTACACTGCATCAAGCAAGGTACTTGTAAAAACTGATCAATAAGGAGTCCATATTTGTGCTTGATGATCATTTCTGCTAATTATGTTCCCCATTTAGTTTTAACAACTGTAAATGACAAAACAGCACTGCATCTGAAAAATGGGATACTAATGGTCCCAGAAATATTATTCTTGCCTTTATATTTTCCACAAGAGATTTAGGAGAGCATCAAGAGAGTTCTTTATTATCCCCACTTTTACACCAGAAGTCAATATAACGAAAAGCAGAAGAACACAAAACAAAGAATAAATAGATCAGTTAGATTAGATTAAATCAATTTTATTAATCCCATGGGGAAATTCAGATGTATACAGCAGCAGAAACATAAAAGGATACAAGGATACAGACTCACAGGACAAATAATACAGCCAATCACTCACTCAATCAATCAATCAACAAATGCATATTTTGCACAAGAAGAAGAATTAAATTGCCTGATAGAAGTGGGCAGAAAAGACCCCCAGGGGTACTAAATGTTTTAGGACCAGCCTTTCAAAGGTCTTTGATAGATAGATAGATACTTTACAAATCCCAAGGGGAAATTCACATTGAAAAAAAATAAATATAAACACTGTGCTAAACCCGGGTGGCTCCACGTTAGCATCTGTAATGTTAGTTGTTAGCCACGTTTCACTAAAATACAACAAACTGCATTCTCTGTATGTCCTGACATTTTTCACCAGTGCAGCCAGTTCGTTGATCTTAAGTGGTAGTGAGTTCACATTTCCCAGGATCACAGAAGGCACTGAAGGTTTGTAGCGCCACTTTCTTGCTAGACGCTTGGCTTTCATCTTAGCGCCGGCTCTGCTTCCACGATACGACCTTCTTACCTCGTCAGGTAAATAGGGAATCACACCGGTGCGGGCATTTGTTCTCAGCACTTGAAGTTGACTACTTGAATAGATGAGTCTCGGTGTGTAAAAATCCATGTCCAAGTAGTAATAAGTGTCCAGGGAATGAGTCCACATAAAAGAAAGTGGTTGGAGTTAACAGTGAAATAGAGAAAAAAGGTAGAAAGAAAAAGTTATGCACGGAGCTGTTGGAATGGCTGCCACTCGCGGCGGCATCTCTATTCTTTGTGACATATGAGTAAGATCAAGGAGTCCTTGGGATCATTGGAATGCCCATTCTTTGGCAGTGGCACCACACAGGATATTTTCCACAGCTGGGCAACCTTCTGCAAGTTCAGTGAAAGGGAGAACAAGTGCTGAACGACCCAAGAGAGCTGGCTGGCAAATGTTTTTAGCACCAAATGCACCAAAAGGAATAATATGTTAAACTGCTAGTAGGCTGTAAATGAGAAATTAAAACTGTTATTATTATTGGAATTGGGAATCTATTTTCTGAGGTGGAGTAGTCAGAATACTTTGACCAAAAGTTCTGAAGTATTTTTCAAAACAGGGAGAGCTTTCATAATGTTAAGACAGCTACTAAATGTATTTTTGTTATGTTACAGATAGGGTCTGTTCCTTGGCTAATGGTTATTTTCCTTCTTGTTGATAATTTAGTTATTGTGGAATTATTATATTTCATGTGCTTGTTTATGTAACTTTTATTAGTTTTGCTTCATTCAAATATGGTTTAATTACATATTATCCTGCAATCAAACGGTGTCTTTTCTAAGGCCATGAATTAGCAGCCGACACTTCCAGGATTGGAGCTGTTCCAGTACAACCACTGAATAAGTAGGTTCAGAGGTGATTAGATATTTAAGATCATTTGTTTCCATACTTTTATCATTTCGGTTTGAATGAGTCACACTGATCTTCTCTGAAATGCTTCAGTGATTTCCCTTTATGTTTAGCAATCTAAACCCAGTTTTTTTTCTGAGTGAAGTCACACCAGTGCATTACAACACCTCAGGATGGTATCCACCAATTAAGACTCACACTAGAGCTGTATTCAGCATTTCATTAGCTCTTTGTTATATGTTTGAATTCTGGATTGAACTAGTTTGCTTTGGGCTGCCCTTTTTCTGTACACCCTTTTCACTGTATACGTTGCAGTTTTCTTGCTTACCTTTTTTATTGAACACATTATTTTATATATATATATATATATATATATATAAGGTACTTTGTTTCATCTTATTCTAAAAGCCAGAGGTTTGCATTTTTCCTCCCCCTTGACATTTTGAGTTTTTTAAACTTTTAAAAACCTGAGCCCCATTTTGGTTCTGTTCAGGCCATGAAGCCTCCCTTTTTAGTTTTACTCTGGCTGCCTTTGGTGAGGCCTATTTTTAGTCAGAATCATTGACATTGTGGTCAGGTTGGTCAAATGTGGAGTCCTGCTCACCCTTTTTGTCATTTGGTACTGTAACTGCAAATTCTTTGCTCATCAAAATCACAACATGAATGTTTAAGTAGGCCGCTTGCTGTCACAATAGTAGTGTTGTGGTTCTGCCCCCTTTACCACACCATAAAAAATCCAAGAACAGTAACTAACAGTAACAAAAAATAATATTACACAACTAGATAATGCTATTTAAAGAATATTACAATACAATACAAAAATAAAACAATAACATAAAACACAAAAGAATGAATAAAAACACCAAAATAAACACATGGAAAGAAACTAAAGGCTAAACTATGATATTTTGCTAGCAAAGTATATTTGTACAGATTAATATACCTCATTTGTCCCACTAATTTTATTATTTCAGCAGTTATTGAGTCATTTGACCGTTGTGTAATTTACAACAATGGCCATACAGCATTTTACTTCTGTCTACTCACTGTAAATATTTTCCAACAAAGTTCAATGTAAATTCCACAATGAGATAAAGTTTTAAAGTATGTGGTAATTTTAAACAAATATCTGGGGTTTTCTTCTGTTATAGCCTCTCATTCTGGCACATTTTACATACTTTTCAGACCAGTCCACAAAAGCCCCATTCAAATATCTGTATGGTTCTTGTTCAAAAAATACCCAGAGTCCTGTTTTCACTTTTGCAAATGATTTTTGCCTATATTACTATATTTTACAGACGACAGGTTAATGGTTTTGCAAGACTCCAATTACAAATATTTTACAGCGAAGGGATAACCCTATGATTTGATAAATTTTATTCTTAACACAATTACAGCCACAACTATAAGAAGGGTGTAAAACTGGAAAAATAAGATTGGGTAATAATGAAATTATGCATGCTCACACTCTGCCTCGCTCGGTATTCGCTTCATTTTAAGCCAACAAAAATTGCTGTGATCCCAAAAAGACTGAACTTCAACATGTCTAGTCTGTCAGTTTTTTATTTCAAATGTACCTTTTTCTGTCTAAAAGCCTTCAGTGCAATTTTAACTCCCAGCCATTACAACATCTAACGTTTAAATGACAACCACCTGTTTCATTTTTTTCCCCCCGCCTGTCTTCTGGCCAATTCATACTGGACTGAGACTACTTTCTTCAGGATTGTTAATGACTTCCTTTTAAAAATATGGCTTCAAGAAGAAAGCTTGGAGTGTTAAAGCAGTTATCAAAACCAACAAAGTGGAAGTAGGCAGATCAAAATTGATTCTAGCAATGTACCGTAAAGTAAAAAGTTTTAAAAAGATTGTATATTGTTTAAATATAAATATATTAAAATGAACTGGTTATATACAGGCACAGTGGTGCAGCGGTGGCACTGCTGCCTCCTAGTAAGGGGACTGGAGTGTATGTCCCAGGTGTTTCCTGAATGATGTTTGCCTGTTCTCCTCATGTCTGTGTGGGTTTCTTCCAGGTGCTGTGGTTTCATTCCCACAGTCCAATGACATACACTCACCTAAAGGATTATTAGGACCACCATACTAATACGGTGTTTGACCCCCTTTCGCCTTCAGAACTGCCTTAATTCTACGTGGCATTGATTCAACAAGGTGCTGAAAGCATTCTTTAGAAATGTTGGCCCATATTGATAGGATAGCATCTTGCAGTTGATGGAGATTTGTGGGATGCACATCCAGGGCACAAGCTCCCGTTCCACCACATCCCAAAGATGCTCTATTGGGTTGAGATCTGGTGACTGTGGGGGCCATTTTAGTACAGTGAACTCATTGTCATGTTCAAGAAACCAATTTGAAATGATTCGAGCTTTGTGACATGGTGCATTATCCTGCTGGAAGTAGCCATCAGAGGATGGGTACATAGTGGTCATGAAGGGATGGACATGGTCAGAAACAATGCTCAGGTAGCCCGTGGCATTTAAACGATGCCCAATTGGCACTAAGGGGCCTAAAGTGTGCCAAGAAAACATCCCCCACACCATTACACCACCACCACCAGCCTGCACAGTGGTAACAAGGCATGATGGATCCATGTTCTCATTCTGTTTACGCCAAATTCTGACTACCATTTGAATGTCTCAACAGAAATCGAGACTCATCAGACCAGGCAACTTTTTTCGAGTCTTCAACTGTCGAATTTTGGTGAGCTCGTGCAAATTGTAGCCTCTTTTTCCTATTTGTAGTGGAGATGAGTGGTACCCGGTGGGGTCTTCTGCTGTTGTAGCCCATCCGCCTCAAGGTTGTGCGTGTTGTGGCTTCACAAATGCTTTGCTGCATACCTCGGTTGTAACGAGTGGTTATTTCAGTCAAAGTTGCTCTTCTATCAGCTTGAATCAGTCGGCCCATTCATTCTCCTCTGACCTCTAGCATCAACAAGGCATTTTCGCCCACAGGACTGCCGCATACTGGATGTTTTTCCCTTTTCACACCATTCTTTGTAACCCCTAGAAATGGTTGTGCGTGAAAATCCCAGTAACTGAGCAGATTGTAAAATACTCAGACTGGCCCGTCTGGCACCAACAACCATGCCACGCTCAGAATTGCTTCAATCACCTTTCTTTGCCATTCTGACATTCAGTTTGGAGTTCAGGAGATTGTCTTGACCAGGACCACACCCCTAAATGCATTGAAGCAACTGCCATGTGATTGGTTGATTAGATAATTGCATTAATGAGAAATTGAACAGGACTTCCTAATAATCCTTTAGGTGAGTGTATATGTGTGTGTGTGTTCAACCTGTGATGGACCTATGATGCCTTTTGCCTGATGACTGCTAGGATAGGCTCCAGCTGCCCCATGACCCCTGAGATAATTGGGTGAGGAAAATGTTATTAAAATTGTGATAATAAACTGTTTGGAGAAATGACTAGAAAATTTAAAAATGCTCCAACTTTCAAACCGGCTAACAAGTCTCTGAATACACCTGAATGTTGCACCATGCCTCCAAATTCTACTTGTTTATAATTCCATCTATCATATACAGTATAATCTGATTTTAGTGTAGCTATTCCCACAGATTTTGAGTAGCTGCTCCCATTAGCACATTGGGTGTTTAAACTATTTGCATCTTCCACCACAAATGATGTGCATTTGCCACTGACTGAAATTGTCTGAATTTGTGAAATAACGAAATGAAAGTTCCTCTTATCAAACCCTAACCCTCCTGAAGCATTGAACACATAGCTGGGCCTGTCCCGACCCTTTTAATGTTATGTGCTGTTTTATGTATAAAGAACCTATTTAGACGGGGCAGTTTTATACTATAGTATGATGAGTTGGATGGTTCGTCTCCAGACTACTTTATTGTATTTGCTATTTTATGTATATGTTTTCTATCAGATTGTATTTTGTTTATTAAATCTGTCCTTGTCATCTATGACCCATCTTAGAATTAGTACAGTGGATCGAGACTGGTATTTTAAAATGAGTTCATCAAGAACACAGCTGGAAACTTGTTAAGGGTAAATTTCACACAAATATTAGGAAGTTTTTCTTTACACAAATAACGATAGACACTTGGAACAAGCGACCAAGTAGTGTGGTAGACAGTAAGACGTTAGGGACTTTCAAAACTCGACTTGAGGTTTTCTTGGAGGAAACAAGTGGATAGGACTGGCGAGCTTTGTTGGGCTGAATGGCCTGTTCTCGTCTAAACTGTTCTAATGTTCTAATCTGGGTCATCCTCTGAGCAGCAGTTGCAAATGGCTTGACCATCCTCTCTGGATTTATCTCTTTCAGTGGACTGTATATTTCCACTTAAAATTTAGTATTCTGCAAGGTTAAATAAAGAGTTGTGAATTAGTTCTACGAAAGGTGCTACATTTGATAAAAAGTGATCAGCTCATTCAGCTGGTGAAACTGACCGAACATCCTGCTCTTTATACAACTCCATCAGTCCTTGCTGTGACTGTTGATTTGACAGAATAATAGAAAAGCCACTTAGCATGTAAACACAGCCTATGAACTAACACTTATCAATATGTGCAATGCTCTGAATAATTATTCTGATTTTTAAGCATAAAAAAGTTGCACACTTGGAGTTCTTTGGCTGTGTAAACATACTGATTAAGTTGAAATTGATTCTTAATTTACTGTGCAAGTAAATGTTCTGATTTTCAAGAAAAGCAATCTTGTTCAGATTGCAGATATTTTGGTGAAGTTTGCTTCAATTGCTGCTCTATCAAGCACTGGTAATTACGTTGTTTTGTTGTGGCCATGACTGTAAATGGGCTGGGAGAGTCTGAATGCGTGTAATGAATGCCTTAAAAATTTCGAATTGGCACTCATTTATGAAGCGCACTGCTCAATACCGGTGCCAGGAAAATATACATAATCGCAAGGAAGCAGTGCATTGTGATTAGACTCAATTAATATATGTAATTCTACACTGACCTTAGGAATGACTACATCGTTAAACTGTTTGTCTGCTGGAGTTTTTGTATTTGACATTGAGTAGAGATGTGCCTTTTTAATATTGTAGGATTTGAAAAATAAAAATATTACCTTGCCCACCCAGGGGCAGTCAATTTAAATGTAGGAACTGAGTGAATTTTAAGTTGGCAAATTAATAATCACTTTTGCCTTTATTAATACCGGTAAGGTTCCCTGGCATTTTGACTTACTGTATATCAACGCTGTAAAACCCAATTAGTTAATTCAACTTAAACAATTTTAAGGAAGCAGATTACCTCAAAATAATCAAGTTAATTAACCTAAATGTGTTGTGTACTTGGTAATCAAAAGCTTTCAGTTTCACTAATCAAATATTTGGAGTTGTGTTGACTGTTTATAATTGAGTAGACAAACTCTTTTCTTTTTATTACACATCAATGAAATTACATTTGCTAAGAATACTTCAGATTTTTACTTTCCACATTGTGATGTTTTAAATTACTTCTACTTAATTTTAGTATACAGTTTGTAGTATTATATTTACATTAAGTAATGATATTATGAACACACTTTGTCACCACAGGGCCATATTTTATTACCCAGGTCGAAAAGAAGAAAATTGCAAGTTATAAAATTATTCATATTCAAGATACATTGCATCAAGTGGAATATACAGAATAAAATTTAACAAATGCCCATGAGAAATGCAGTACATTTTCACCTCTAAATAACTTAAGAACGTTTGATCTCTTTTCCCACAAGGGTCATAACCACAAGCACTGAACACTGAACACACCCAACAGTATAAAAAATATAAAACTGTTCAGCTGTAAACCATGAAAGACACAGCAGCTCTTAATGAAAATTCAGTGTGCAAATAAGGGCACACAATTCTGACATACAGTATACTGTAATCATCCAGCTCGCTTTTAATAAGTAAGAAATTAAAACAAAACTTCTGAAAGAATTTAAATGACTGTGTGGGTGTCACAGACACACAGAAGAATGAATGCAGACCAACAGAAATACCCTCTGACATACAGTTCCCCATCTTGTATTTTACAACATTTACTTCTATAGCACATTTTCCTACAAATGAAGAAGCTCAAAGTGCTTTACAAGATCTGTGGGGACGTGATATCTGTATGATAAGTGGGTTTTTTTGGATTAGGAGAAATGCTGAATCTGGCCTCCACGTTTCTATATTGTTGACATGCAGTTCTGATATTGGTATACTGTATTAGTTTATGTATAAATGGTACTGATATTGACAATGGAATTCGATTTCTTTCTCTTTTTTGAAGTATTGTAGCTGTTCTGATCTAGACATATTGCCAGTATATAAAGTAGAGTTTGACATATAATTTATAGTATTTGAGTATAGTGTCAGGGCGGCACGGTGGCGCAGTGGTAGCGCTGCTGCCTCGCAGTTAGGAGACGCGGGTTCGCTTCCCGGGTCCTCCCTGCGTGGAGTTTGCATGTTCTCCCCGTGTCTGCGTGGGTTTCCTCCCACAATCCAAAGACATGCAGGTTAGGTGGATTGGCGATTCTAAATTGGCCCTAGTGTGTGCTTGGTGTGTTTGTGTGTGTCCTGTGGTGGGTTGGCACCCTGCCCAGGATTGGTTCCTGCCTTGTGCCCTGTGTTGGCTGGGATTGGCTCCAGCAGACCCCCGTGACCCTGTATTCGGATTCAGCGGGTTAGGAAATGGATGGATGGATGGAGTATAGTGTCACACTTCTCTGCTATGGTTGCAGGTTCTTTTTTGCGTAAAGGTAGATTTTAATAATTGTAACGTTTAAGTTTAAGTCTGCTATATTGTCATCCTTCTCCATTTTTTTTTTTGAGCTATTTTCAAAGAGCAATACAAGTTCAGTGTCAATGGTACAATACCAAGAGGAGGAGGTTAGGAGCACACACTGATACAGCGCATTGCCGTACCCACCACACAACAAACCAACTCAAGATCCCAGATTAGGTTGCAGCCATCCAACGGTGATACCTCAGCACCTCACCAGTTCAGATGGAGTGGAACAGTGGGAGTTTTTTTTTTTTTTATGGTGGCTGGAGTGCCAATTCCGCAACTAACCCCCAAGATTTTCCCTTACATGGGCCTACATTCAGGGATGGATGCAGATTATCGTCATACCCAGGATGGAGCAATTGCAGGTGAAGGGCCTTGCTCAAGGGCCCAACAGAGCAGAGACCCTTTTGGCATTTTACGGGATTCAAACCGGCAGCCTTCTGATTGCCAGTGCAGATCCCTAGCCTCAGAGCCACAACGCCACCCAAGAATACCAAGAAAGACCCCAAAAAAATAAAATAGTATGCACGGAATACACCATATAATATACAACAATATATAAAACATTCTGTATGTACTGTATATGTAGTGCACACAGAAAGCATTCACCACACTTTACTTTTTTCACATTTTGCTGTGTTGCAGCTTTGCGCTAAATCATTTAAATTCATTTTCCCCACATGAAGCAACACTCAATACACCAGAATGACTAAACAAAAAAAAAAGGATTTCAGAAATACTTGCAAATTTATTTAAAATAAAAAACTGAAATATCCTTTTGACACAAGTATACAGACCTTTTGCTCTGACACTTGGAATCTGGCTCAAGTGTAGCCTGTCCTATTGATCATCATTGAGATGTTTTCATACTTTGTTTAGAGTCCACCTGTTGTCAGTTCAATTGATTGACATTATTAGGAAAAGCACACACCGGTCTATAGAAGGTTCTACAGTTGACGATGTGTATTACAGAAAGAAACAAGCCATGAGGCCAAAGGAACTACCTTCAGAGCTCAGAGATAGGATTGTGGAAGGATACATAACATTTCTGCAGCACTGAAAGTTCCCAAGAACTTAAATAGAGGACGTTTGGAACGACCATGACTATTTCTAACACTGTCTGGGAGCAGTTGGAGAGAAAGGCCTAAATAAGAGAGGTGACCAAGAAGATAAAGATCACTCTGCTTGTCAGTGCAGACAGAAACCTATTTGGAGCCGCAGGCAGGGTGGATGAACATCGCTCCTCATTGTCCATAGAAGGTACTCAGTACTGTTAGAATTTAGTAACCTGTGTGTGTGTGTTGTGTCACTGCACAAACGGCGCCTCTTTGTGCAAATACCATGAACTTCAGGAAGCGAGTGCTGCATGGTGTGCGGAACATGCACACTATTCATTTCATTAATGGTGCCCACAAAGCATCATCAGAGATTTTAGCAACCTCTTCCTCAATGTCCAGAGTGCGAGTCCCTTAACTTTCATAAATGGCACCCTTCAGATGGCAGAGTCTTGGGCCCAAATGGATTGACCGACTCTGCAAGTTATACTCCATATACCTGTGTTGAGATGGGAGAAACTTCAAGATGAACAACTCTCACTACAAAACCACCAGCTTTGTGGTAGAGTGCCTAGATGGAAGCCTCTCATCCGTAAACACACATGAAAGCACACTTGGAGGTTGCAAAAGGGCACCTAATGGACTCTCCGACAGTGAAAAACAAATTCCCTGGTCTGATGAATCCAAGATTGAACTGTTTGGCTTCAATCCTAAGCTTTGTGTCTGGAGGAAACCACCATTGCAGCACTGAAGCATGGTGTTGGCAGTATCACATTGTAGGATTGTTTTTCAGCATCAGGGACTGTAAGACTAGTCAGGGACAAGAGAAAGCTGAACAGAATGAAGTGCAGAGATATCCTTAATGAAAACCTCTCCCAAAGCACTCTGGCCCTCAGACTGGGCCTAAAGTTATCCATTCAAAAGGACAACGACTATAAAGCAAAAAGTAAAGACAGCACAGAAGAGCCTTACAGACAACTTTGCCAGTGTCTTTGAGTGACCCAGGCAGACTCTGGACTTGAACCCACCGAAAAAACCTGAAAACAACTGTTCACCAGCGGTCTCCATTCAAGAGCTTCAGATGATTTGCAAAGAAAAGTGGCATACCTAAGATGTTTGTTGCATCCTGCCTAAGAAGATTCCAGGCCCTCATTACTGCCAAAGGAGCTTTAAGAAGTACAGAGTAAAGGATCTGAATACTTGTATCAATGTGATATTATAGTTTTTTTCATTATTAATACATTTCCAAAAAATTCTAAAATCCTGCTGTTGCTTTGTCATTCTGGAGTATCAAGTGTTGCTTGATCTGGCGAAAAATGAATGTAAATGATTTTAGCACAATTTTGCAACATAACAAAATGTGAAAAAAGTGAATGGGTCTGAATACTTTCTGTAAGCACTATATATATATATATATATATATATCTCTCATATATAAATGTTGTCACAAAAACGACAATAGACATTGAGAAAGTTTGGGGCAGCCACCCGTAAAATTGTTCCTGGGTGCAAAACTGATTCAATAACAAAGACATGTTCATTCAACTGAGTCCAAAATAGAACTGATCTTCTGGAGACAAGATGGCGGCTTTAAAGGCCAGCAGAGGAAGTGATGTCATCAATACCGGAACTGGAAGTGATGTCATTGGCTGTCCCAGAGTCGGGAGGGATTTCCCTAGGAAGGTCTGCAAAAGATCGAGAGGGAAAATTAGTGCACTTCGCCACCCCCTGGCCTGGCATGGAATTACATGTATTCAAGCCCTTTAGTTGTCTCCTAAACACACGTGTGTGACAATGTCTACATGAGGAAGTGTGTGTGTCTGTCCGGCCCGGAAGTGAGAGGTGGAGTCGGGGTGAGGGCTCCACCTCCGAGGAAACAAAAAACTCGCTTAGCCGCTAATAACACAAGCAAGGTGAGCACGTTGGCCAAATGAAACCTCCAATAAACGACAAAGTCGCTTAGCTGCTAACATTGACAAAACGGTATCCCTTTTACTTTTCCTCCTGCCGCTAATATACAAGTGGTGCGAGCATGTTGGCAAAACAAATCTTTCTAGGAAAGTGATGCCCAGAGTAATTATTTTCAATTACCTGACATCTCTACATTTCATTTTTTTTTTTATGATGATTTCAATAGAGTCTAGGACCCCAGGCTTTTTACAGCACAGGCTTACACAGCTAGTATATACAGTATATGTTATACTGTATATATATATTTTTATCTGCTGATGTGAGTAATAATAATAATTAATAATTCTTTGCATTTATATAGCGCTTTTCTCACTACTCAGAGTGCTCAGCAATTGCAGGTTAAGGGTCTTGTTCAAGGGCCCAACAGAGCAGAGTCCCTATTGGCAGTTACAGGGTTCGAACCAGCAACCTTCCGATTGCCAGTGCAGATCTCCAGCCTCAGAGCCACCACTCCGCCACATATACCAGAATGAAGGGGGCAGGGAGAGTAACTGTGTAGCATAGCCACGATTACTGATAATACCGATTGCCTTTATATAGGTCTCAAACAGAAGGGATGTGTGTGCCAGTAACATTTTGTGTCACCTCCACCACCCTCTGTAGTGCTTTGCAATTCTAAGCTGAACAGGTGCCATACCAGAATGTGATGCAGCCAGTGAGTATAGGCTTCTCTGTGCATCTATAGAAGTTGATGAGCATAGATGGAGCCATCTGGGTTTTCCTCAGATGTCTGAGGAAGTGCGGGCTTTGATGAGCCTTCTTGACAATAGCCACTTTAATTACTTTAGTTTAATTAGCTTAATTTAATCACTTTAATGAGCCTTGATTTATAGACTAATTAGAAACAAAGCACATCATTGAAGAGGCAGGGTGCCATTTTTGCACAGTGACAGTGCCTCTGGCCAAGGTCTTCACGCAGTCTTCGCTCCCGATAGACCATAAAAATCAAGCTCTCATTCAGTTGATCTTAATGAACACTCCTTCAGCTCAAGTGGGATGTCACTGCAACTTTGGAACAAAATGACAAAAGTGAAATGTGCTGTCGAACCTAAAGTGAATGTTAAAAGCACAACATTACAAAAACATAGTAGAGAAAGTAGCAGTTTGGTGAATTAACACTAAAATAAAAAATGACCTTTAAAAGACTTATTAAATAATACCATCATGCAAAGGTTCTTCACAAATATTTAATTAAGAATAGGTTATAAATAACGCCAAAATCTCTATAATAGCAGTGTCTCATTCCGAAAAGGCAAAGTAATTAAGGAAAAAAGGATACTATTGTCAATGTTAACAAAATGAGCTGTCTGCTCTAATATAATTTGTTTTAGCATAAATCCTTGAATTGGTTGAGACTCTTTACCTCCTCAATTTAATAAATTACAAAATAAAATATAACAATAAACACTGTACATTTATGTATTTATCAGAGTGTTGTAAAATTAATGTTTGAACAACCCTTTAATTTTTAACTGCTATGGCTAAACACTCAAGTTTTATTCCCAATGAATACTCAGGTTTAGTGCTTGGGAGACAGATGATCCAGCTAACGGCTCAGTGAATGTAACGGCAATGACATTCTAGACATGGGCAGTGAACAGAATACTTCAGCTGAATGTCAAACACTCTCTCAAGCCAAACTGAGAAAGTATATACAGTACATCCTTTGAAAATCCTAAAACTGTATTTTTGTTAAAAATAAATACTTGGGAAATAACTAATAAGTGTTTGGTTTCATACTGGCACCATAAGGTGGGAGGAAGTTAGGATGATTCCAAGGATCTCTGACTGACAGGGTGTGTAAAAAAATATTGGAATATAATTTTAGCAGTTTTTGTTAGCCAGTTATTGAAATTACATTAAAAAACACTTTACTTATGATTTAGAAAATAATGTTTTTTTGCCAAAAGTAGTAATTCAAGCAGTCTCCACATTGTATTTCCATACTCTCTTTTAGCCGCAATGGTTCTGACCGGTCCTCACGTACTTAACTCATAGAGTTATAATCCACACACTTGCAAGAAAAGTTCAGATGCATTTCCATTTTGGGTGAAGCAAAATTCCAGGTTTCAGAACACAAAGGCATGAAAAGCTTGAACAAGAGAAGACAGTGTAAGAGTTGGTCACCCAATTTTTCTCAAAGAAAGGTCAGTTTTTAACCTTAGTCCATTCTCTTTACATGATGCAAACAAATTGGTTTACAGGATTGCTCAATCTAACTCAACAACCAAACGATCAAAAAAAATCTAATTAAAATCCAATTGTAATAAGCTGTACAAGCAAATGCTTGTTCTTAAGTAACCCACAAGGAATGTGCTGTATCACACTAAACAGAAACTGCTTCTTTTGTTCTTCTTCTTCCGCTCATCTTTTTCCACTTTTGTGTGGGGTCTATGTGCTTGAACATCCTTCTCCAAACAGCTCAGTCAAGCCCTTTTCCTTCAGATCTTCTTTTACTTTATCAGTCCACCTCCACTTTGGCCTCCAACACGTTTTCTTCCTGTGTACTTCCATTCTCATCACTCTCTTTCCTACATGTTAATTGTTTCTTCTCATCACATGTTCATACCACTTCAGTCTACTTTCCCATACTTTCTTAGATATCTCTCCCACTTTGGTTGTGCCTCTGATTGTCTCATTTCTTATTCTGTCCTTTTTGTAACTCCACAGTCAACATTCACATTTCTGCTATCCCTGCTGGTCTTACCACTGCGTTACAATCCTAACCTTTAACACTAGAATCCCTGAAGCCTACGGAAAAACTCGGACCCAAACATGGACTCGAATCCTGAACCTTCTGGTTATAAGTCAGCAGTTCTTACCTCTGCACCATCCATTGATATTTGGACTAAAGTCTTCACACATTATACACCTCACGGCATTATTAGCATAACTTGGAAAAGGTTTCTGGTTTTGGTATATGTTCAGAATTTCTTACCTTGCATTTCTTTTCATCCTACACTTACACAGATCGTTGCAGACACAGAAAACACATGAAATGCATGTTTTCCAAATAACAATATATTATTTACCCTGTACACCTCACCCCACAATAAAGAGACTTGAGCGGGGAGAACTTTTTGCCCAAGTTGAGCAGTGGTGGTGGGAGATGAGACAGCAGGCTGCTTGCTGCTTGTGCTGATCGACACATTTGGAAAACAAGAGACACTGATGGAGAGGTGTGAAGGAATTTAAGGTGGCCCTTGATTACGACTTTTTTCATAGGCTTTAGGGATTCTAGTGTTGACTTTCGCCTTAATTCTTCAGTCTCACAATACTCTTAATACCTTCTTAAAATTGTTCCATCCACACTGCACTCTATGGGTTATCTCTGCATCTAATTTTTCATTGTGGGCTACCACTGATCCTAGAAATTTCAATGTATTCACTCTTATCAATAGCCCCACCTGCAGGAGAGACTTCTGAGCGAACTTCTAACTTCTGAATCCTGATCATCATTAAACCTCATATATTCTGTCTTCTGTCTATCTTCCAAAGTCTTTCTCTATTCTTCAAAATGCCTTTACACTTCCTCATTTCTGATGCTACACAACACAGCATCATCAGCAAAAATCATGCACCATGGGGATTGGTCTTGTACCCCAACACACATTCAAAACCAGATTAAAGAGGTAAGGACTTAAAGAAGATCCCTGATGCAGACTTAATCTAACTGAGATCTTGTCTTTTACGCCAACACTGCTTTTAACCTTAGTCCTCACTCCCTCAGACATATCTCGTACAATACTTATATACTTCTCTGGTACTCGTTTCTCTCTAATGCACCTCTAGTCCTCTTGACGTGGCACACTTTCATAAATCTTCTCCAAATCAATAAACACCATATGCAATTCTTGCTATTTTTCTCAATGCAGAGACTGAATCAGTTGTTGCTCTCCCTGGCAGAAAACCGAACTATTCCTCCCTTATGGTGGTCTCTTCCCTATGCTTTCTTTCTATAACCCTTTCCCAAATTTTCTTGTGTGACATCCACTTTTTCTCTGTATAGTTCCACATTCCTGAGTATCACCCGTCTACTTATAAATGGTGTCACAAACTTGATCACGAGCCATAGCAAAGTTTGGGGCAGCCACCTGTATATTATTATCCTGGCTGCAAAATTGCAAACAAAAAAGATAGCACTGGTGTGCATAAATCAGAGTCCAAAACAGAACTGAGGGAGTAGGGGAAAGGTGGAGGCTTTTAAAGGTCAGGGTAGGAAGTGACGTCAAAGGGGCCGGGATCGTAAGGGTCTTCAACCATAGGCTCGGGCCCGGACATGACATCAAGGGATCCGGAACCAGAAAGGTTTTCATCTATAGGTTCGCACCCGGAAGTGACATCACCAGGGCCAGGTGGAATTTCCTGTGAATGGTCTGCAGGGAAGCCAGAAAAAGAATCATTGCACTCTGCCACATCCCAGTCTGATTCGGAATTGCCCTTACTCAAGAAGCCCTTTGGTTGCCTCCCATGCGCACGTGTGTGACAATGGATACAATCACACTATTTCTCCACTCTTCTGGTATTCTCTCCTGTTCTTCTGCATTAGATCCCACAACACATCTACTCCCTTTTCTGCTAAACTCTTCCACACTTCTGCTGGTATTCCATCCTGTTTCCTTTGCTGATGACTGTAATGATGGACAGATTTGGAATGTTTGTTAACTTAGTACTTTCCTGGTAAACACGCAACACATTTTATAGAATTTAAGCTGGTTTGAAACTATACCTGAACATTTTTTTTTTTTAATTTTCAAATCTTTTTTTTTGGCTAATTTGACAGTCCTAGTAAGTTTGGGACTCAGCGTTCGCTAGAGCAGCCTTCATGGACAAAGTTATCAAAATCTTTGAATGTGCTTTGGAGGTGTGGATGTGGTGACACACCAGTTCAATTGGGTTGGTCGTAGTAGGGAGTCCAATATGAAATCCTTTCATGGGGCCTAAAATCTTTAGTAGCATGCCTGACTGGCACCATTCTTATTTTAAATTTTATTTCAGTATTAGCACTCATTCCACATTATTCCTTAAGGTGTTATATTAAGAATCTTGACTGGACTGTTCTAATAACCTGCTCATCATATTTACGGGTGACATCCTCTCCTTCCACTCATTGAGTCAGATGTGAAATGCACTGAACTCAACCTGTAACAATAGTGTACTACAGACCAAACCAGTCAAGCAAAAATATTGTACAGCTTATTTCATGTCTGTTGGCTTGCATGGTAAGTAATGTTATTACATATTTAGAGGAGTCAAGTAAAGGTGCATATGTAAAGTAAAATCATGGGACAAATAATAGATAGATAGATACAGTACTTTATTAAACCCTAGGGGACATTCCCATACTCTAGCAGCAGCGTACTGATAAAAAACAATATTAAATTAAAGAGTGATAACAATGAAGGTATAACAGACAACAACTTTGTATAATGTTAAGGTTTAACCCCCAGGGTGGAATTGAAGAGTCGCATAGTGTGGGGTCTCCTCAGTCTGTCAGTGGAGCAGGATGGTGACAGCAGTCTGTCGCTGAAGCTGCTCCTCTGTCTGGAGATGATCCTGTTCAGTGGATGCAGTGGATTCTCATGATTGACAGGAGTCTGCTCAGCGCCCGTCGCTCTGCCACGGATGTCAAACTGTCCAGCTCCGTGAATACAATAGAGCTTGCCTTCCTCACCAGTCTTTCCAGTCGTGAGGCGTCCCTCTTTTTATGCTGCCTCCCCAGCACACCACCGAGTAGAAGAGGGCGCTCGCCACAACTGTCTGATAGAACATCTGCAGCATCTTATTACAGATGTTGAAGGATGCCAGCCTTCTAAGGAAGTATAGTCGGCTCTGTCCTCTCTTGCACAGAGCATCAGTGTTGGCAGTCCAGTCCAATTATCATCCAGCTGCACTCCCAGGTATTTATAGGTCTGCATATATAATATCAAAAGTAAATGTGGGAAGAAGATTTTTTTGCAGATATGAATTCACCTTTTTTCATTTTAACCCCCTTCTTCTACTGTAATGCTGCTGTGAAGTGAAGCCACCTTGTTATAATTCCATGTTAGTCTGAGATCAGACTGAGATGTAATTAAGCTAAAGGTAAGACCTGCTGCTCTTAAAATGTCAAGGAAATAAGCTTCACAGAATAATTAGTTCCTGTATGTCCTTCACAACTTAAGAATAAATAAATCAATAATAATTGTACTTTACGTGTTTTAAAGAAAAAAAGTGGTAATTGGGAGTGTGCATTAATGTTAGAAATAAAATATACTTTGCTGTAGCCTTCATTCTTTTGACTCCATGATAATTAGAACTTTTTTCTTTTAAGAAGAAAACCAGTTAATAGATCATGTGCATTAAATGCATAAACACAGAGAAGACATTTTATTAAAAAAAAGATGTCATCGCACTTTGTGGGGAAGTAAAATGTAGATTTAATGGTATAGCTTAAGTCCAAGCCCACTTGCTGTCTTTGTGGAGTTTACATATTCTACCACTGTCAACGTGAGACTTGTTTTATTTTTGGAAAAGCTTTGTAAATTCATTCTACAAAGCCAAACCTCTACAATATTGTATAAGGTTACCCATTGAAAAAGTTACCAAGAGTTCCCAAGCACAGATCTGGCACGACAGTGACCTAGGACAAAGGAAGGCCACCGAGGACTGTTGCATATTTGTGCATTCATTGATTAGTTAAAGCCTTTTTTATTGTAAATCCTATTGTAGTTACTTTCCAGTAATATGTTAAGAGTAGGATTTTAACCTCCTTGACATTAATCCTGAGCATGATTCAGGCTTGGAATTCTGTGTTATTATGGTTAACCCCAAGTCAGACTCAGGGTGACATTTATGGATCTGCTTTACAATGTAACGCCCGATTAACTCTTGAGACAGTATTCTGCAGCCATCTACTGGATAAAATAACATTATGCTGCAAAATATCATGTATATTACTACACAGTTTACCACTCTATGTTAACTTGTCGTGATTGAGGTGGAGCCTTCAAACAAAACACAATGTTGTGTAAATGAAAAGCTGTAAAGCCAGATATCAAACTGAACCGTTATTACAATTACAGTAATCCTCAGCGAAATTAAAGGGAAAAAAAAGTCATTATAATTAAAATGTGAATTGGTCGTCAAATGTTGACACGGGTAGTGAAAGTGATAAAAACCGCACTGTATGACTGAACTGTTTTGATATGCATGGGAAATTTGCTTGCTTGAAGCTTTGTACAAGTAGCTTCAAGGCTAAAAAGGCAAAATGATTACGATCAAGTAGAAGGATGAGAAAGACGTTAGCCACCCTAATCACTTGTCCAAGTGAAAGCCTGGATGCGAATCTCATTGAGATAATGTGGGGAGATTTAAAATCAACTCAAACATCACACAGCTGAAACAATTCTATATGGGATAGTGGGAAGATCCTTTTGGCAGCCTAGGAAATGCCTACTTGAGGGGACAATACCAGCTATTAGAGCCAAGGGTGGACTCAATTTCTCCTCAGACAGAAATGGCATATTTGTTCATTTTTCATTGAGTGAATTATTGCCAAGTCATATTTTCATTGGTTTTATTTTTTTCAATTGCATCACTATTATCTAAAGATGGTTATAATGAAGATGAAATCTTGATATGCCCACATATGTTCAAAAAGAAAAATCATTTCATAGGGAGTGCTTATTTTTTCACATGACTCAATGTGACTGAAATTGTGTGAATATAGAGTACTTTGTCTTTTATGCAAGATGGTGGTGCAAGGGGACAATAGCTTTTATAGCTTAAAAACAACAGAGATTAAGTAATTGTGCCTACAGTGGCAAGAAATGAAAGTAAATATTCAGAGGTGATAATGAAGTTCAAATGGCGCTTGCAATTAAACCCCAATGAACCCTTTAGTGTTTCTGGCCTTACTTGTGCTACTGTTATGCAATGTGTGTGACAAGGGCAATACATCTAACGATTAACAACAGAAGGGTAATTAAACTCTGAAAATATTATTTGCATAATGGATTAGCGACTCACTAGGGATCATCTAGTTCTGTAAGGCACCCTTCTGACATTGTGATCTAAGCTTGTACAAAGGCAGGCTAATCTTTCCAGGGTCATTTTCTTGCTTATAGTTATTTAGGACTATATGAGAGCAATGGCACCCTTGTGACAAAAACAAAATGCAATTAAACCATATGTGGCGCCAGTGTTTTATGGGAAGTAAGCCCTTTAAACTTCAAGTTCAACAGACAAGTATAAGAGGAGCTCCAAATAGGCAGCAACATCTCTCTAATTCAGAAGGGGATGATTTTTGTTGTTTCTGAAATCTTTGTTTTGAATCAGTTCCATTTACCCTGCAGATTTTAGTTATTCATTTTCCAGATCAGTTTTATCACACTGAGAGTGCTTTCAGGCTAAAGCCATGATATCGTGTTCCAGTCTTAGATACCACACCATTCTGAAAGGCTGAAAGGCTTTAGATGAGGTGTGCTGCCACAGACGCCTTCATTTCTTCCTCTTTAAACAGCTACTGTAGTCGGCTGGGCAGAAATTGAACCCAAAACTAAAATCATAAAGAATATCTTTTAGTAGAAAATAATCAAATAAAGAAATGTGATGAATGGCTACTTATATCCCATCTGATAAGCTTTATACTTACAGGCACAACTGAGATACCTCAATTAAAATATGCAGTATTTTGCCTTGTATTTGAATTGCCTTGAGTTGCCTCAGGTACACGGTGAAGCAAGTGGCCCTTTTAGATTCACTTTATTTTGACAGCTTGGTACAGTCATCAATAAATCATTACACTGATTATTTTCTGACAGGTTTGTGCAAACTACGAGGCAAAGCTTCAGCTGCAGGAGAGGTAAAATATATCTTGACTACTATTAGAATTGTCATGGATTCCCTACTGCGAATGATTATTTTTTTTTATTTTTATTACTAGCTACGTGGTAATGGTATAAATTTAAAACTATGTGATATTTCAAACTGTATCTGTTGCTTTACTTGTTATCTCAGCGTTCCTCCTATACCCTTTTTTGGTGTATTTCAACTTCTCTTTGGCTCTCGATTGCATGTCTGTAAAGCCTGCCACTCAGACTTTGTCAGTTCAAGGTGCCTTGCTTTCCTCCTTTTCGCTTTCTGACAACAACAATAACATTTATTTCTACAAGACATTTTAATACGATGGAGGTAGCTCAAAGTGCTTTATAAAAAGTCAAAGAAATATCCATCACTCCATTATCCAACCCTAACTACAGGGTCACGGGGGTCTGCTGGAGGCAATCCCAGCCAACACAGGGCGCAAGGCTGGAAACAAACCCTGGGCAGGACGCCATCCCACCACAGGGCATACCCACACTCAGCACACAATAGAGACAATTTAGTATCACCAATGCACCTAACTTGCATGTCCTTGGACTGTGGTAGGAAACCGGAGTACCCGGAGGAAACCCACGCAGACACTGCGAGAACATGCAAACTCCACGCAGGGACGACCCGGGAAGTGAACCCAGACGGGTCTCCTAACTGCGAGACAGTTTCGCTACCCACTGCCACCGTGTCGCCCATTGTCAAAGAAATAGTTATAAGCAAAGAAAAAAAGCAAATTACAATTAGATAAGAAAAATAATGAATAAATAGTATACAAAAATAAATAATGCACAGTTAAATAGGACACATAATTAATAGGTATGGTCAAGCACGGGTAAAACGCGTGTCTAAAGAAATCTCATAGTCCAAAAGTTTGTTTTGAAAATATTTAGTGAAAGTTAAAAGTGAATAATCCACATAAGAAAAAAAGAAAAAAATAGTTACACACATAGAATAAAAGTCAAAAAAAAAGGAAAAAATGTATCTTGTCTTAAACTTAGCTTTTCTTGAGAAACTTTAGTTATTTCTGTACTTAAAAGTTCTTTACTTATTGTTCTCTACTTAAAGATTCTTAAATTCTTATACACTTAAAGATTGTTAGATTCTAATTCTGTATGCTTTAAGCATACGGCACAGCACATAAATTAAGTGCTGTTTTCTTACATATTTACTTCACACACTCAAAAGGCCTGTAAGCCGAGTGGCACATAGGCATGTGCCCAGGCATGGTTTAAAACCGTATACCTTCCACACCTTACTCAAGGCAAGGCTGTCACTAACTGAAGATTATTGTTTTAGTCAAAGCTGCCAGAAATGGATGGAAAATACCAATACAATTCTATTCATGGGGGTTATAGGAACCTCCCATAGTTTATACATTATCATCTAGTAAAATATTCATGAATTTTATAGAACTAGGAAAATGGCTCTTACAAAGAGAGAAATAGTGTCCTTAAAACAATGATTCTATTTACTGTAAATTGTATCACTGCTAAATGTCTTAGCTGCAGGAGCAGGACAGTCCTGGACGGTGCACAGTAAATCTTACATATATAACCACACTGTGCTAATGTAGAGTTACCAGTTAACCAAGGAAGGACATCTTTAGAAAGTGGAATACCAAATGAAAAATGTACCGAGGTACAGGAAGAACGAGTCCATGCAGTCTCTAGTGCAACTTGTGTAGGTGTTATGTTAAAGCCAGGGTCACTACCATGGCTTATGTGTAAATTCCTTTTTTATGTCCATTTAGTTCATTTATGATCATTTGGTTATTATTGTTTATATGTATTATATGTATGATTCTGTATTTTAATCACTGTTGTGTATTATTTAGCTTCTGTGTGTGGATGCTTGTTCTGCTATGTTGCTTGTGTTTTGTGGATGGCTCCCCAATCTCAGTCTCCATTGAGGGACTGCTCCCCGACCGATAAAGGCTCATACGAATTGTGATGCCCCGAGTGACAATGTGTGTGCTGATGTTGGTTAGTTCTTCTCTTTGTGATTATAGTTTCATTGGATTTTCTGTTTTTCTAATTTTATTTTTAGCCCTGTGTGAAACATTTGACAGAAAGATAAGGAAAAAGATGATCCACTGTGGCAACTCCTAACGGGAGCAGCTGAAAGAAGAAGAAGAAGATGTAAAGCTTTTGACTTTTGTTAAATGTATTTGAACTTGGTCATTATGGATCACCTTTCTAGGCAACTCATTTTGCCCTGTTTAGTTCTTTTGAGCTTTTGTTATTTACCATTTATTGCAATCAACATTTTATTTATTCTTTGTAGCCCTCTTTGTGATCAAGCCAGAGGTTTAAGGTGTCCCTCTCCCCTGCGGTGGTTTCACTTTATTTTTGTGATATTTATAGTTGTTTTACCAACTACTCATTTTAGAAGCCAGCAGTTAGTATTTGGGGCCTAAGTGAGCCTCTTCTGGGCAGAACAGTGAAAATCCTGGTCTAATTCTTGGCTGAATTTTGGAGGCCTCACCTATTTTGCTTTGGAGGAAACTCCAATCATAACAGTAAAATTCTCCAGAAGCACCAGTGCTAATCATGTCACCACTTTTCTGCCTTCTCTGTAAATCTATTAGTTATGTTCTTATTAAATACCACAACACCTTAACTACAGGGTGAGGCAAAAAGGACGGACGTTTTTTACAAAATTGTGAATTTTTTCTTACAAAGAAATTTATTGAAAGATTTGAGTTCATACTGAAATAGCATTTGACAATTTGTAGGGATGGAAATGCAGGAATAAATGCAAAATACGCCTTACCGAACGATTACTGAGGCCAAGTTCAACAGAATGCTTCCGAGCAGATCGACTTGGACTGTGCAGCAGGGCTAGTCGTATGCTTTCCACATTTTCAGGGGTACGTGTTGTTCGTGTAGCCCCCAGCGGTCTTTTGTTCATTAGTGTACCTCATGTACGAAGTGCTTTAAACTAACGTAGGATAGTGTTACGAGCATTAACAGCTTTATTTCTGTGGATAGTGAATTGGCAACGAAACTCACGCTGAACTGCGGTAATAGATTGGTTGTTCTTGACAAAACAGTCGTACGCAAAAACACGGTGCTCTATTGTCCACGGCTCCATAGCTTCAACTAAAAAGAAAATAAAAAAATGCGAACCTAACGCCACCTACCGCACATCTGTCACTCCACCTAGTGGTGAGTTCTAGCCATTTTAAAGACGTCCGTCCTTTCTGCCTCACCCTATATTAGCTAGCCCAGCAGGCCTGATTGACCAAATGGTCAGCTGTTGCTTGTCAGATGTCTTATGTTCTAGAAAGTATATGCCACCCATTTCCTTTTTTAAATGGCAATTTGCTATATATTTTGAATGAATGAAAAAATAAAATAAATAAATAAATTGTTATGAAAACTAAAGGCTTGCAAGTTTACACACTTCAAAAGGGCCTTAATAAATCAAATAAGGCCTAAAGTCATCACACTATGTGAATCACTGTAAAAAATCTCGTAGTTTACGTAAGTTTATTAATTTTAACCAAAGAAATCAGAAATATTTCAAAGGAAAGAAAATAACTTAATAGGAAAAACAAAACTAGTAAAATAAATCTATAAAATGTAACCAGTCCAAAATCCTTGAAACAAAGGCAAAACCTAGGAAATCCATACTAGGCAAAAAGCTGAGAAAAGTGAGCTTTGCCATGTTTCAAATCAAGCCTGAGACACAGTCCTGCCCCAAACATATACAGTGATCCCTTGCTATATCTCGCTTCGACTTTCGTGGCTTCACTCTATCGCGGATTTTAAATGTAAGCACATCTAAATATATATCACAGATTTTTCGCTGGTTCGCAGATTTCTGCGGACAGTGGGTCTTTTCATTTAAGGTACATGCTTCCTCAGTTTGTTTGCCCAGTTGATTTCATACAAGGGCCGCTATTGGCGGATGGCTGAGAAGCTACCCAATCAGAGCACGTATTACATATTAAATAAAACTCCTCAATGATATACAAAATGCTTCCCGCGTGCTGCTTCGCACACTTAAAAGCTGAACCGTCGTATTGATTTTTCATTGTTTGCTTTTCTCTGTGTCTCACTCTCTCTGAGAAATACAGGCAGATACTTCTCCATCATGCAATACCATCAGGGAGACGTATGATTGACCCCATTATCTGCTCCTGACTGAGGGGGTGTGAGCAGAGGGGCTGTTTACACAGAGGCTGGTTGCTTAGAAGATACGGACGCGCCTGTAAAAAAATGCTGAAAGGCTACCTTCACATTTATCCCTTCATTGCGGCCGCTTTATCGCGGTGCTTGCATACTTAAAAGCCCAACAGCCCTATTGATTTTTGATTGTTTACTTTACTCTCTCTCTGACATTCTCTGCTCCTGACGACAAACCTTGAAGAGGAAGATATGTTTGCATTCTTTTAATTGTGAGAAAGAACTGTCATCTCTGTCTTGTCATGGAGCACAATTTAAACGTTTGACTAAAGGGTGTTACTTCATGTCTAGAGGGCTCTAATAATGTTAAAAAAAACGTATTTAGAAGGTCATAAACAGGTTTTCAATGCTCTAACTGCGAAAATATTAGATTTATAAATAAAGAATCCTACATTGTTGGAAATCCATTTATCTGTCTGGAGCGGATCAACCGATATAAACGAGGGTTTACTGTATAACTGTGCGGAGAATATTTATAAACAGTGTGGGAGAGTTTCTAAGAGCTTAAAATATATAAAAATAACCATGCAAACATATGGTTTCTACTTCGTGGATTTTCACCGCGATCGAGGAGGGATTACTGTATAATAAACTAATACAACTATAAACTGAATTAACAAAATTAACAATGACGAAGTACTTTAAAAAATAAAGACAGAACAAAATATAAAGTATATGAAATTAACAAGATTATTAACATAGAAATATGATACAAAACACACCACATAAAATAGTATCACAAGCAACTAGCTCAAATTAATACAACTGAGATCAAGGACAGCACCCTGTTAAGAGTAGATCAATATGAAGGGCTGGATTACCAACTGTAAAAAATAAGTAATTAGTTACAACAGATTATGGTACCATAGTACAGGGTGGTCCAGATCTAATTATGCAACTCTTAATGCAATGCAGGAAAACAATACAATGTCGGGTGATTGGCACTACCAGGCCTGTCAAACATTTCGTTGATTTGGGAGATCGTGTTCCTATGCACTGCATGTGGTCCAAATTCCTCCAACATCCTGCATTGTATGCTGTTATAGCGTAATGAAAACTGCATAATTAGATCTGGACCACCCTATAGTGCCTCGTGCTGTGCTGGTCTTGAAAATGACGAAGACTTCCTTTCTTCATTTCTTCTTTTGAATGGGTTTCTTTATGATTTCTTCTAGTGGCGGAATGAGACGCATGCAACTTCCCATTGCAACCCCAAAATCAGGCCCATGAAATGATATGTACATGTTATGGCTATCTAAAACTCCAAAACTAACAGATCCCCTTTACATTTTGCAATATTGTTGATGTTTCTTTACATTTAGTTTTTTTTTAATATAACTTCAAATTGTGAATGTATTCCTTTCTTCCTTTCTCCAGAATGTTCCTTTCCTGTATGGCTTCTTCTGGTTTCTGCTCTTGGATTGTGTTTTGGGACTTTGCCTTTTAGGCAAATCCTGTTTGACTTATTTTTGGTGTTTTCGCTATTTTTCTAATTTTGAAAATAATTCCCATAATTTATAAAGATTCCCACTTAATTTGTCTCTATAACAAGTTTTAAGGTTCTCTCTCCTTTATGAAATAATTTGTTATATTTTGGGACTTCTTTGCATTTTTGAATGTTTAAAGTCAGCTCTCAGTTTTGGGGCCTGCTTATGCCAGAGCCTGGAGGTAGAAGTTGGAAGAATAGCTGGATTGGGGTGAACCTCTGGGGGGGTCTGACCAGTTAACGTGCTGGCCAGCTTTATGTGGCTCTCTTTGGAGGCCTTACACCCCCTTTCATCATGTCATGTCTGTGACTCCATCATACAACACTGATAAGTTAAAAACTATAGATTAAATGATGGCGACTCTCATTTCTTTTATTGCAGTATGAAGCAGCCATTATCCTTCATGATGATTTCTTTTACATGGGTAATACCAGTGCTTTCCCATGGGCTGTTAATTTGAGCTCTAAATGCTCTATTAGCTATAGGTGGCAATGCTATTAAATAAATGTCGAGCAAAGAAGATTGAAAATTATGCCATTGTTCAATAAATGAATAGACACAGCCTGTTCTTCTTTGTATTTAGTCTAAAAAGTGAGTAGCTTTATGAAGAATAATTATTTATCCATTCCTGTTCAGTGACTGAATATAAAAATTAGATTGAACCCATTATAAAACTGGCAACACTACATTAAAGTTTGGGTGTTTCATGATAATATTTTTTCCAGCCTCTAAACAAGCATCTGCTCTAATTTTTTATTTAAAATATTTTATTTACTAAAGCATATGGTATATATACAGTAGTATGTTTTTATGGATTGCAAGTAACAGATGTAATATTACATAAAAAGTACTATATATGCCATATGCTTTAGTAAATACAATATTTTAATGAAAAAAAATTCATATTCAGAAATCAGGTAAAATTTGAGTGGTCTAACATTATTGTATAAATGTTTCTTCTTACCAGTTAGTGCAAACCTCACCGGGCTACTACAGGAGTTCAAGTGCATAACCAAAAAGAGACCCTCCATGGCAGTCTTTTTGGAACAAAACACCATAGGCATCAGCCTTTAATAAAAATGCCATTTTACTTCAAACGCCAATAAAATGTGTCCAGCCATTAAGCAGCTTCATTTACTCTTCCCAAAGCCACAGTGAGTTTAAAAAGAATGAAAGAGGATAAAAAATTATAACTGATAGATACTAAAAAAACCTCCATCCTCTGAGTAAGAATAGGGCAACTTGTGTCAAGACTGAGGAGAGTATCTTCATGTCTGTATATACAGTGGTGTGAAAAACTATTTGCCCCCTTCCTGATTTCTTATTCTTTTGCAGGTTTGTCACACAAAATGTTTCTGATCATCAAACACATTTAACCATTAGTCAAATATAACACAAGTAAACACAAAATGCAGTTTTTAAATGATGGTTTTTATTATTTAGGGAGAAAAAAAAATCCAAACCTACATGGCCCTGTGTGAAAAAGAAATTGCCCCCTGAACCTAATAACTGGTTGGGCCACCCTTAGCAGCAATAACTGCAATCAAGCGTTTGCGATAACTTGCAATGAGTCTTTTACAACGCTCTGGAGGAATTTTGGCCCACTCATCTTTGCAGAATTGTTGTAATTCAGCTTTATTTGAGGGTTTTCTAGCATGAACCGCCTTTTTAAGGTGATGCCATAGCATCTCAATTGGATTCAGGTCAGGACTTTGACTAGGCCACTCCAAAGTCTTCATTTTGTTTTTCTTCAGCCATTCAGAGGTGGATTTGCTGGTGTGTTTTGGGTCATTGTCCTGTTGCAGCACCCAAGATCGCTTCAGCTTGAGTTGACGAACAGATGGCGGACATTCTCCTTCAGGATTTTTTGGTAGACAGTAGAATTCATGGTTTCATCTATCACAGCAAGCCTTACAGGTCCTGAAGCAGCAAAACAACCCCAGACCATCACACTACCACCACCATATTTTACTGTTGGTATGATGTTCTTTTTCTGAAATGCTGTGTTCCTTTTACACCAGATGTAACGGGACATTTACCTTCCAAAAAGTTCAACTTTTGTCTCATCAGTCCACAAGGTATTTTCCCAAAACTCTTGGCAATCATTGAGATGTTTCTTAGCAAAATTGAGACGAGCCCTAATGTTCTTTTTGCTTAACAGTGGTTTGCGTCTTGGAAATCTGCCATGCAGGCCGTTTTGCCCAGTCTCTTTCTTATGGTGGAGTCGTGAACACTGACCTTAATTGAGGCAAGTGAGGCCTGCAGTTCTTTAGACGTTGTCCTGGGGTCTTTTGTGACCTCTCGGATGAGTCGTCTCTGCGCTCTTGGGGTAATTTTGGTCGGCCGGCCACTCCTGGGAAGGTTCACCACTGTTCCATGTTTTTGCCATTTGTGGATAATGGCTCTCACTGTGGTTCGCTGGAGTCCCAAAGCTTTAGAAATGGCTTTATAACCTTTACCAGACTGATAGATCTCAATGACTTCTGTTCTCATTTGTTCCTGAATTTCTTTGGATCTTGGCATGATGTCTAGCTTTTGAGGTGCTTTTGGTCTACTTCTCTGTGTCAGGCAGCTCCTATTTAAGTGATTTCTTGATTGAAACAGGTGTGGCAGTAATCAGGCCTGGGGGTGGCTACGGAAATTGAACTCAGGTGTGATACACCACAGTTAGGTTATTTTTTAACAAGCGGGCAATTACTTTTTCACACAGGGCCATGTAGGTTTGGATTTTTTTTTCTCCCTAAATAATAAAAACCATCATTTAAAAACTGCATTTTGTGTTTACTTGTGTTATATTTGACTAATGGTTAAATGTGTTTGATGATCAGAAACATTTTGTGTGACAAACATGCAAAAGAATAAGAAATCAGGAAGGGGGCAAATAGTTTTTCACACCACTGTACATATGTACTCTTTGTGTTTTGTTTACCCAGATGTTTGCTCCTCAGTGTAGCACTGTACAGGATATGACCGGTGTCACGCATGAGCGGCAGAGAGTCGGTCACCTTCTCGGTTCCGCAAAGGTAAGAACTACCACCCAGGGACACCAGGGGGCATAATAGCTGACAACCTTGTTTCCTTTTCCAGCCATAGTCCAGAGAAGCCACCCAGTTAGGGCAACTTAACCCATCCAGGGCTATGAAAAGAAGGCATTTCTGAAAGGTGGCGTCCCACTTGGAAGGTGACCCACCAACAGGAAGGAAGTCAGACAAGCCAGACAAACCTAATTAAGAAATATTATAATAGCCAATTACTTTATTGATATCTGCTCTATTTTTGCGCCAGTGCATGCTTGTTATTGTACAAATGAAGTAAATGGGGTGGCCTGGTTGGCACCCCAACATTTCGCCTGAGGTCCTGTGGTTAATAGTGGCCAATGACACAAGTAAACTTCTACCTTTGAATCCCACTAATGGAATGACTCTGCAAAGTGAGTCTTAATCAGAGGATATCATCCTGAGGTGTTATAATGTGCTCATATGATGCCACTCAAAAAACTGGGTTGAGATTATTAAACACATGTATAAATTCTTGAAACATTTCGGAGAAAATAAGTGAGTCTTATTCAAATCTAAATGATGAAAGTCTGGGAAACAGTCATCCAAAACATCTATTTCCTAAAAAACAATGTATGCTGTGGTTGTGGAGGAACAGCTCCAATCCTGGGAAGTGACATCCTTCACATCTTCTATGACTCTCTGATGGCCATTACTGGTAACATCACTTCAGGAGAGGCCCTCTAAATCAACGAGCTAATTAAATGGGCAGATCAGTTATGGGATGCATTCTGGACCCTCTAGAGGATTATGACTCTCTAGGGGATGTTGCACATCACCTTCATGACAAGTGACACTGAGGACCTTTAGACAATGAAATATTCAGAAGAAGTGAGTCAAGAAATGGTACTTGAGCTCCTATATACTGACAGCAATATGCCTCACAGTGACTGTTACTGCCAAATCAGGAGTTTTCTTTCTTTTTAATTTTCTTGTTTTTAAGTCAATCTGGTGTGTGTTAAGACCATAGTTCATGTGTGTGTATATATATATATACTCCTCTACGCTGCAAGGACCAGGGGAGGAAGTGTATTCGGAGCATCACCTCCCCCGGAGCACTAGGTGGCAGCCCCCCTGGGAGTTGGCGTTTGGTGCAGCCCTGTTGGGTTCTGTGGGCGCCACCAGGGATTGCTGCAGCTACTGTTGAGCCCTTGGTAGAAGCATTTCTGCCACATCTGGAAGTGCTGCTGAAAGATGGTCAACTAGCACCTGGAGCACTTCTGGGTGCCTTATAAAAGGAGCCAGCAGCCACTACTCCAGGAGCCACAGTCAGGTGGAAGAGGACAAAGCCTAAAGAAAAGCAGAAGAAAAAGGTTTTGGACTGAACTGTGTTTGTTGTGCTTATGACTGTGCTGTACTGGTAGGAAATGGGGGAAGACGTTTTCCACAGGTAAAACAAAGAAAAAATAAAAGCATGTGTTTGCACTTGTGTCCCACGTCTGACTGTGTTGGGGTGGCTGATGGTCCAAAATATGTATTGTGAAAGGAGGCTGGGGCTCAGAACCAGCTGGGACACCTGGAAGGACCGGGAGGCAGACGATACGTCCCCCGGGCCATGAGGGGGCAACCGCCCTGGATAGTGTGGGGACCACAGGGATGGAGCATGGAGGCTCAAACTTGTTGGGGCCTGTGGCCACCGCCAGGGGGTGCCCTGAGCATCATAGAGCCTGGGATATCTGCACTTCCACCACACCTGGGAGGGCTGATGGAGGACCTTCCAGGGACGCCCGGAGTGCCTCCAGGTACTCATGCGGCACTTCTGCCACACCAGGAAGTGGCACTGGAAGGACATCAGCCAGCACCTGGAGCACATCCGGGTGGTTATAAAAGGGGCCGCCTTCCTACAGTCAGGGAGCCAGAGTCGGGTGAAAGAGGAGGACAAAGCTCCCGAGAGAGGAAGAAAGATGGCCCACAGATATTTAAAGGCCTGTGTAAGGGTGACTGGTGCGGGAGCACTGTGTGTGTGTGTGGGACAATTGTGTAAATAAAACGTATGTTTTATAAGACTTCTGGTGTCTGTCAGATGGTGTTTGGGCTAGGTCTCACAATATATATATACATATACTGTATATATATATTTATGTATATATGCAGTTGTGCTTGAAAGTTTGTGGACCCTTTAGAATTTTCTATATTTCTGCATAAATATGACCTAATACATCATCAGATTTTTACTCAAGTCCTAAAAGTAGATAAAGAGAAACCAGTTAAACAAATGAGACAAAAATATTATAACAACAACAACAACAACATTTATTTATATAGCACATTTTCATACAAACAGTAGCTCAAAGTGCTTTACATATTAAAGAATAGAAAAATGAAAGACACAATTTATAAAATAAAATAAATCAACATTAATTAACATAGAATAAGAGTAAGGTTCAATGGCCAGGGGGGACAGAAAAAACAAAAAAACTCCAGACGGCTGGAGAAAAAATAAAATCTGCAGGGATTCCAGACCATGAGACCGCCTGACCAGTCCCCTCTGGGCATTCTAGCTAACATAAATTAAACAGTCCTCTTTGGATTTAGGGTTCTCACGGAAGGGCTTGATGATGATGATGGTCACGTAGACTTCTGCCTTTAAATCCATCCATTGTTGTTGGAGCATCATGATGCTTTGAGTAGGTGGAGGTGGCGCAGGCCACCACCACAAAGAAACCGGAAAAAGAAACAGAAGAGAGAGTAGGGGTCAGTACGGATTTTAGAACCACCATGAATAGTTATTATGAGGAAATTGAACATATAGAGTATCAGGATTAAGTTAAGTTAAATTAAATTGAAGTTATAGAAAGGCCATGTTAAAGTAATGTGTTTTCAGCAGTGTTTTAAAGTGCTCTACTGTATCAGCCTGGTGAATTCCTATTGGCAGGCTATTCCAGATTTTAGGTGCATAACAGCAGAAGGCCGCCTGCCTCACCACTTCTTTTAAGTTTTGTTCTTGGAATTCTAAGGAGACACTCATTTGAGGATCTGAGGTTACGATTTGGAATATAAGGTGTCAGACATTCCGATATATAAGGTGGGGCGAGATTATTTAAGGCTTTATAAACCATAAGCAGAATTATACTTATACTTGGTCATTTATTTATTAAGGAATATGATCTACAATAGAATAGAATTTCTAGGCGCAGCCAGGGTGTTGAGGGGTCCGGTTTGGTGGACTCAGGATTGGGTCACTGCTTTTTGCAGATGATGTTGTCCTGTTTGCTTCATCAGGCCGTGATCTTCAGCTCTCTCTGGATCGGTTAGCAGCTGAGTGTGAAGCGGCTGGGATGAGAATCAGCACCTCCAAATCCGAGAGCATGGTCCTCAGCCGGAAAAGGGTGGAGTGCCCTCTCAGGGTTGGGGGAGAGATCCTGCCCCAAGTGGAGGAGTTCAAGTATCTTGGGGTCTTGTTCACGAGTGAGGGAAGAATGGAGCGTGAGATCGACAGGCGGATCGGTGCGGCATCCGCAGTGATGCGGGCTCTGCACCGGTCTGTCGTGGTGAAAAAGGAGCTGAGCCGTAAGGCAAAGCTCTCAATTTACCAGTCGATGAGTCGCAGAGTGTCTGGGCTTTCCCTCAAAGATAAGGTGAGAAGCTCAGTCATCTGGGAGGGGCTCAGAGTAGAGCCGCTGCTCCTCCGCATAGAGAAGAGTCAGATGAGGTGGCTCGGGCATCTGATCAGGATGCCTCCTGGACGCCTCCCTGGTGAGGTGTTCCGGGCACGTCCAACCGGGAGGAGGCCCCGGGGAAGACCCAGGACACGCTGGAGGGACTATGTCTCCCGGCTGGCTGGAAGCTTGGGATTCTCGCGGAAGAGCTGGAAGAAGTGGCCGGGGAGAGGGAAGTCTGGGCCTCTCTGCTTAAGCTGCTGCCCCCGCGACCCGACCTCGGATAAGCGGAAGAGGATGGATGGATGGATGGATGGAATATGATCTATCTATCTATCTATCTATCTATCTATCTATCTATCTATCTATCTGTCTGTCTGTCTGTCTGTCTGTCTGTCTGTCCTATTCATGGGAAAGCTATCAGACAGGGCACAAATTGAATTCAGAGTAGTAGAAAACATAAGCTATCTAGAATTTGATTCACAAAGAAGGGAAGAGCAGCAGCATCCATGTGATACTCCGCTACACAGCTCAATAGAATTCAACTTGAGGCATATTGTGGAATGGCTGCAAAATCCACAGGCAGTACAAATTACAGCATTATTTTATTGATGAAATATTACTTTCAGTATTGAATATATGATGTGTAGCTTTTGGTATATTCTGTTATTCTTTATTCTGGGCATATGTTGCAGAGTTTTGGTTTTGTTGCGAGTATTACAAAGTTTTCTGCTTACTCCCTTTTCTCTCCTTCTCGACATTGGCCACACTGTCTCCCATTAACAGAATCTTTGCCAAAAGTCACCTCCTGTTCCCAAATGCAGTTTAATTTTGACTATGAGGTGGCTTTAAACCCGAGCCCTGGATCACTTTCAGGTAGAACCCAGAACCAACAGGTGCTATCCTATTTTTGCTATAGGATCACCAGGCTAGGAATCTATTTATATTGTTTTTTTCTGGTATACTAGATAGTAGTGCATAGTTCTAAATGCGTTGAATATATTTAATTCCTGGAAATGACACAGAAATAAATCAACGAAAACCTTTTTTTCACTTGAAATATTCACCAAAACTCGAGACATTTCAGCACCTCCACATGAATTGTTCTCTAAAGCCTTCATTAAACATCATCCTAATTTTAAATCAGTTGACACATTGTCAAAAGTGTCTGTTAAATATATATTCTATTAAGTTATTTTTTGTAATTTTATGATCAGCTGCTGAAAGAAAATGAATGATCTATTAAGCGGCCATAGAGGAGGCATTAAAAGCTTTCCTTTGGCACATTTCACATAGCTTTTCTGCTCTGTCTCTAGTAATGATGTTCTTAAACTCCCCAAGATATGTTTAATACAAATTAAACTTTCACTCATTTTTGAGAGCTGTCACATAAATGAACACCAAAGTCCTGTTTTTTTTAATACAGACATTTAAAATTCTTACTGTCGTGAGCCCATATTTGATATAACATTAGGTTTATGTATGCTGACACACTGTACAAGGTATAAGTAGCACGAAATATAAATGAAAAAGGCCTCAGTCATTGGGGGGCCAAACTAATAAAAACATAAGAAAGCACTCTTTATATGGTAATAAGCATTCAAATTATAATTTTATTTACAATGAAACATTACTGTAAACTTGACTTATCCCTTTAACTAAAGTAATTCACTGTATAAGATCCAGTCAACAAACCGATTGCCAGTGTGCCAATTGCTGCACCAACGTTTTGACTATCAAAACATTTTCATGTCATGGACAACTGATGACCTCATTCCGAAAGTGAACACATTAGTGCTATTCTTCAGAAGAGACTTCACTATAGGCTACCGTCATTTTAAGCTACAGTAATTCACAAAATTTCATGAAACACTATGGACTGAGGAGGCATGTTAGGCCAAGATCAGGCATTTAATTAGCTTCTCAGTTGTTACAGAAAATAGTACAGCAAGTACTACAAGACCTTCCTAATGTCAAGATTGCTGTTCATATCCTAAAGCTATTTTCAAGCTACTGATACGCTCTTGTAAGATCCTCAAAGTATTGCCCGAAAGTCTTCAAGAGGGCATTGTAAATCAAATCCAGAAAAAGATGAATACTTACAGTGCCTTCAGAAAGTACTCATATCCCTTGACGTCTTGGCATTTTGTTGTTGCAGCCAAACAGTCGATTCTTGTTAATCAGACCACATCGGGACGCGATCATTTTGGTCCTAATAACCGGCTGGTCCGATTACACGAACATGCCCTATACATGTGCAACCAAGTCGGGATGTGCTATACAGTAAGTAACATATTAAAATGTCATTCTGACTTCTATTGTGCTGCACACGCGTATGCCGAACGTACAAACAAGAACTACATACATGTACGGATGCTTACAACTTTGTTTTTTGAAAAAAAAATCTACAAATTCTTCAAAACGATCTACACGACACTCAGCATGCGAAGCACAATAAAAAAAGGTTACATTACCAAATTCCAGTCAGCGTTTGAAGAACAAGTCTAGTGTGATCTGACGCATTTTGTTTACGCACTGCACTTGTTTACACTCAACTTCATGTCGCCGGCTACTGGGCAGTCCGTTTTAGGAAAGAAAGGGCAGGCATGTTCACCCCCACTGGTTTGCACTTAGTACAAATTTTCCGACTTCCTGACCTTTGAAAAAAGCATAAATTCTCCTGGGGAGCCCAGGGATCCTCCCGATGTCATTGACCCGCTGTACATCCTTTTTCCACTTTTTCTTTTTCTTATTCTCTGTCACGTTCTTTGGTCCAATTAAACGGAATTTTGGTCCAAATAAGCAAACAATATTAGGCTTATGTAATATGATCTGTTTTGGTTCTTTAGGATTCGGTCCGAATAAGCGGCTGGTCCGATTAACCTGTGGTCCAATTAACCGGATCGACTGTACTAAAATTATTTTAATTCATTTTTCCGTCATTAACCAACAGTCAACACCCGAGAATAAAAAAGCAAAATCAAGATTTTAGACATTTTTGCAAATTTATTAAAAATAAAAAACTGAATTATCGCATTGAAACATGTATTCAAGCCCTTCACTCGGGACTTTGCTAAAGCACCTTTGGCAATGATTACACCTAGGAGTGTTCTTGGGTTTGACGCAAGTTTCACACACCTGCATTTGAGGATTTTGTGCCATTCTTCCCTGCAGATCCTTTCAAGCCCTGTCAGTGGGCAGTTATTTTAGGTCTCTTCAGAGATGTTTGATTGGGTTCAGCCCATTCCAGCATTATTACTAAGCCACTCCTGTGTGGTCTTTGCTTTGTGCTTAGGTTCGCTGACCTGTTGCAAGGATTTCCTGAGGCCTAGAGCACTCTGCCTTAGTGATATTTCTGCACCATGTTCCATTCAACTGTCCCTCAGCCCTTACTAGTTTCCCAGTCACTGCCGCTGAAAAACAACCCCACAGACACTGCCACCACGCTTCACCTTTGGAAAGATATCAAACAGATGATGAGCAGTGCCTTGTGAAGCCTAAAATTGTGGACAATCAGTTCAACCTTGGTTTTATCAGATGAGGGAATCTTTATCATAGCCTGAGAGACCTTTAGATGCTTTTTTTACAAACTCCATGCCGGCTTTCATGTGTCATCTGGCCACTCTGCCATAAAGCCCAGAATAATAGACTGTTGCAGTGGTGGTTGCCCTACTGGAAGTTTCTTCCATTTCCACACATCCAACATTCAGCCATAGTGGCCATTGGGTGGTTGGACACCACTCTTACCAAGGCTCTTCTCCCCCATTTTCTCATCCTGACCAGGTGGCCACCTCAAAGAAGAGTTACGGTTGATCCAAAAGTACTCCATTTGAAAAGGATGTTCTTCAGTGCTTGTATTCTTCAATGGTGCAGCCTTAACAGAATCCTATCTCTAACGTCTGAAGGAAATTCCTTCAATTTCGTTTCTTGGTTTTTGCTCAGATACACATTGTCAGCTGTGAGACCTTCTACAGACAGGTGTGTGCCATTTCTTCTCATGTCCAAACAGCTGAATTGTCTACAGGTGGACTTCTAACAAGGTGTAGAAACATCTCAACGATAATCAATAGAATGGGATGTACCAGAGCCACATTTCTAGTGTCAATGCAAACGGTCTGAGTGCTGGTGTCAATATGGTATTTTATTTGTTTAATTTTCATAAATTTGAAAAAATGATTAAACTCCTGTTTTTGCTTTGTCATTCTGGGGTATTAACAACAACAACATTTATTTCTATAGCACATTTTCATACATAAAGTAGCTCAAAGTGCTTTATATAATGAAGAATAGAAAAATAAAAGACACAGTAAGAAAAATAAAATAAGTCAACATTAATTAACATAGAATAAGAGTAAGGTCCGATGGCCAGGGTGGACAGAAAAAACAAAAAAAAGTCCAGACGGCTGGAGAAAAAAAAATAAAATCTGTAGGGGTTCCAGACCATTAGACTGCCCAGTCCCCTCTGGGCATTCTACCTAACATAAATGAAACAGTCCTCTTTGGATTTAGGGTTCTCACAGATGGACTTGATGATGATGGTCACATGGGCTTCTGGATTTTAGTCCATCAATGTTGGAGCATCATGATGCTTTGAGTAGGTGGAGGTGGCGCAGACCACCACCACAAAGAAACCAGAAAACGAAACAGAAGACAGAGTAGGGGTCAGTATGGATTTTGGAGCCACTATGAATAGTTATTATGATGAATTGAACATACAGAGTATCAGGATTAAGTTAAAGTGAAATTATGAGAAGTGTTGCTTGATGAGGGAAAAAAATAAATTGAAACAATCTTGTTGCAAGGCTACAACCTGTGAAGATCTATCATGGAGTGCTTTCATGGCCTATTTCAAAATGTAACTTTTCTCAGCCACCTAAACATCCATTTGGTGTATTTGGTGCATGTAGTCTTATACATTTAAAGTCTGTGTTTGTTTAAAACTTGTTGAGTGTGTTGTAAAAGTCCCTGTTGCCCAGTTTGCTGGCTGACAGAGGTCTGTGCTACCTAATAACATTTTCTCGGTTGCTGCCACAACCTTTGGTGCATAGGAAGGCCAATGATAAATTTGTTGATAGATTTGACTGACTCTGTTGAAAGTTCTATAGTTTCAGATAAAAAAGAGTGAAGCAAAGGCAAAAGTAACTGTAGTATAATGAACTTTTTGTGCTTTCCCCTTCTAAATTGTGTGTGTCCAATCTGGAATGCTAGTGTATATATGAAAGCGGAATACAGAATGACATTTCAACACTAAACACAACGTTTATGATGGAGGCATTCCCACAGAAAAGTGGAAGAATTCAAATCTCAGTGAGAAGCATGGCCGTCGGCTTTCATGAGCCCTAATACAAGAGGTGAAAGTAGCAACCATCACGTTGTCCCATGTGAGCTTAGTGAGCCTGGCTAAACACAAAAGTCATTCAGCGGTGGAACGGTCATAAAAGAAGCGTTTGTTGGGGTCACTGACTCTCTGTTTGTAGAGTTCAGGAACAAAAAGAAAACACTAGTATAAATAAAAAATACAAATTATAGATACTTTGAAGGACACACAGTTGTTATGGAATAAGGTGACGTGAGGACACATTTCCTCACGATCTGATTCATCAGCTGATATTATTGATATGGTAGAGCTGTGTATTGTGAATAAAATGGTGTTTGTGGACATATTAGTTTCTCTGATGGGACACCAGTGATGGTTTTCCACACTAATGAATTAATGGTATCTTCAGTGTTTAATTCAGCCAGTATTGTGTGGAGAAATTTTATACACTTAATGCAGAAAGTCTGCGGTGGGTTGGCACCCTGCCCAGGATTGGTTCCTGCCTTGTGCCCTGTGTTGGCTGGGATTGGCTCCAGCAGACCCCCGTGACCCTGTATTCGGATTCAGCGGGTTAGAAAATGGATGGATGGATGGATAATGCAGAAAGTATTTTCCTACTCTTTCAAATTCTGCACACTTTGTTGTGTGGAGATTTAACTATAAATAAATTTGCCATTTGTGCACTTTGATTTACACTCACCCTAACAATGGTTTGCAAATTTATTAAAAATCAAAAATTGAAATCTCTCATTCATATACGTATTCACATCCTTTGCTGTGGCACTCCAAATTATGGCCAGGTGTATTGTGTTAGTCTTAATTATCTTTGAGGTGTCTTCAGAAAGTGATCAGAGTTATTGCACTGTGTCCTTTAAGTCAGTACACTAAAGATGTTCCTTAATATTTCTGAGTTTTTTTTCTAGCCATTATGACATAAAATGCATTTAACTAAAAGTTTTATCATTGATACTCGGGCTCTCAAACATCCTTGGCCGGACTTAAGGACAACTAAAGAAATAAGGAAAGCCTGTCAATGGTGCCCCCTATTATTTTTCAGCCAGGAAAACTCTCCTGATTGGGGTTCAGCTTCCTATTTTGTCTTTTTTTGCTGATTTTTGATTCTTTTTGTCTGTGTTAATAGTGTTACCTTTTGTTATCTACTTGCATTGTTGTGTGCTTTTTATTATTTTTATGTGTCATTTAATTTGTATGTGCCTCTGCTTGTTCTGTTATGCTCATTGTATTTTGTGTGTGGTTCCCCAAGAGGTGGACCACCTGTTGTTCTCCATAAAAAGGCAGCCCTCGTCCCTATAAAGGCTGAGAAAACAAGCAGTCTCTTGTGGTACATCACATGCAATGAGTTTATGAGATTTTTGATTATTGTTTTGTTTAAAAAGATTTGGATGTCTTGCTCCGTTTTTCATCCTTTCTTTGAATTTGTGTTTTTTGGAACTTGTTCGCTACTGGGTGGTCTGTTTCAGGAAATTCCTTCTAGGCCCTATTCTGCTCCTAGGACCTTTGATTGTTACGGAGCATTTTTGGAGCACATGTATGTATTTTATTTATACGGATTCTTGGTTTGCTCCTTTTGGCTCCAAATTGATGGAATCTTCCACTTGTGGAGCTTTTTTGCTGCACTTTTTTGGGACTTTGTATTTAGGAAACTATCCCTCTGTCCTTCCATTGGTTAACTAACAAGATATTAAGACTCAATAAGTGATGAAGGTGAAATAAGAGATTAAACCATAACCTTGTTAATGTGAAAAATCAATGAAAGAACTAATAGAATAAAGAGCTTAAGGGTCCATTACACATATCAGCTTATGAGTTAAGTACTAGCCACTTCCAGCTGTGTTTATACTTATGCTGTGAAACTGAAACATGTAATATCTGATGTCACCTTCAAACCAAATGTTTTAACTTTAGTCATTCACAATGCCAAGAAAAATCATTTTCTAACATGCAGATTAAAGTCAAACATGGCAGATAAGGACAAATTACAAAGTAATTGAATAAAATTGAGTATGGCAGTGAACGAGTTAAGGGCATGATACCTGTGGTGCTCCCATTCCATGTTGCCCTAAACTTGTTACTTTATTTAATGGCGAATCCAGGGCTGCAAACATTATAGGTGCAATAGTCTGCACGCATGTACTGGTCGCCCCATTAGAGGCTGACTACGTAAACTGCAGTACAGGTAATCTAATATATAAAGCTCAATGTCGGTGTGCATGTTTGTTCTTTATACGATTCCACACCCTTGGTCCAATCTCAACAAAGTTTTACACACACAGCCCACTTTGTACAAGAAGAGACCATTGACTACTTTGGAGCCCAATATATTAATCCTCGGGGTACCTTTGTTTTTTCTGTTCTGTTTTAAGGATACTGCCATCTGGTGGCTCACAGCAAGTGAAACATCAGAAATGACTGAAGGCAGACTAGCAGACAAAAGGGCCAGACCTTAAAGTTACATACCTGGGCAATGCCGGATCCCCTTGTTAGTTCCTCTTAAAATGACATCCAAGTGTATGCCCAGTCGTATCATGGCATCGGTCATTCTGATTAAGGGCAACCTACTCAGCCAAAGTGAAGTTCTAAGTTGGTGAAGCCCCAACCAGAGGCGGAAGCTGTAGCTTTCTTTTTGTTTGTTAAATGCAGAAATTCTGTTTGCATATTGTAGTCATTCTGAAGTATGTTTTTGTATTTCAGTTTCACTTGGAGCTTTCACTCAAACTGATAATGCAAACATAATATTGACAATGATCTTAATATGACATTCACAAAATGTTAAGTTTACAATTCAACTGAAACTTTTACATTTGAATAATGCTAAGAATATTCAGTTATGTCATGCACAGATTTGGAAGAGTAATGTACTTAATCGACTTCCTATAAGATTGTCATGCATCCCTTTACTCTGTCTTAATAGCAAACACATTTCGTTTTGTGTTGGTACAGATCTGTAATGCTTGTATAACTCAAGTATTACTTCTTGTTCACCAGCTGAAAAGGCCACTGCTGTCTCGTTTATATATTCTTTTTTTAACATCAGGTACAAAAAGAAAAACTCCAAACAACAGGATAACTTGAATCTCACATCCTTTACTTTCCCAAGCTATTCCACAATCCATTATACATTCAATCAGCTTTATAGTTAAAGTCACAAGTATTCAATCTGGTACACTCTCATGATGAACATTTGTCATGATCTCATAATGAATGTCCTTCGTGATCATTTCTTACGGTTGTTTAAATATCACATAATCGTGGATCGCCCACGCCTGTCTTGAGTTAACAAGCAACACTTTGCATTAGTGGAACTAACTGAGTTTCGATTGTACTGTACAACTAAGGCTAATTCTTGATTTCATTACTTTGCTTTGTGGAACACGTCTCTGCTTGGCATTTACTGATAACGTTGTTGTGTAACATGCAGTCATTGTCAACCATGGAAGTGCATCCTGTGGCTCTGTCAGCAGGTTCAGTCAGACTTCTCAGTCTCTGGCCATGGAATCTAGAAAAAACTGTTTTGTGTTTTGGTTTGATTTATGTCTCTAGACCATCTTATGGGCCATATTGTTACCTGCTTTCTTTTGCCTTTTTTTAAAAGAAAATAGTACTGTCGAATGCAACTTAAGTCCATCATCTCTACAGGCTTGATATAATTAATAAAAAAAACCTTCAAGAGAGACACTATCTGAAGGGCCTCTATGGAATATTAATCTTCTAAAGTTCTGACAGATGCCAATCTGAAATTAAAGGTCAAACAGAAAGTGTTGAATGCCATCTGGAGTTCTACTGTCTTTTCAGGGTAACTGGTGTGAGCGACCAAGTTGATGAGAATTTTCAGGAAATGGTCTGAGAAATTAATTTATAGGTCTTTCTCTCTTTCATTGTGTTTTCTGTTATAAATATTCTACTCAGATAATGTGTTCTGATCCTTTCTTATTTATGTCAAACTAATTTAAGTGCCATAGGGTGTTGTAGTTAGCAATGCCACCTCAGGCCCCCAGGACCACTGTCTGAGCGAAATTTGCACCTCCTCTGCATATCTGTGCGGATTTTTCTTTGGTAATCCAACCACATTCCAAGGATATAAGCAATAGGTTAACTGGTGTCCGTAAATTGGCCTTCTGGAGGTGCATGCATGAGTGTGTCCTATGGTGATCAATCAAAGATGTTGTAGACCACCATGGTTATCTCCTGATAAAAAGAAGATGTCTTTAGCCAGTCAGAATCTGGACTGCTTTAACCCTTCTTGAAATAATCTGCAATGTTGCCTCTTAAACCATTTTTGGAGATTGACTACTGTTATTTACCCAGCTAGTCTACACAGAGTTCATTGTTGTCATGTCTAATGAAAAATCCATCTTACCATCACACCGTTTCTCTGTTAATTTTTTTGGCTTTGACTTGACATGTATGACCACTTTCTGATTATTCCCCAATATTTGCAGGTGAGTAGTGCAATCAATTACTATACAAGGCCATCACCTAAGTGTATGAACAACAACAACATTTATTTATACAGTGATCCCTCGCTATATCGCGCTTCGACTTTCGCGGCTTCACTCTATCTCGGATTTTAAATGTAAGCACATCTAAATATATATCACGGATTTTTCGCTGCTTCGCGGATTTCTGCGGACAATGGGTCTTTTAATTTATGGTACATGCTTCCTCAGTTTGTTTGCCCAGTTGATTTCATACAAGTGACGTTATTGGCGGATGGCTTAGAAGCTACCCAATCAGAGCACGTATTACGTATTAAATAAAACTCCTCAATGATATGTGACGTGCTTCCCGCGCGGTGCTTGATTGTTTGCTTTTCTCTGTCTCTCTCACTCTCTCTCACCCTTTCTGCCTGACAGAGGGGGTGTGAGCAGAGGGGCTGTTTGCACAGAGGCTGTTTGCCTAGAGGATACGGACGCTCCTCTACAAAATGCCGCTTTATCGCGGTGCTTCGGCATACTTAAAAGCACTTATTGATTTTTTGATTGTTTGCTATTCTCTCTCGCTCTCTGACATTCTCTGCTCTTGACACGCATTCTTTGAAGATAAGATATGTTTGCATTCTTTTAATTGTGAGAAAGAACTGTCATCTCAGTCTTGTCATGGAGCACAGTTTAAACCTTTGACTAAAGGGTGTTATTTCATGTCTAGAGGGCTCTAATAATGTTAACAGTGTGGGAGAGTTTATAAGGCCTTAAAATATATAAAAATAACCAAACAAACATATGGTTTCTACTTCGCAGATTTTCATCTATCGCGGGGGGGTCTGGAACGCAACCCCCGCGATCGAGAAGGGATTACTGTATAGCAAATTTTCAAACAAATTATGGAGCTCAAAGTGCTTTACAGGATGAAGAAAGAGAAAAAAGACAAAATATATAACAAAATAAAATTGTGTAAAATGTGCTCGGATTTTCTTTTCCTAGTTAAGATTCTAGCAGCTTCATTCTCCACTCGTTGCAATCGATTGATGTCTTTTTTGGACGGTCCTGAGAGGAGTGTGCTACAGTAGTCTAGCCAACTGAAAACAAAAGCGTGAACTAATTTCTCAGCATCTTGCAATGTTATAAGAGGTCTAACTTTTACTATATTTCTTAAGTGAAAAAATGCTGTCCTAGTGATCTGATTAATATGTGATTTAAAATTCAGGTCAGGTCAATAGTTACCCCTAAATTCTTTACCACCGTCTTGACTTTTAGTCCTAATGTATCAAGTTTATTTCTAATTACCCTCATTATATCCATTTTTGCCAATCACTAAAATTTCTGTTTTCTCCTTATTTCGTTTGAGAAAATTATTACTCATCCACTCCAGTAAGACATTGTGTCAGTGAATCAAGAGAGTCGGGGTCATCAGTTGCTATTGATAAATACAGTTGTGTGTGGTCAGCATAGCTATGGTAACTCACGTTGTGCCCCGAGATAATCTGACCTAACGGAAGCATGTAAATCAAAAAGAGCAGCGGACCCAGGATAGAGCCTTGTGAAACACCATATAGAATATCATGTGTCTTTGAAGTAAAATTACCACAACTAATACAGTATTTTCTACCTGTCAAGTATGACTCAAGCCAATTTAAGACCCTGCCAGAGAGGGCCATCCACTGACTAAGGTGATTTCTAAGAATATTGTGATCAATGGTATCGAATGCGGCACTCAGATCTAAGAGGATGAGAACAGATAAACGGCCTCTGTCTGCATTTACCCACAAGTCATTTATTACTTTAATGAGTGCAGTTTCTGTACTGTGATTTGTTCTGAAACCTGACTGAAATTTCTCAAGAATAGTATATTTATTGAGGTGGTCATTTAGCTGCATAATGACTGTCTTCTCTAGGATTTTACTTAAGAAACGCAGGTTAGAAATAGGCCTAAATTCTTCCAAAGCAGAGGAGTCGAGATTATTTTTCTTGAGCAGGGGTTTAACTACAGCGGTCTTAAGACAGTCTGGGAAGATCCCCGTATCTAATGATGAGTTTACTATGTCAAGAATATTGTCAATTAGCACGCCGGATAATTCTTTGAAAAAACTTGTTGCTATTGGGTCAAGGACGCCGGTGGAGGGTCTCAGTTGAGAAATTATTTTATATAAATCAGGTAAATCTATCCTGGTGAAAGAATTGAATTTGTTTATAATGGAGTACCGGGGTTTAAGAGTATTAGTACTGGGGAGATGTACTATATTATTACTAATATCATTAATGTTTTGATTAAAAAATACAGCAAAGGCCTCACAAGTTTCACTGGAAGTTTTTTGGAGGCATTTAATTGAGTGACCTCTGGGTTTAACAGAAGATCAATTTTAGAGTACAAGACTCTGGGATTACTAGAATTGTTATTTATAATTCTAGAGAAATAGCATCGCCTTTCAATACAGACTGTGTTGTTGTATTCTGTTATTTTAACCTTCAATATCTCATAGTGGATAATCAGTTTAGTTTTTCTCCATTTAAGGTTTATGTAAGTAGGTATAAGGTATTCCTCACCGCTCTCTCCAAGATTAATCCCTTATTCAGTGTTTAGAATTGATGCATTTTTCACCCGTTTTTAGAACCTTAAGTCTTCGCTAGATCTTAGTTTGCATTCATCCTCGCTTTTACCCTCAGTATCTACAAGATGATTTAATATTCATATATATTTTTTTACTTCAGTGATTCATCCTTGACAAACAACTGTCAATCCACATATTAAAAATGTCCATGTCAGCAGATGCCTCATTGTTTCAAATGAAATTTTTCATTTCTGTAATGTCCTATTAACCAAGTCCCTGGGCTTAGTTGGGGATTTTATTTGGGGATGGCTGTGTGGCTCCTTGCTGCCTTCAGTCAACTATCTTTTCTTATCTTGCCTATGTGGCAAGAATTTTTTTTTTACTTTGGTGTTTCATTACACTCATTCTCTGCTTCCAGTCTTTGCTAATGGACATCTGTAATGTGAGGTTCTTAAAATCATTGCCTCTGTTATTGAGAGAGGACAATGTCGAGTGTTTGGTTCAGTGGTAGGTTGTACTCTTACAAGATGAATCATCATTCTGGTATATAAGGATTGACATTGATTGGTCATAAACATTGCATTGACTTGTTTCATGTAACTGTTTTTTTTTTTTAGTTATTATACAATTATTAGACTTTTCATTTTTTAGACTTTGACCTAAAAGGATCATATACTTTTAGAGCTGTTAACCTTTTTGATTGATCTGTGTGCTTTGCCTCTGAATTTGATCCAGTGCCATTTCGATCTGCAGATGTCGGTTATCCAGCACCAAGTAATAAAGTATCAACAGTAATGCCAGCATGCAACGCTCACAAAAAAGGACATATGATTTTTATTATTGAAAAACTCACATCTAAAAATTATTTCAATCAACTGTTTTGTGACAGAACTACGACTGCCTGACACGCAAAATGGCAAAAATGCCATTCTTCACTAAATAAACCCTTCATTTCTGGAATTTATTAATGCTATGGCAGAACTGGCCACAATTTTTGCTGACGGCCCAAATTGTTAATAATGACTCAAACACTGGAAAGGGGGTATAAAATAAAGGTGTATCTGTGAACCTGTGCATGCCTAGCATGTGTTAATGATAACCATTAACTTCAAAAATTGTTGCTGCAAGAAATGGTTTAGATATGAAAGTTTTTTTTTAGAAGCTGTTAAGAGTAATTCTCAGACACAAATATAAGAGTCATTTTAAAACAACATTATTTCACTGTGACACTGTTCAGAATATGAATGTGAAACAGGTTGCTTCTGCCCAAACTGCTAATATCAACTGAGATACTGGATTTTTAAAATGTAGATAACTGCAAAGATTTGTATCTGTTAGTTGCTTCTATATTTGCTTTTTTTGTAAATTTCATTTCTGAAAAGACATGTTTATAACTGTATATGCAACCAAATAATGATGCACACAGAAGGCTTCCAAATAAAGTCTGAGTGAAGTACTCCTTGGTAAACTTATTTTTAAGTTCTCTAACTAGAAGACTTCTGGAATATTGTCCACATTAACCTCTGTGACAGCAGATGGCGCTATACCAGCACTTAACCTTATAAAAACACAAATGTTTTTTATTTATTCTTTGCTCGTGTGGAACGTCTTCCCCATTTCCCAAAGCACAAAATACACCACAATTCTTAAGCATCTTCTCTCTATTTCTACCACTCCTCTCTAGCAAGCTTTGTCCACTACCACCTGACTCTGGCTCTCGGAATAGTATCTGCTGGTCCCTTATACAGGTCACCCGGAAGTGCTCCAGGTGCTTGTTGACCTACTTCCTGCAGCACTTCCACATGTGGCGGAAGAATTGCCCACACGGGCTCAGGAATAGTTGCAGCACACCCTGGTGGCACACCCAGATCCCAACAGGGCTGTAACGAACTCCAATTCCCATAAAGCCCTGCTGGAGTCCAAGGGGGGGTTTACCATCTAGCGTTCCAGGGGAGGTGATGCTCTGTCCACACTTGCTCCCCCGATCCTTCCAAGGCAGAGGTGTCTCGACCGGGCAAGGGCCCCAGCCATCCATGACACCGCAAAAGGAGATGACAAAATTACAGTCTGTCTCACAGTACCTAAAATCCTGAAAGTAAAATTCAGTTTCACGACGTAGAATGGCAACTTGTGGTACACATCTGATGAGGTCCACACTTTTGTCTCATCCCTGTTTTTTAACACCAGAATTACCAGAGCCTACGAAAAAACTCGTAAATCCATCCCACCTTAAATCGCTTCTTAAAACCGTTCTCACCTCTCTGCCAGCGTCTTTTGTTAATCTAAATGTACTGATAAAAGAAAAGCTGCAAGTAGCTGGCTATTCCATCCCCCCACCGACTTAGAACGCGCACAAACTTCTCCCAGCTCATTAAAACAGAAAAGTTTTTTAGATTTTAGTAGTAGATGACAAAATGTAGCCATAAACTATATAATGTATGAAGCCTGAAGTCCAAATATCAAAGAAATACTTTCACAGAAGGTACAAATCTAACACAACAATTGTGCTTTTATTCAAAAATGTAACTGCAGAAACAAAAAATCCGCCTTAACATGTGACATTGACACCTGTTTATTATGACTGCCTCCGCGGTGCAATAGAATCAGCTGCCAACTGGGAATCAAAAGGTTGTGAGTTCGATCCTGCACCACTCTGTTTTGAGAAGTAAACTGCTCTTATTCTTACTACTACTAGAATATAAAAAACGTTTCTGTTTTAACAATGTGTTTACAGAGATTACTGTAGAAACGGAACAGACATGAAATGCGTGTGTTCCAAACAACGATCTATTATTTCCACTCTAAAACTCCACTTCACTCCCAGAAAATCAATCAAGGTATGAGCTGGGAGAAGTTTGTGCGCGTTCTAAGTCGGTGGGGGGATGGAATAGCCGGTTACTTCCAGCTTTATCAGCACATTTAGATGACAAAAGACGCTGGCGGAGAGGTGAGAACGGTTTTAAGAAGCGATTTAAGGTGGGACGGATTTACGAGTTTTTTCGTAGGCTCTGGTAATTCTAGTGTTAAAATTGGGAAAAAGAACCGGTGGTGCCTGTCACAACTGATTCAGATTATTGTGAACTTTCAGTGATGGAGAAAAAGTTAAGATAACATCTATGTGCCAAAACTGAAATGCACTCAAAACGAAAAAGCTGTCAACTATTGTCCTCTGATTTATTGATAAATTATTTGAAACAGCAAACACATTGCCTGAAGGCACCGTCGGGATGCCACTACCAGTTAAGTGCATTTTACTCCCTGTTTCACCAAACACATAGGTTGAGATACAGGAATACTCCATTTTGGTTAATGTAGCAGAAAAACATATAATTGTGTGCTTTATTTCTGTGTGAATTTATGAGTGTGCCTATCCTGTGTAACTAAATATTATGTTGTACCTATCGTGTTCTGAACAGTAACCAAGGAAAAAAATGTGATAATAAAAATGAATACCATTTATTTTGTTCTCAATAAGACTTCATAAATAAAAAAGTTTTATTTTAGGTATAAATGTGTACCAAAGCTGTTTAATCTGTTAAACTATTTTAGAACCTTTATATAATGTTATAAAGTAGGCGTATTAAAGATTATACCATTTATTCATATGGTGGTTGGTGCTAACTAAATGTTTCTTGACTTTGTTATGTAAATTAAGTTAAATTAGTTAAGATTTTTCATTTGTTATATTCATTAGTTTTGTTGAGCTGATCAAATCTGATCTCATAACAGTCTCCCTCCAGCTTGTTGTAATAAAAGGCATTAATCTCTGGATTCACTTGTAATGATAATTCTTCCACCCATCCATTATCCAACTCGCTATATCTTAACTACAGGGTCATGGGGGTCTGCTGGGGCCAATCCCAGCCAACACAGGGCGCAAGGCAGGAAACAAACCCCGGGCAGGGTGCCAGCCTACCACAGGGCGCACACAAACACCAAGTACACACTTGGGACAATTTAGAATCGGCAATGCACTTAACCTGCATGGGTTTGGACTGAGGGAGGGGAGAAGACAGGGAGAGCATGCAAACTCCTCGCAGGGAGGACCCGGGAAGCGGACCTGGATCTCCTAACTGCGAGGTGGCAGCGCTACCCACTGCGCCACCACGCTGCTCACTAACCAAATCCACTGCTGATAAAATCAATTAGATGCAAACTCATATTCCTTTAAAACACACACACATGCTGGACAAATTAAAAACATAAACCCAGATGTATGTGGCAGCACTACACACTGACACTTTACAGTATGTATAGTAGAATTTTTGTTTATTTAATTATTTTTTTGAATGACACAGCATGGCAGCTGATTATTCTTACACCAACTGGCTGTAGCATCATCTTTTTAGAGCAACTCATGAGAGCTGGAATATTTGATATTACTATGAGTACTTGCAGGCCATGGCCCATAGTTTGCCCACCCCGCCCCATACATTAGTTTTCCTGAATTTCCTTTAATTCACCATTGTGGAATTCTTTCTTTCTCTTTTTTGTGTTTTTATTTTCTTTATTCCAGGTGCTTACTGATGCATATCTGCTCTATGAGCACCTACCAAGAAAAAGGTCATGTAGTAAATACAATAAGTTGGAAAACAAAGCTGAGTAGATCGCTAGCTTTGTAGACAAATGAACTGGCTCAACACCCTGGGGCTCTCACAAGCCAATTGTCAAATCCTGTTATTCATTTTCTGTACCCACTTATTCTGAGTAGGAGTTGTGGCTAAGATGCTGGCCTGCCAATAGGGAAAAACCGAATCTCAGCCTTAAGAGCAAGTCACTCAATCACACAAAATTGTCATTTTGTCTCTGCCCGGGGAATAGTATCCTTTCATCATCAATCAGTCTAAATGCATATGTCACATATTTTAAGGGAAATCTGAAGAGATGATAGGCAAAAACTTAGTTTCAGTACACTTTCCCAAAATTAATACAAATGTATTTAAAATTTCTCTAGGCTTTTGTATAATTTAGAATTTAAATAACATCTGTGAGAAAAATATACCACCACTTTTACTTTGTTATTACACTTATTGTTAATGATATTTGAAGTCCAGTGTCATCCTGTAAAAGGGTTATTGGTGCCACTCTGATTCAGGGTGCAGGTTTCACCAATTTTATCTGCAATAACTGAAACCAAACACTTCTTCAGATTGTTCATAAGCCTTTCACGTTGCTGAGATTGTTGTCCCTCTTCTCCATGGCAGCATGCAGTAACTCAGCTACATCTAAGATGCAGTATTTCCAGCATGAGGCTTATGCCAGGTCTCTGCCACAGCATTTCTGCTGATCAGTGTTGCCTTCCCTCCTCCCTCCCAGCTCTGACTCACCTGGTCAAGGCAGCGTGGCCCCCTTTACTGAGGACTCGGGACTATTTCCGGAGTCAGGGCTTTTGCCTGTTTGAAGTACTTCCGGGTCATAAGGAAGTTCCCAATAACAGGGTACTGCAGTACCCCCTTGCAGCACCCATGGACCCCAGAAGGGCTGTGCTACTGGACTACAATTCCTGGCATTTCCTGCTGGTGTCCTATTGGGCCCCAATATCCAGGGCTGCTGCTATGTAGTGTCCTTGGGTAATGAACACCCCTTATAGCGAGTCCTTCCCTGTCCTTCCCTTTTATCATGGCCAGGGAAGGTACTACAAACATGTCCAACCAGGACACCTGTCCATCTGCCTGGGGTTTATGGTCTGGGTAAGAACTCTTCTTCTCCTTTTGTTGGGATGTCCATCGATCCACCTGGGGAGTCCCGTATATAAATAATATAGTCTGAATACACAACAGAATGACTAAAGAGGAAGAAAAACTTTTGATTTAGCAGTTACAGTCGCAGCGAGGCGTTATTCAGATGCATTGCTGTTGGTATAGAGGAGCTCTAGCTGCATTTCTTGATCCACTTCTCCTGAATGATTTCTTGGCTGAAAGTCCTCAGTGTTAGTGTGTCACAGAGAGGATGTGCAGAATTGTTCATAATGACATTTAGTTTTGTTTTAATTCTCCTCTTTGTTGCTACTTCTAGGGAGTCCAGAGTTTGCCCCTAACTTACTTAGCCCTTTTTAATCAGCTAGCTAATTTAGTGGACATCTCTTAAAGTGATGTTACTGTGTGGAAAATTACAGTGGCCAACACAGAGTTGTAGAAGATGTGAAGGATGTAACCACTCACATTAAAGTCTCCTATATTGTTCCTTTGTGTTCCAAGACCAATCCAACCCATCATTGATATAGACCCCCAAGTACTTCTAGGAGTGCACCACCTCTACATCCACTCTCCAAATAGTGACCAGATATAGCTTTGGTGCCGCAAAAGACTCAATAATAAATCAGTTCCTTGGTTTTGCTGATTTTAAGATGCAGACAATTGTATTCTGTATGAATCAAATTTCTTGTTTGGAAAAAACTTTCCTCTGTTTTCAAAAGGACATTTTTTGTCATTAATGGAGACCTGATGAAAATGCAGAATTAATTTTTATTTGCACATATATATGCAAAAATGTCTCAGTCCATGAAGTGAGCAATCAATAAAACAATTCATTCCCTTTTATACTTTTCTATTACCATTACCTTATCTAATACATCATGTCATCTGACTCTTAATATCCAGAATTCTTTCATGGTAGCCAATCGACTACAGCCACCAGTAACTTCGTATACATGTCGATTCTTCCATTATTCTAAACACTGCTTTGTTAACAGAGGTGTCCTACGGGTTTTCCCATTGATCCTATCACCGCTTCACATGACTCTTTCTCATGGGCTTTCTCACTAGTTTGTTCTCGCTTTTTAAGGAGGTGTTCATTACACATTTACTTCTTTTTTATCCCTAACAACTACCTCGGTGGCTCCTCAAAGATGAGTCAAAAGTCACTGGTGCTCAACGCTGCGTTTAGTTAACCCTTTAGGTACCTTCAGTCCTTTTCCTAATACTTTTAATAATCCATTGGTACAACTTCATTAAAGTATATGAATGTATTAAATTGTAAAAATTACTATGCATTGGTTAAACATGTTTAATTAAAATTCTATATTCTACACCTGATTCCTATAGTCTGTCTCACCCCCCTAGTCAATACACCCTATAACTGCAAGTTTGGAATTGCTAATTAACCCATCATGCATATCTATGGGGGTGTGGAAAGAAATCCAGAGTACTCTGAGGAAACCCCACACAGAAATTAGGAAAATGTCCAAACTCCACAGTATATGCATTGCCACATCACACCACAAAGCCACCCCAGCTCTTAGATTTGGACTTGGGTTACTGACGGTGGCCCACACTTAACCCATAATGTCTGGATTACAACAACCTTCAGAAACAGCAGCACAATAGCTGCAAAGAAATGTTTAGGTTCTCGCTGAAAATCTGATATTCCCATCTACTTTCAATTTTGGCAAGCCTCATATTTTAATCTTACTCTTTCTGGAGCTCTAAATGGGTCATCTGCTTCATATATTACAAAATGTTGTGCTCTAGTGAACATTCTGTGGGACCAGATGGCCAGTGGTTGCTGTCCTCTTCATGCTTCTTAAATCCTGGCTTGGTGGGGTCTGACTTTGGGGCTGCATATTCCTCGTAGGTTTTGCTCAGGCCTTTTTCTTTTTATGTTATAACAGAGCAAATTTTGTGTTTTGGCAGGTGGTGGTATTTTAACTGTTATTTCTGCCTTTAGAATACCATTTTTTGACTATTTATTTTATGAGACATCTGTTGGTGTCATGATTTCTATTTTCCATTAATTTTATTTAAAACTTTAATAGATATTTGATCACAAAAAAGGAAGGAGCTGCTTATCAGCCTGAGTTAGAGAATCCTAGTTTTGGCTGAGCAGATAGGGGAGCACTTCCTGGTGATGTCAGCTGAGCTCTGCTTCTGAATCAGTCCACACCATCCTGCACAGCACCATCCCACCACAGATACCAATCCAGCAATGCTGGCTTTATGAGTCCCCAGCTTAACTGCCATGCCACAGTTTGGCTCTGGGAGTGCCATCTTAATAAACTTTGCTTTAGTTTTATCATCATATATAAGTGTCTACGTGTGGAAGTGTGTCTGGCCCGGAAGTAAGATGTGGCATCGGGGTGTGGGCTTCACCTCCGAGGATATAGAAGCAAGGCCAGCACGTCGGCAAAATGAAACCTCTGAAGAAAGAATCACTCGTTTAGTCTCTATTACACAATCGATGCAAACACATAGGCAAAATGAAACCTCTGAAGAAAGAGTCACTCTCTTAGCAACTAATGCACAAGCGAGGCAAAACGAAACCTCCTAAGAAAGAATCACTCGCTTAGCCGCTAATGAACAAAAGATGCGAACACATAGGCAAAACAAAACCTCTGAAGAAAGAGTCACTCGCTTAGCCTCTAATACACAAGTGAGGCCAGCATATCGGCAAAATGAAACCACAGAAGAAAGACAAAGTCGCTTAGCTGCTAATGCACAAGGGAGGCCAGCACGTTGGCAAAACAGAACCTCTGAAGAAAGTCACTTGTTTAGTCACTAATGCACAATCAATGCAAACACATAGGCAAAACGAAACCTCCAAAGAATAAGTCACTCGCTTAGCCGCTAATGACAAACAATGCGAACACATAGGCAAAACGAAACCTCTGAAGAAAGAATCACTCGTTTAGTCTCTATTACACAATCGATGCAAACACATAGGCAAAATGAAACCTCTGAAGAAACACAAGCGAGGCCAGCACGTTGGCAAAACAAACCTCCTAAGAAGAACAAAAGATGAACACATAGGCAAAACAAAACCTCTGAAGAAAGAGTCACTCGCTTAGCCTCTAATACACAAGTGAGGCCAGCATGTCGGCAAAATGAAACCACAGAAGAAAGACAAAGTCGCTTAGCTGCTAATGCACAAGGGAGGCCAGCACGTTGGCAAAACAGAACCTCTGAAGAAAGTCACTTGTTTAGTCACTAATGCACAATCAATGCGAACACATAGGCAAAACGAAACCTCCAAAGAATAAGTCACTCTCTTAGCCGCTAATGCACAAGCAAGGCCACCATGTCAGCAAAATAAAACCTCCTAAGAAAGAATCACTCGCTTAGCCGCTAATACACAAGAGATTCGAACACTTAGGTAAAATGAGACCTCCTAGGAGAGAGACACCCAGAGTAGTTCCTTTCAATTACCTGACATCTCTACATTTCAATTTTTTTTCTGATGATTTCAATAGTTTCTAGGACCCCAGGCTTTTTACAGCACGGGCTTACACAGCTATTCTTAATATAAATAAGAACTGCAGTTAGTTATAACATTTTCAGACCCACTCTGCTCTGTTCAAGATCATGTGGTGTTCGAGCCTGTCAGGATCTTCTATAGATAGCAATTAAAAAAAAAAACTGAGAACATACAGAAAGACAGACTGTATAAGAAAATGGGCCCCACCGTGTTCAGGCTTTTGAGTCTTGTCTTAAATATCAACTGCAATTTAAAGTCTTTGCCATAAATTACACCTTCAAATTAGAATATTAGTATTACAATATTTGTACAATTTAAAATTTTAAGCACTTAATTTATTATAAAAACGACCATATATGAAATATAAAAAGTCTACATACCGTTATTCAAATTTCAGCTTTTGTTAAGGCAGAAATCATGAAGAAGATTAAATGGCAGGCTCAGGTTATACCAGTAATGCACTGTTTGTCCAGCTTTTTTTTAGACTTATGAAGCTTTTTACACTTATTATTGATTTTTTTTTTTTTTTTTCATTGATGGACCAACACAGATTGGAATTTTCCTGGTATAAATCCTGACTCAGATATTACCATGATTTAAAATATTGTTTGCTGACCCGGTCAAACTTTGCATTTAACAAATGAATTATTTGTTAGCCTGTAATTTACACTCCGTTCCTACTAGCACATTTAGAGATGCAACAGTGACAGTCCTGAGATATAATGAAGATTTTATTGTGAGGTTTAATAAGTTGGACATTGACTGGGTTGTGTCTTGCTTCCTCAGCATTCTTTTGATCTCCATTTTTTAGGTTTACAGTGTTTTAATTTTTTGTTAAAATATGTCAGCACAATTTTGATCATCCCTTCCAGGAAAGAAATGCTCCATTATTGCTCTTTTCATGTACCTTTTTGACTCGGCATGATTCAGGAACATACAGTACAGTAAGTAAAGTAAAACACTGTGCCCGTCTAGATTTCCTCCTGCATCCCGATATGTGCAGAAGACTAATCGTCAACTCAGAACCGGCCTGCTGGGAGTCAGTGTGATCGTGTGAATGCTCTTTTGAAGGTCGGGCAGCCTCTTGTTTTAGTTTGTTGCTACTTCTTGCCCAGTGCTGCTCTGTATCACGATAACTCTATAATTCAAGAAGTGGCACAAAAGCAGCACAAAAAGAGAAGACTAGCAAACCCAAGAAGATTAGCAAACCCAACTTTCAACTAGTTCATTTTCACTTATAGTACTCAGTGTTCAAACGGTCATCCCTGGGAGACCACTGTGGCTGCAGGTTTTAATTCTAACCAGCTTGCACTTTTAATTACACTGCTGCCATAAATTATCCAAGCTGTTATTTTACAGTTTCTATATGTTAGTGTTAATTCACAAATCACAAAAAATTGATCTGCTAAACGTTTATTGGAATGGGCAAATTATTAGAACCACTATACTAATACACTCTACAAACATACAAGCATGGATTCCACAAGATTCCTTTGAAATTCTGGTCCATGTTGACATGATGGCATCACAAAGTTTCTGCAGATCAGTGCTACATTCATGCGGTGAATCTCCCCTTCTATCACAACCCAGAGGTGATCTATTGGATTAAGATCTGGTGACTGGGAAGGTCACTGAAGAGCACTGAAGTCATTGTCACGGTCATGAAACCATTTTGAGATGACATTTGCTTTGTGACATGGTGCATTATCATGCTAAAAGTAGCCATTAGAAGATGAGTAAATTGTAGCCATGAAGGGATAAAACATGGTCAGCAACAATACTTGATTATGCAGTGGCATTCAAGCAATGATTAATGGATATTAACAGGCATAAAGTGTGCCAAGAAAACATTCCTCACACTATTACACCATCACTGAGCTCTGTTCTTGGCTGGCAGAAGTGGAACCCAACATCGTCCACTGCTGTTGTAGCCCATCTGCCTCAAAGTTCGACAGGTTGTGCATTCTGAGAAGCTTTTACTGCTGTTGTACAGATTGGTTATCTGACTTACAGTAGCATTTCTGTCAGCTCAAATCAGTCTGGCCATTCTCCTCTGACCTTTCTCATTAATAACGCATTTTGGTTCGCAAATCTTCTGATCACTGGATCTTTTTTGTTTCTCACACCATTCTCTCTACGACTGTTGTAAGTAAAAATCCCAGAAGATCAGCAGTTACAGAAATGCTCAAACCAGCCCATCTGGCTGGTGGGCTTATCATCTTATTTATTACTTTAACTTGTGCAATATTTAAAACAATATGTATTTTTTTGCATGTGCTGACACTTGTGTAATGTGTGAATTGTATATGTTGGGATACTAGATGTGTGCATGTGTGATTATAGTATAGTTTTGAGCATCATTTCACATAGTGTACTGGAATCTCATTGTATGTTGTATGCAATGACAATAAAGGGATCTTATCTTATCTTAGTTTCCGAAATTAAACAGCCCATCTGGCAACATCAAACATGCCACACTTGAAATCACTCAGATCATATTTTTCCCCATTCTGGTTGTTGATGTGAACGTTGACTGAAGCTCCTGACCTGTGCCTGCATGTTTTTACGTATTGCGCTGCTGCCACAGGATTGACTGATTGGAAGTCCATGGATACGCAGGTGCACAGGTGTTCCTAATAATTTCCTCATGTTGCATGCGCTTAATGTTTTGTCTTTATCTATAACGATTTTTATCATCATCATGATTTTCACTCCTCTTTTTCAGGTGTTCTAGTTATTATAAGCTGTTATCTACTATTAGCCATGCTAGTACTGTAACTGCAGTCTTTCAGAATTCAGCGTTTTTTGCCTCCATGTCTACCTCTCGCATTGTTAATTGTCGTAATTAGGATACAAGTAAGGGTGTAAACTCCCCTGAGTTTAATCGGAAAATGGCAAAAGAATGTTAAGTTTTTAAAGATATGACAAAAAATACAAATATTTTGTAATCGATATAAATTAAATTGTATATACTATATTTGTTTTTTGTATGTTTCTTTGTCAATCATGCAAAACTTTGCATGTGCTTTGCTGTTGGTACATCTCAAAATGTAGAATATTTGGCGTATTGGGGAGAGGAGTTGTAATGGGGGTGCAACCCAAAAACCAGGGCCGATGTGGAGACTTCTAGTTCCCATCAGGCAACAAAGGGTGTGCTAGGGGTGGATGGGATGTCACGGTTATCAGCGCACACAAAGTGAGACCTTTTCTAAGACCACAGTTACTCTATTTTCTTCTCATCTACTTTAAATAACAATTTCATTGTCTTGTTGAATTACAGCTTTTGTCTACGAGTACATCTTTTTGTCTTACCGTGGGTTGTGTTTAGCCTTGTTGAGTTTCCAAAAGACAGTTTTTCCCTGTTTATTTTCATCTACAACAACAACAACATTTATTTTTATAGCATATTTTCCTACAAAAAGTAGCTCAAAGTGCTTTACATAATGAAGAATAGAAAAATAAAAGACATAGTAAGAAAATAAAATAAGTCAACATTAATTAACATAGAATAAGTAAGGTCCGATGGCCAGGGGGGACAGAAAAAACAAAACAAAAAAAAAACTCCAGATGGCTGGAGAAAAAAATAAAATCTGCAGGGATTCCAGACCATGAGACCACCCAGTCCCCTCTGCGCATTCTACCTAACATAAATGAAACAGTCCTCTTTGGATTTAGGGTTCTCACGGAAGGACTTGATGAAGATGGTCACGTAGACTTCTGCCTTTTAATCCATCAATCATTGTTGGAGCATCATGAAGCGTTGAGTAGGTGGAGGTGGCGCAGGCCACCACCACAAAGAAACCGGAAAAAGAAACAGAAAAGAGAGTAGGGGTCAATACCGATTATAGGGCCACCATGAATAGTTATTATGAAGAATTGAACATACAGAGTATCAGGATTAAGTTAAATTGAAGTTATAAAAAGGCCATGTTAAAGTAATGTGTTTTTAGCCGTGTTTTAAACTGCTCTACTGTATCAGCCTGGCGAATTCCTGTTGGCAGGCTATTCCAGATTTTAGGTGCATAGCAGCAGAAGGCCGCCCGCCTCACCACTTCTTTTAAGTTTTGTTCTTGGAATTCTAAGGAGACACTCATTTGAGGATCTGAGGTTACGATTTGGAATATAAGGTGTCAGACATTCCGATATATAAGATGGGGCGAGATTATTTAAGGCTTTATAAACCATAAGCAGAATTTTAAAGTCAATTCTGAATGACACAGGTAACCAGTGTAGTGACATCAAAACTGGAGAAATGTGCTCGGATTTTCTTTTCCTAGTTAGGATTCTAGCAGCTGCATTCTGCACTCGTTGCAAAGGATTTATGTCTTTTTTGGTTAGTCCTGAGAGGAGTGCGTTACAGTAATCTAGTCGACTGAAGACAAAAGTGTGAACTAATTTCTCAGCATCTTTCAGTAATATACGATATCTAACTTTACTTATGTTTCTTAAGTGAAAAAATGCTGTCCTAATGATCTGATTAATATGCGATTTAAAGTTCAGATTACAGTCAACAATCACCCCTAAGCTTTTTACCTCCGCCTTGACTTTTAATCCTAATGTATCCAGTTTATTTCTAATAGCCTCATTGTATCCATTATTGCCAATCACTAAGATTTCAGTTTTCTCTTTATTTAACTTGAGAAAGTTACTATTCATCCATTCTGAGATACAAGTCAGACATTCTGTTAGTGAATCAATAGAGTCGGAGTCATCAGGTGCTATAGATAAGTACAGCTGTGTGTCATCTGCATAGCTGTGGTAGCTCACGTTGTGCCCTGAGATAATCTGACCTAACGGAAGCATGTAGATTGAGAATAACAGACCCTTTTCTGACAAATATATGGGTCCAAAAGAGGTGTACAGTGTTGGCCAGTCTATTAAGAAGCAATATTACTTTATTTCAACTAACAACAAATGTTTTCAAACTCCAAAACATCCTTTTTAGTGAGTTTTGTGGTTGCAAAATCGCATGCAAAATAAAGTTCAGTTTAGTGTTAATTTAGTGAGAGTGCAGGTGAAATCTTGGCTGTTTCAGTCATCACTACCTATTGTTTTGTGATGTTGTCTTAGACATAATTCATGGAGAGAGATTTGGACAGCCAGAGAAGAACAATGGCAGCATGGAGCATGTCGTTCAAGTGCGTAAAATGTGCATGTGACAATAACTCCAAAATGAACCGATGACACGTTTTTTGTTTTATCAGAGCAAAACCTTTCATTTTGGAAAAAAAATATATTATTTTTTTTATAGTTTTCAATTTTTGGAAAAAAAAATTATACTACCTGCATATCGTTACTAAGTGCAATAGAGGTAAGCCACTATGAAACACAATTTCCTAGGGCATGCTGAATCACTGTTCAGGATATGGTAGAAGAGAATGACTGAGGATGACGTTAGTAACTTTTAATACCTATTAGGCATTTGTTCAAGTCCATTATATAATTTGAACTATAAAATATAATTTTTAGGCTTTTGCCAATTGAGCGTTGTGATTGTAATAATTTCAATCAACACTGAATGACTCACCTTTGAATTGTCTTTATAACATGATTGAATACCACCACTGATGCTCTCTCCTGTAATACTACGGAGGCCTGCCATGACGTCTGTAAACCTAAATCCTCTGGCACTCTCTACTGTAGATACTGCACATGGATTTAATTACTTGACAAGGCATCCAGTTTATTAATGCGGGATTAAATATATATTTTTGAAACCACACTAAACCAGGAATTACAAAAAAATAGCATTCATGGTTTTAACTCAGCAAGGAGTCATTACAGCTATGAAATCCATCCATGAACAAAAGAATACCTTCTTGACTCATAAGAGTCATAAAACACATAAATATTTGCTTTCTTACCTTAACACATTATACAAATATACATGTACTACTACTGCCAGTTTCTTACTGTATATGTACACTTTCAAATATCACAATACTGCACTCTCCTGAATGCAAAATGAGATGAATTAAAGGGCTTCTAATTTAATAGTGAGATCAATTAAAGGTACAATCTGCCACTGATTGTGAAAGTGGTTGAAACAAAAATCTGCAGCTACAAGGGTACCCAGGACTGAACGTGAGAGGCACTGCACTAAGTATTCTTCACAATATACAGGATTTAGATATTTTTTGTAGGCAAAATGTGACATTGTGGCTATTCTGCTTTTCTGCTCTGTTACTCATATATTATTCTTAGTAGTTCTTAATGAATATCAAACATTAAAGTCTGGAATTGCTTTCAGAGTTCAAATAGCACATAAAATGCTGTATTCATTATATAGTGTACAATTTCATGATTCTGAACAATAGGGCATCACTTTTCTTTTTGTTTTGATTCTCTTTTTATACCAGTTCAATATACCCGGCATTTTATATTAAATCACAAGAACGAGTTCAACTAATAATAAACAGAAAACTGATCATCTCTACTGTGATGCTCGGAGATACTATAAAAAATAAGTTCTAGTCTCTCTTAGGGACTGCCTAATTCCAGTAACTTTATTAGAATCCAATTTTTAGAAATTCATAAGATCGAAATGGTGTCATCTTGTCAGCGTGTAGACAGAGAAATCTGATAACAAGAAATGTAAAAAAAAATAAAAAGTAAAAACAATTGTAAAAGCAGACATGGACTCACATAATTTAGCTGTACAACAAGTGAAAACAGAAGGAAGCTCAGCAGAAGATGTATTTGCTGATAGTCATGTAGGAAAAAAAGCAAATGGCTTTTACTTGACAATTTATAGTGTTTCTGAAAAATACAATTCAGGAAAATCAAAAAACAGATATTGTGTTTCTAAAATCTGAACTTTTAAGGTTGAAGCTCTCACAAAATTTTGGAACTGAAAACTTTATGCTCTGCTCTGTATACAAAATGCCCTTTATTGTCATCAATAAAGTAGAAAGCCACATTATTAAAATATTACTATTCCTCTCCTATTCTGCGATTTTTCTTGCCACTTACATATGGCATTTGGTCCCACTGCTCTACTGCCAAGTTGCTTGCCTGCTTATGGAAAAGCCATCGCAGACAGTCATCAGATTGGCTGGCCCACCACTGACTCAGCAGTAGAACAGCCAATAGGAGGGAGGCAGCTTGTTAGCTAAAGTCTCCAGAACTTGGACTCTGGCTTGTCTGAGTCCTGTACTACAATCTGGCACTGGTTCTACAATTAGATGATGGATAGATATTGTTGTTTCGTTTTAACCTTGTTTTCAATGTTTTTCAACAAATCTGTATCCTTATATGTGTTAGTTCTGTATTTACTGAACGGTATAATCTAATGTGGCATTTTGCCTTGGGAGTTGTTGTGGCACTCTTGGCCTGCACTTGGTGTGGTGCATTGTGCAAAAACAAAGAAGATTCTACTGTTTTATTCCATTTCCGAGGTGGCAGTGATAGATCGGCCATCTAGCTCCGTGAAGAGGATTACTTGAGTTCTGTTTTGTGTATTGTATTTACCCCATTTTTGACACCCATTGCATGCCCTAGATGATTCCTAGATTTCTTCCATTTTTTTTATCACCACAAGGTTTTTTCAGGACTTTTTTCTTGTCTTCTGGTGGGCTTGTTAAAGCCCATTGAGGCATTCCTTATGTGATTTTGGGCTATAAAAGAAAAATGTTGATGTTGTTTTTCAGCACTCATGTAGAATTTTGGCAGCGGTGCAGAGTACACTTCAAGGCTAGAAAAGGAGAACATGTAGGCTTTTTTGGCAGCTTTTTCAAATTTTATAATGTCCTTATCAGCATTAGTGAAGCTCAAGATGCAGTGATCATTTAATAAGGTAAGCTTTAAAATCTCTCATGATAATCAATGAAAAAAGAGTGATATCTGCCAAGTTTTTCTGGGAGTCATAGGCTATTTCCTGGCATAAGTGAATTAAGTGACTGCTTGGGTCTTTTATAGCCATTAAGAAACTTTTAATCCCCATAGGCAAGACGGGGAGAAGAAATGGGAGTGTTAAAGCAGACATATTACTTGAGTCCCAGATAAAGACTATAAACAGCCTAGTGTATGTTCTTATGTAGCTTAGAAGTGCAGTGGCCGAGTGACACATCTTGGAACAGTGGTGGATGGAGATTCCTTTGCAAATCTCCTTTTCCTTTCATTGCTGTCTTTTAGTCATTCTAGTCAGTGTAGTAGTTGGTTTCAAAGTAAAGGGATCCCTTGAATAATCAAGTAGGGCTAGTAATTTTTATCTCACCATCTGCAGAGTAAAACTTGAGGGTGTCTATGAATTGTTTTCTTAGGCAATCCTGTGTTCGCTAATCTAGACTCAGCTAGGAGTAATTAACTTCTCAAGAAGTTGCCATTCCCTCTAGTGGAGTTGATCCTTCAGGCTCACAGCTTCAATACAGGTTTGTCTTTGCCTTGATTAGGACATTGTATTCAGACTGGTGTTGTTTAATGCTGTGTGGGATATGGCCGGCCGTTCATCCCAGCCAATACCCCTAGGCCGCCAGGTGGAGCCCTTCTTGCAACATAGAGGTGCCCTGAGTTCCAGCAGGGCATCATGGACAGTGGAGTTTTTCATCACAGCCCTGCTGGATACCATGGGGACCTCCAGGGGACGCTGCAGGGAGGAGCAGGGACTGCTATTTTCCCTATAACCCGGAAGTATGTCTTCGGCACAGCGACAGAGGAAATGACGTACTTCCGGGATGAAGAAGAAGAGTTTTCACCCGACTCGGAAGTGCTGGATAATCACATGGACTGAGGGATCAGAAGCACTTCTGGGTCGTGGACTATAAAGGACTGTGGGAAATCCCAGACGGACGAGTTGAGTCGGGTGGCAGGGTGACAACGCATCTGGGAGTGGAGGATTTGTATTGTAGTAATTATTGTAATTGTTTATGAATATAGTGGAGTGGAGGGTGCTTTGTGCACTTTATTATTAGAATAAAACAAATTATTCGACTTTTATCTGGTGTCTGATCTGAGTGTTCAAGGGGACGACAGTGCCCCCTATCTGTCACAGCTGATATGGAGAATCTTCAGGAGGCAGTGCCGATGGAATACAGTATTTCAGGAGAATAGTGACTTTAAAAGCCTTATAGACCATTAGCTTGTTTCCTTTCTGAGGTTTCTCTGAAACCAAAATCCTCTTACGAGACATCTCTGACCATTAAAGTAAGGACTCAACAATCTTCCTCTCTGGAGAATGTTCAAATATTCATGGAATTTCTTAGTAATTATTTCTCTTACTGTGTGGAATTTCTGTCAATGATGGTTTTATGAGAAATTGCATCACCTTTTCCTCGAGGTGAAGCATCACAAACTAGGATTAGTGGTAGCAATGGGTTATACCAGGGGTGCCCAATGCGTTGATCGCGATCGACTGGTAGATCGCGTTACATTCAAAAACATTTTTTTTAAATGTTAGTCTATCACATATCCTCCCTATGGCCACTTGATTGACATACAGGGCGGCCAGTCTGAGATCTCTTTTCTTCTAACACGCTGGTCATCCCGCACGTGCGATCAAACGCGCGAGCTACTGCAAAACTCCGGCTGTGATCTAGTTAGCCTTCCAATTTATATCGACAAAAGAAGGGATTTTAAAAAAAATTGTTTGGGGAGGGTATGTGCTGGATATGGAATTGGAAGAGGATTTTTTTTTTCTCACAATGTCACAATCGAAGTGCGTTTGTCTGATCTGTCAATCTATCATTGCTATTCCAAAGAAGGAAAATGTGGAAAGGCACTTTCGAACTGTTCATAAAAACTACGAAACTGACGTCCTTCCGAAAAGCGATCTGAGAAAGAGAAAGGAGAGGGAACTAAAATTGCAGTTAATCGGACAGCCGTCATTTTTCACTCGGCTGAATTCAAAAGCTCCTTGACTGCATTATTCAGCTCTACTTATTTATGTCAGTCAGCCTTTTCCCACATGAAGATTATTAAATCCAAATACTGTAGTGACCATAAATGTATTCAATTGATATTGTGCCATAAAGGTTATTCAGTTATGTAAGGTACGATAACATATATTTTATGTATAAAGTATACTCAGTATATATATATATCATGTTTAATGTAGGTAGATCATTTCGACCTGGTCATTTAAAAAGTAGCTCGCAAGCCGAAAAAGTGTGGGCACCCCTGGGTTATACCATGTGAGAAACCTTGTTTGATTGTATGTATTATTTATTACACTTACCTTACAGTGTAACAACTTTAATAGCTATTCCCTTTTCATTTCATTGAGCAATAGAGCTGGCCCAGATATTCCCTGCATACACAATCCCAAAATTAATTTCTTCAATGGCACTATAAAGAGAAAGTAGGATACAGAGGCACTGAAGAAATATCTAGAGGCCAGTACATGTTCTCTAGTTTGATAGATGTCAGCAGAGAGATTAAATAAGTGGGATCCTATCATTCTAAATAGGAGGCCCCACCAAGAGGCTGCAATGGAAACGTGGCCTTTTAAAAATCACTCGGCTATCAGATTTGCAAGGATGTAAGGTTTCACCAGATATCACTCTGACTTAGTGATTCAGAAATTATATTGAACACCCTCAGCCAGAATGTGTTTTGAAAGCCATGCTATGTTTGGGAATGACTGAGTCTTCTGACATGGAGGAGAGACCAGAGATGGAAGAGAGAGACATTTGAGATATATGAGAGGAATTGTATGTGAGAGATTTGGGAGGAAAGAACTTCCAAAGAAAGGCACAATGAGGCATAAGAGTTTTGCAATTGTGTTTATTTGAGTGTGTTCTTTTCTAACGGGATTCATTTCATCCCTTTGTGTTCTTTTGCTATATTGTGCTCCTTAATGTGAGTTTGAATAGTTGCCAAAGTTGTGCTCAGTTTTTGACCTATCTCAGTGAAAAAAGTGAAATACCAAAAACTAATTACACTACATAGTAAAATGATGCCAGCAGAAAGCCACCCTGCCAGCCTCAAAATCTGAGAGGAGCCCATGAGACATTTTACCAATGAGAAGAGACTATTAAGTTTTTTAGTCTTATTGGTTAGCCAATATTTTAAGTTGTCTCATATATCTCATATACTCCAGGTGCTTTTTAAAAGCTGTGATGGCTTTCGATGAAAGTAAACTAAACGCTGGACAGAGAGTTAATGTAGACAGAAACACATATAAGCAGAAAGTCACATTTAATGGAGTGCAAGTGGCTTGCAGGGTAAGTTAAAAGACATCTAAATTCTCCCCACTTTACCAATCATCAGACAGCATATCTTTAGGCCCAGAGAATACACGATAGACCCCTGGTAACACAGGAAGAGAGAGCTTTACAGTAGCTTCACAATTAGCATCTCTGCTCGGAATGTGACACTGCCAGTTATGCCACCATTGAAAAGCCCACATTCAGTTCATAATAAGCAGATTTGGAAAATGCCATCTGTTAGTCTTTGCCTCCCAGAGGTTTATCTTGTCACAGTGCAGCAGGATGCAGTTTACTCTTATCTTTATCTTGTAGATATTCTTAGACACATTTTTCTTACAAGATGCAAAATCATATTAATTGGTGGAAATGTTTTCATTTATTTCTTGAAGCATAATTGTACATTATTGTGAAGGCCCCATAATGCAACCTTCTGTCATCTTATTTTTTATGATTTCTTTTTTGAAAAAAACAATACACTATCAAGAAATCAGGAGCACACACAAAGGGGGGAAACTCAAGCCTCTTCACATTCTCCAGGAAAATCTTTCTTGTGCTGGCTCTTTCAGAATACAGAAATTACAGAACAACACATTATGTAGTATTTTGCGCATCCAAACCGCCATAGCATCATATCCACAGATAGAAGTTGGATAGTAGTGTGTATATGACTGATTTAATGAGACACAAATAGACAGAAGTGCTAATAAATTATATAATACTGCAACTTTCACTAAAGTTTGCGGTGTACGTCACCATTTTGGATTGACGTCATAATCTGAAGTTGGACAATCTCAAACTTGAAAGACCAGCTACACATTTTCAAGTAGGAAATCTGACTTGTGGGGATGTTCCAGTTGAAAATTCTGACTAGGAACTCATAATGTCTGACTTCAAATGGAACACAGCATTGGTCCACTTCATCCCATGAGGGACATGCAGTGACCACAGCAGCCTTCCATCTCTTTCTGTCCTTGGTCATGTTCTTGGCTTCACCGCAGGGTGAAAGACACACACTACGGATGCATTTGAATGCATCCTCAGTGATTTTTCTAAGGGTTCATAGGGAGTTTCAGGTCTCACAACATCATATACCCTCACCCAGGTGACCCAGCCAGGGTTAATCAAGCCCCAACTTGCATCCCAGCAGCATTACGTCATGGCTTACCACAGTCACCTGGAATCTATTCTGCAGACTCCATTGCTGTCCTGATTGCTGTCCTTCTGAGCTGCCCACTCATGCCCAGCAGGTTGTAGACTCAGTAAAGTGAGTAGCCAGCAATGCCTCTGCAGCCTACTTCCACTGGATGACAGTGTGCTTGACACCCCTGTCTACAACAATCCTCTAGATGCCCCTGGTACTTAGCCAGCTTCCTTTCATAAGCCTCCTCTATATGATCTTCCCTGGTACTGTCAATTCTATCAGGGCAAGCTGTTTTGAGCCCTCTGACCTAATGACAATGTCTGGTCTCAATGATATTGATTTGATATGTGCCAGAAACTTAAGTTGCATGCCCAGATCTGCCATTATCTGCCATTCCTGAGTGGTGGAACATAGACTTGCAGCAGGTCTAGGCTGCGGTTTCAGCTTCTCCTCCACCTTGATGAATGTTATGTGCTTCTTGGGGGGACAGCGGGGCCTGCACATTGTAATGACTGAGGACACACTCTCAGCAACTGTCTTCAGCATCTGGTCATGGAACCACAGGTAGCGATCCTCCCATAGGACCTTTGGACAGCTGCCCAGGATGTGTTTGAGAGTCCCTCTCCCAGACCAGAGTGAACGAGAAGGTGTGTCAGCCTTGCCCAAAAACTGTAGGTTTGCAAGGTTAGGTAAGATGTCATATATAGCTTGGATTAAGAATTTAATGTGCTTGGGCTCTGCTCCACAGATGTCCGTCCAAGTGAGCCTTTGTTCCATTGCACTCTCCCATCGGTTCACCGACAAAAGCGAGATAGACACATGCGCCCCGACAAAACCATGACGGACAAATGAGCGCCGACAAACCCACTAACTGGTTTTCGACAAATGCGCGCCGACAAAATCGGCACCACAAAATCACGAGAGAGGCCAAGAGAGTAGGATGCGTACGTGCGCATTATGTACACATTATGTGCTAGGTTATAACTGTTATAACTGCTGATGGCATGCCGCAAACAAATAACTCAGTCGAGGGTTGGCATAATGCGTCGTATACAAAGCGGAATTGCCAGCAGTCAGGCAGCCAGCAAGTCTAAATACGCTCAACTATCAAGACGTCTTGCTGCAATTCTTCCTACATATGCAGGGCGTGATCTTAAGGACTATCTGCGTGCCGTGCTGATGGCATGCTGCGTCTCATAATATTGACTTCTAAAATAAACATTGTTATATATGCTTTAAACTGGTAGTTCATATTTAATGAAACTTTTGCGATTTTGTCGGCGTGATTTTGACACGTTTTAATCAGAGCTATTTTGTCGCCGCTCATATGTCTATTGCGCAAATGTCGCATCACACTCCCATCTCATCCCAGCTCCCTGTTGCCTCATGCTTGCAGGTTCTTTCCTCATCCATTGCTGGTGTCATATCTTCTTGGACAATCAGTCACCTCTCCTTGCACTGGACCTTGTTGTATTGAGGCACTGGAAAGCAGCCCAATCCTGATCTTCCCATTGCCACTGCCCCCACCACATCCTTGTGTCTCAGCCTCAATCTAGTTATCTCCAGCTCACTAGCGGCACTCCATTTCCTGGCAGTATGGACCTCAATTCCTGCTGTTGAGACTTTGGGGTCCTTGGAGTCTCTGTACTGCAGTGCTTTTCTAGTACAGGAGACCTCAAACTCTTTTGTGATGCTGTTGAAAGGAAGCTGCAGAATGTTATTCTTCCTGTACAGAGCTGCACTGCTCAGGCTGCATGGAAAGTCAAGCCACCAGCAGAGATATCCACTGATTCTTCTCTCCGCTGATGTAATGGGCATATCATAAACCAGCAAAAGCCAGAGGATCCGAGGCAGGATGCTGTATTGGTATACCCAGGCCTTGAATTTCCCAGGCAATCCTGACTTGTCCATTTTGTTTAGCCATGTCAGGCGGAGTGGCGGCTCTGAGGCTAGGGATCTGCACTGGCAATCGGAAGGTTGCTGGTTCGAATCCCGTAAATGCCAGTAGGGACTCTGCTTTGTTGGGCCCTTGAGAAAAGCCCTTAACCAGCAATTGTTGAGTAGTGAGAAAAGTGCTATATAAATGCAAATAATTATTATTATTATTATGTCTCCAACTCATTGAACAAGATCTGGATGGCTGTCACATCTCTGAGGCAGTGGTCAAAAGGTTTTCCCAAACTTTTGACTGGTTTCTCATTGATAGTTGGAATCTTGGTGCCATCCAGGGAAAAGTGGAACTTGTGTGAAACTCTGACTCTCTTCACCTTGACTTAAAAGACTTAAAGCTCCAGCCCTTGAAGTATCCATCTGCTTCCTGGTACAGAGGATGTGGTGACTGTGAGGTCATCCATTTAGGCTCTGATGGAGGGCTGTTGCATGCCAGACCTGGGGCCTCATGTATAAACGGTGCGTACGCACAGAAATGTTGCGTAAGAACTTTTCCACGTTCAAATCGCGATGTATAAAACCTACACTTGGCGTAAAGCCACGCACTTTTCCACGGTACCTCATACCTTGTCGTACGCAAGTTCTCCGCTCGGTTTTGCAGACTGGCGGCACCCAGCGTCAAAGCAATGCTACTGTTCCTGTGTGGTTACTCTATTTTCCTGACGCGGCTTTATAAATACAGTACACTGAAACTAACCGCATATCGTTTATTAGTGTAATGCATCTGATTGTAATTAACTTGTAACAATATAATGGTCCAGGGAATAGCCATTGTATTCCAAATACAATAACTGCTTTAGCGTTGTTACTCTCACTGCACCTTCTTCTTCTTTCAGCTGCTCCCGTTAGGAGTTGCCACAGCAGATAATCTTTTTCTATATTTCTCTCACTGCACCACTCGAGTATTTATATCACTGTATCTGAGTGTGAATCACAGCAGCAGCTGATCGGAAAGAGAATTATCGGTATACTGTACAGCATCAGACACACGCTACCTCAGCCACGGCAAAACGTTTTAAAGCCTTTCCTGTACAGACCTCGCGGTTCAGAAACAGTTTCATCCCAAGAACTATAAACGCACTCAATCACTGCTCCTTGTAGAACTGTTTGTACTTATAAGTACAATTACCTCACTGTAAATTTGCACTACAGTTATAATATTACACAACCTGAGCCACTTTATAAAGCACGTATTTACATATGATGACAATATCATTTTTAAGATGAAATGCAGCAAAATATGTTTATTATATTATACAGGTAAAACTTTAACTTCATTTAAATAATCTATATTCTTCACTGGGACTGGCGTGAAGGACAGAATAATTAAACATGTACTACGAAGATATTTCAATGTTCCTTAAACTTGTTAAAGAATCAGCGCTCTAAGTTTACAGATGGCTTAACATCTATTACAGAGCTGATTGTGTGGCAATCGGTTACTTGGAGAAAGAAAAGCAAGAACTGCATGGGCGGCGCCAATATATATTGAATATAAAACAGAAAGAGAAAATAACGACACAGCTAAAAGCAGCGTCAAATTTCGACAAAAGTTAAACGCTTGTGTCATGAGCACGAGGCAGCTATGCAGTGTCTGCAACGGACGTGGCCATCCGCCTTGCATAAGCTACCTCACTGACATTGGCGGGCGAAGGAGCCACTGATTCTTTTTCTGCCCAGGGCCACCACAAGCCTAGAGCCGCCCCTGAGTACTGCTGCAATAAATTATTTCATCGATGGTTGTGCACAATCGCTGCGCTGTATAACCCATGTTTCATAACGTGCTTTAACTCTTATCATCATGAAAATTATATCACGTATACACTTCAGTATTTTAGTTATTCAGAGAGCTGTAATATCACAAATGTAATGGATTCTGTGTACAGTCGGAGGAAGAGAGCCCGTTTAAAAAGCACATAGTGATTCACACTCATAGAGCACATAGAAGATCAAATACAAAACAAAGCATTTAACGTGTTACTTTAATTACGATATGATTTGAGAAACTGGTTAATTAAATGCTTTTAAGATGACGTTTATGATATTCTACTTTAAGGACAAAATAAACTACATGATTAAAGTGGAAATTTCGAGACTGAAGTTGACATTTCGTGCTTTTTTTTCCCCACTGTGTGCCTTTTTTTTCTTTGTACCCTAAAAAGCTTTCATATGACACTCAGACGTTAGGCTACGACTCGCCTTTTCACGGCGACTGATATCTGAGCTTTCAAGTTTCTCCAACACGCTATGTCACTCGATCAACTTCCATTTGTTGATTATACCACGGTTTAATTAAACAAATAGTATATTTTTCCTTTGCCTCCACTTGGTATTCGCTGAAATTGTTATATTTCCCCCCGTGCTTTTCCCATTGTCTTTTCGCAGAAGGCTGAGCTTAAGGGCGATTTATATTGATTTGCATATTCAAAGAGGCGTAATTCTGGGAGGAGTAGGGGCGTTACATAAAGCGTGTGCACGAGCGTTAGTTTTCACGCTGATCGGGATTTATGTAGCGGAAGAACGTGGAAGTTGGAGTACGCACAGATTCCTGCATCTGGATTTTTCTGTGCGTAAACACATTTCGGCTTTTGTGCTTACGCCATGTTATAGTGCGAGTTCTACGCACAGCGTTATACATGAGGCCCCTGGTGATGGGCCTCTGCACTCCACCTCTGCAGATTTTACTACTATGTTCATGGGTAGGGCAAAGAGGATGACTGCATTAGTGCACCAAGTGATAATGCCCTTCTCCAATCGGTGCCAGTTTGATGTCACTGACCCAGAAGGTCCTTGATCTTACTGGGGACATGGTGCTGGTTTAATGCAGACTCTACCAACGTATGTGGTATTGACCCATATGCATTGGCCAGATCTAGCCTCAGCACAACCAGATCTCATTCAAGAGATAAACAATATTTTGCAGGTCAGTTGTTAATCCCCTGCGCCACGTGCTCTTTGGACTTTCTTTTTTTATTTTTCTTGAAGGTTCTGTTTCAGTGTTTGCTCTGTAATGTTACTGTTCTCTTTTCCTATTGTGTGGCCAATCCAATTCCACTTTCTAATCTTGATTGCAGTGAATATGGGCTGTAGTTTTGTCCATTGTCATGGGGAGGTGCTGCAGATTGCATTTGGCGACCTCACTCCAAAAAAGTTGAGAAACACTTGTAATTGTTTTAGTGGAAGTAGTTGTTTCTCTCCATGTCTCTGATCCAAAAAGAAGTACCAGCTTCACAATGGAGTTGAAAATTCTGAGTTTAGTCTTAGTTTTGCATAGTCCTGCTATGCCTTTCTCTTCCAGGCCTTAATGTCCTCTGCAGTGCCGATGGTAGTGCTTCCTACACTTTCCAAGTATTCTTGGACATTTTCCATTTCTACCCCTCTGATCTGGATGTTGTCTTGTCGACTGGAGTGAATTCTTTTAATAAGTGAAGATATACAATATAGTGAATGTGATAGAAATTAGTTTTGATAACAATGCTTATATGAGGCTTAAAGGTAAGTGATGAGACTAAAAGGATAGCTAAATTATGCACAACTTGTGAAGGCTGAACCAAAACATTGTCAGAGTTAAGTCTGAAATCTTGGAGGCAGTTGACTTGGGAGCAACTAACAACACTTCAGCCTTATTGCCATTTTAATTTAAGTTTGCATTCCAGCAAAGAAGGAGGTGGAAGATCAGTGTTAGACCAGGCATTAAGATAGATCTGAATGTCAATCAGTATAAAATGAAAGCTTAGATCATGCTGGCAAAAAAATGATCCTAATGGGACCATCTACCATTGTATATTAGAGAAAGAAGGGGACTAAGGACAAATCTCTCTGCTACACATTGGGTAACAGAAGCAGAAGAGGATTTTCACTTACCAGTTCTACCAAAACACTTTCTATTAAGCAGATACAATTTAAACCAATACAGAACTGTGCCAACTATGCCAATTGAGGTAAGTCAAGACAGAAGCAAATTATCATTTATAGTGTCAAAACCTGCACTGATATCAATAAGTAGAATAATGTTAAATTCCCCTGCGGTGGGTTGGCGCCCTGCCCGGGATTGGTTCCTGCCTTGCGCCCTGTGTTGGCTGGGACTGGCTCCAGCAGACCCCCGTGACCCTGTGTTTGGATTCAACGGGTTGGAAAATGGATGGATGGATGTACAGTTCCCCAGCATCAGCAGATAAAAGAGATCATTAACAACTTTTGAAAGAGCAGTATCAGTGCTGTGTAACATGCAAAAGCAAAACTGAAGAGGTCCTTAAAGATGTCATTTGACTAAATAGGTCCGAAGATGCTTAGTGACAACTTCTCTCATCACCTTAGCTAGAAATGGAAGGTTTGAGGTAGGCCTGTAACTATCAAGACAGGAAGGGTCAAGACCTGGTTTAGATATGGTATACAGTAAATATGATATAATAGATGACTAGATATGTAACAGCAGCAGTTTCAAGAGAAAGGCACAGCCCGAAGCTAGAGATGTATTGACCAGGTCAGAAATGGTACCTGCACTAACTGAGACACAGGACTTGAGAAGAGAAGTAGGATCAGGATCAAGTTGTGAGGTGGAAAACTCTGACTTTGAAATTAACTCAGTGATGCACAAATGGTCTGTTCACACAAAATTAGCCCACAAAGACTCAGAAATTGTAGGAAGGTCGTCATGGAAAAGTATAAAAAGCAGCGAACTGAAGAGAACTGCTGAGAGCTGTTACTAACTGTCTCCAAAGAGGCATAAAAATGCTTGACCTTGCTTGACAGAATGAGGAGCAGATGATAGTGGAGGTTGTGTAAGTTTGCAAATTCTAGAAAAAAGATTCTTGGAACTGAAGATACGTTCAGATAAAACTGAAGAATAATAAGCGCAATAGGCTTTCTTTAAAGCATCCCTATACTTAAGTATGTGTGTACTGTAAGTCACAGAGTGGACGGTAAGGCAGATGTCTTACAACATTTTCCAAAAGAATGTTTGTTATCTGAAGCTGAAGGCCAGTTGTGCTTAACAAGCTAAGCGCAAAAGTATACCATGGGGAAGAGTGAGCAGCAGGAACCTGTATGGATCCTAAGGGGGGCAAAATAAATATGTATATGAGAACATCTGTAAGTATTGTGAGAAGAAAAGTCTAACTTAGAAGGCTCCTGTAAGACCTGGAAAAAAGCAAATAGATCACTAGACTAACACTCCAAAAAGGATATGGTTGCTTTCTCCTGGGATTTTAGGAAAGGGAATAGAAAAGTCACCTCCTATCAGTTTATGGTAAGAAGAAACCTGAGACAGAAATATTAACAAATTCAGAAAAAAACAAATTGGGTCTAGTGTACAACTGTGAATATGGGTAGGAAAATACATATGTTGTGTCAGGTTAAAACAATATTTGTATATAATGTATAATAAGTATTTGTATAATGGTTGTGTTGTTTTTTTACATTATGACATGGAAATGTACCTGTTTTGCTCCTCACTAGTCACCATCTTATATAATATCCTGGCTGGTAGTCATGTGTTGGAAATGCCATCAGTAACCAGGAATGAAATATCACAAAATAGTGGCCATAGTGATTAAGAACAAAACCTTAAATGGCAGCATGGAAAGTCACAAATAATAAATAAAAATATTTTAACAATAATAAAATGAAGTTCAGTGCTACTGCCTGGGCCTACTCGTTTGAAAGAATAATGAAGGGTTTATTATCCGCCACGGGATAAGGCAATGAGTAATCACGACTTATATTTATTTATAATGTCACTTTCAGTGGCATCATTAGCACGATAATTGTGATCACTTGATCAACTAAACAGATGTCACGTAAGCAAAGAAAAGCAAGATGATAACAAAACTAAACTTTTAAATTTCACTACAAATCATAAAAACAAACTACAGAAATGTATTTGAAATGTGTCAAAACCACAAAATAGATGAAAACACATGAATACTACAATAAGAGACCCTTTTTTAAAAAATTAAAAAACGGATAGTGTAAAATAAGAAGCAGACACAGAAAAGGGTTTGGGACACATCTGTGACTCTGTGAAAATAAAAAAAAAGGAAATTTATACCCTATCTTTTGTCTTTGCAGAACAGCTTAAATGCCTAGAGGTAAACATCACAAGTAAATATAAAGCTCTATATCAACAAAATTTCACCGTCTGCATGGAAAAAATTAAACAAGACTTGCATAGATAGTCAACCCTTCATCTCACACTAGCTGGAAGAATTAACACTGTTAAGATGAATATTCTTCCTAAGCTCCTTTTTATTTCAAAACATTCCAATATACATTAATAAATCATTTTTTAGGCAATTAGATTCAACAATAACCTAATTTATTTGGAATTCAAAACATCCACACATCAAAAGAGCGACCCTACAAAGACAAAAGGCAGAAGGCGGCATGGCTCTACCTAACTTCCAGTTTTATTACTGGGCAGCAAATATACAGGCGATAAGAACCTGGACACAAATAGAAGAACATACAAAGGCATGGACCGCAATAGAAGTAAAATCCTGCAGTACTTCTTTGTATTCCTTGCTCTGTGCTCCAATAAACACATGTTATCGGCAATACACTAATAACCCAATTGTGCTCCACTCACTTAGAATCTGGAACCAATGTAGAAAGCATTTTAGGATGGAGAAACTTCTATCTGTTGCACCTCTGCAAGAGAACCACCTCTTTCAACCTTCACAAACATATGCAGTTTTTAATATCTGGGAAAAAATTGGAATTAACTTCCTTAGAGATCTTTTTATAGACAACGTCTTTGCATCCTATGAACAATTACATTCCAAATTTAACATTCCAGCTACACATTTCTTTCACTATCTTCAAATCAGGAACTTTGTTAAACAGAACCTTCCAGATTTTCCTCATCTTGCTGGAAAAAATATTGATCAATCTCAAGGACTTAGACACCATCTCTACAATATATAAAATCATTTTACAATCCCTCCCTTTCAAAGATCCAAGAGGACACTGGGAAAAAGATCTCTCAATTAATATATCAGAAAAGGAGTGGAAAGTAGCAATGCAGAGAATTCACTCAAGCTCCATATGCGCAAAGTATACAATTATACAACTCAAAATTATACATCGAGCACATCTGTCTCGACTAAAACTCTCCAAAATGTTTCCAGGGCATGATCCAACCTGCGAACGTTGCAACCAAGTCCTAGCCTCACTGGGTCACATGTTCTGGGTCTGCACCAAATTAACATCATTCTGGACAAAAAATTTTAATTACCTTTCAGACAGCCTTGGACTCACAATCCCTCCTAACCCATTAACAGCTGTGTTTGGTGTTCTTCCAGAGGGGCTTAAAGTGGAGAAGGACAAACAAATTGTGATTGCATTCACTACACTTTTGACACGCAGACTGATTCTGATAAACTGGAAGAACCCAAACTCTCCTCTTTTAAGTCAGTGGGAAACCGATGTGTTATATTATTTGAAATTGGAAAAAATCAAATACTCAGTTAGAGGATCTGTGCAGACTTTTTTCAAAACATGGCAGGATCTAATCAGTAACATTTTAAAATAAGGTCATGAAGCACAGAGAATTTATTAATTTAGGTATGTTTACAAGCCTTAAATTTTTATGCCGTTAGGCTTGCTCTCTCTCTCAGGGGTGGGAATCGATCGGTTCCAGGCAGGAAGGTGTGGGTCCAAGAGGGTGAACAACAGAAGTGACATCATAGATTGAACAACCGTCAATCTCCTGTTCAGCAGAAGGGAGGAAGAGAGAAGGCGTTTGCACACAGCGCCATTGCCTGTTTTGGTAGGTAACTACAATCACCAGAGCCCTACGGCTGCCTCCCAAGTGCAAATAAGTGACAATGAACAGATGGATGGATTGAAATGGTGTGCAGACTCAATACCAGGAAGTAGGAAAAGAAGAAAAAGATGTACTTGCATTATGCTAACAACCCCTGGAAGAAACTCTTGCCATCGTAATTGGTAATGAAATATAAGATGTGCAGTTTGACACTTCAAATAGAGTATAGCTAATCGTTCTCCAATTATGGCTGCGGACATTGCTTCTGCGGGTCATTCTGGTTACTTTCACAAATTAAAACACAATTTGCTGTTCAACAGAGAATTGACATTGGAAAGAGGCAATATACCCGATATTCTGCCTTACTTCACTATCCTAACACACTACCGACAAATACATTAAATAGTGAAAAAGTGAACCACACTTACTAATTTAGAAACTCACACATTATCCATAGATGTTCATGTCAAACAACGTCCTTCTACTACTGTCCAAAATACTAGACTGACAGTGAAAAATAGAAAAAATAAAGAGATTATATTTTTTATCTGTGCTTATAAGCTGATCTGTAGAGAGCTATTTGCTAGCTCTCCTTTACGTCTGGATGGGGTAAATGAAATAGAGAAGACATTTCTAGCAAAGGAGTTTTCTATCATCATGATAGCATATAGTAGTCGGCAGTAGCTATAATCAATCTGGTATATGAGAAAGAATAAGTGAGAAATCATCACTATGAAGAAATATGAAATATGAGAAAGTAAAAATCCTGAAATATGAGAAAGCTGAAATATAGGAAATGTGAAGTAGAAATTTCTCTTCAACAAAGAACTGACATCAGCAAGAGGCGATATACCTGATTTTCTGCCAGACCTCACCATCCTAAAACACTACAAGCAAATACATTAAATATCAAAAAAGTGAACAATAAAGAAGCCTCTCTATGCCTTTCACTTACTAATTTAGAGTTTCGCATGATATCCATAGATGTTTATGTCAACCAGCATCTCTCCATTACTGTCCAATACACTAGACTGACAGAGAAAAACAAAAAAGATCTTCATCAATGCTGATAAGTTAATCTGTAGAGAGGTATATACCGGTTCTCTTTCATATTGATATGGTGTAAATGAAATAGAGACGACGTTTTTAGCAAAGACGTTTTTTATCTACACACTGGCATATAGTAACTGGCAGTAATTCTAATTAACTGGGCATTTTGGTATAGGAGAAAGAATGATTAAGGAATCATCACTATGAAGAAAGAGGCTTGAAATATGATAAAGTAGAAAACCTGGACATGTGGAGTTTGAAAAGAACAAAGCTGAAGATCAGCGTCCGTATATGGAGAAACTCCCTATGGATGAAGAATACAAAAGACAAAATGAATCAAGGGACAGACCCATATGTCAGCATACGATGAAACCTATGGAAATCTGTAACATCTTAATACGATTATTTGGATGAAAACACTATTCTTTTTTCAGAATGAAGTTTATCCATGTCATTTCCAAATGCTCATTGGTAATATTCCATTTTATATGTTAAGAATCTTTGAGAAATATAAAAAAATAAAAGGGAATAAGGGCAGCACGGTGGGTGGCACAGTGGTAGTGCTGCTGCCTTGCAGTACGGAGATCAGGGTTTGTGTGCTGGGTCCCCCCCATGGAGTTTGCATGTTCTCTTTGTGTCTTTGAGAGTTTCCTCCCACAGTCCAAAGACATGCAGGTTAAGTGAATTGGTGATCCTAAATTGTCTGTGGTGTGTGTGTGTGCTCACGCTGGGATGGACAGGTGTCCTGTCCAGGGTTTGTTCCTGCCTTGTGCCCCATGTTAGATGGGATAGACTCCTGTGATCCTATTCAGGATGAAGCAGGTTAGGAAATGACTCAAAGGGGATAACTAAACTACTGGTTGGCCTTCTGTGACTGTCAGTTGGCATTTAGAGAGAATTTTCAAGTTTCATTATGAAAGTATCTCTGAGCACATTGGACCATAAGAAGACCGTATTGTAGACTAAGCTCAGGCCTTCATGTATCATTTATCATTTGAGGTCACTAATCCATATCCAGTCCAGCAGTAGCTGGCAATAGAAACCCAACTTGAATTTTATGACATTTCATCATATGTGTAGAGGGAAACAGCAGTTTAAAGTAGGGCAGAATCAGGAGATGGAACAAAATCATAATAAGCCAAGGATGAAAAAGGAGAATAAGGTTCACATAAACAAAAGCCGGGACGTGAAACAAAATCGTACATTGAGAAGCGCAGAGAGAGAGTCAAAAACCAAAGCATTTCTTGTAGCCTAAGCTAAAATGCCAAAAATGCAAATCAAAGTCCAGGAACAGAAAATAGTTTGTAGTCGGAGATCTTTAACAACAATAACACTAGAGTTTTAAGTTTTGAAATAGTTACAATCTCGAACTGTGTCAAAAAACAGGGCCTTTTGTGATTTTATGCTATGCAAGAAATAAATTGGTGTTGTTGTTGTAGAGTATGACACTGACCTTTATGCCATTGTCGTAATTATGTCACGTGTCACACACGCCCGGATGTTGTACCTAGCAACAGCCTAGCAACCCTGCATTACAAACAAGAAACAACAATAGCGCCAATTCCAAAAACAATGGCTCCCTCTTAAGACATATTTCAAAATGCAGGCTCTATTGTAGGCACGGAGCTGGACAGTTTGACATCCGGGGCAGAGCGACGGGCGCTGAGCAGACTCCTGTCAATCATGGAGAATCCACTGAACAGGATCATCTCCAGACAGAGGAGTAGCTTCAGCGACAGACTGCTGTCACCATCCTGCTCCACTGACAGACTGAGGAGACCCCACACTATGCGACTCTTCAATTCCACCCAGGGTGGTAAAGGTTAACATTATACAAAGCTATTGTCTGTTATACCTGCATTGTTATCACTCTTTAATTGAATATTATTTTTTATCAGTATGCTGCTGCTGGAGTATGGGAATTTCCTTGGGATTAATAAAGTATCTATCTATCTATCTATCTATTATATAGTGCCTTTCTATCTATCTATCTATTATAGAGTGCCCTATCTATCTATCTATCTATCTATTATATAGTGCCTTTCTATCTATCTATCTATTATAGAGTGCCCTATCTATCTATCTATCTATCTATCTATCTATCTATCTATCTATCTATCTATCTATCTATCTATCCATCTATCTATCTATCTATCTATCTATCTATCTATCTATCTATCTATCTATCTATCTATCTATCTATCTATCTATCTATCTATCTATCTAAATTGGTGCTTTCTAAAGCATCATAAAGTAAGAAAATGACCGGCCTTCTAAATCTGCCAAAATGTTACTTCTGTTATTGTTAGAGGCCAAATGAAAGGCTATGAAAGAGTAACTGAATACAAATAAAAAAGTTAAAGTCCAAATCATCATGACAATAATCAGTTTGAAATATCCCTGTGGAAAATGGGAGGTTGTGTTTGTGCTCCATGGTTGGATGAACATAAAACTGCAATCACTTACAAAATTAATATGTTAATGAGACAGTGTCATACAAGGATACGCAATCTAAAAAAGTCACGTCATGTTGAACTTCTGACTAGCATCAGGTAGATCAGCCACTTGGCAAAACACAAATAAAACCTTGCTTCAAAGTCAACAAAACGTTTGGTTTCAATTTGTGTGCGACATTTTCATTGTTCAGTTTACATTTTTTGGAAAAGTAAATCCCAAATTTACAAGCAGTGAACCTTTAGCATTGTTTTGGAGTGAAATCAAGCTAAAAGAAACGCCACCTTAACACTGCACAGTTCTTTATGAGCTCGGGTGGCTGAAGCAGGTCATTTCAAGGGAAAAGCAGCAATGGCTTTCTTTGAATTCGTAGTTTGGCTTATTTCCATGCAAAGCCAGTAATGAGCACTAAGGGATTTAAAACACCATAACATGATTAAATTTTTTTTTTTTTTTTCAGGGACACAAACGCAGTTTTGATTTTGAGTCTTTCAGGGGGTCTGAAGAATTAATCAGAATGGGGAGCTCTTTAACAATATTAATCAATGTCTTATCGAAACCGAAAGGAAACACATGCAGCAAATCAACTCCACACAAAACAGAACCCACGGCAAAGATTTATGTATCATCTGTGCCGAAATGCAATCTTTACTACAAAATTCATGAAATAAAACTGCAAATCTAACATCAATTGCATCATGTGGACTTGTGGAGCTTTGCAGTCTTGTTTTACTGTCCTGATATGGATTTCTTTCAAACTGTCTCAGAAAGCATTTATGAGAGATGCAAGCTATTATATCAGATAATGATTTCTTGAACTGCTGTGTCACTCAAAGTGAATGACTTGCAGTGAAAAAAAAATTGGATAAAGATGAACTCAGTTCATATAATCCATAAAAGAAGAATAAAACAAACCCTAAAATTTAAAACAGCTGAAAATACTTGTACTTTCTTATACATATTTACATGTGACTGTTTGGGATTGTTACAGGCTTATATTATTTACATTACACTACATTTTACAAATCTGCTTAGTCCAATTCAGGGTCACAGCAGTTATATAATCTAATAATCTTTATCTTATTGACATACTTTATATACATTGTGGCATACAGCCAGGGCCCTTAAGTGGCTGGGACGCCTCCACGCTGGAAAGACCAGGGGAAGGAGCGTATCCAGAGCATTATCTCCCCCAGAACACTAGGTGGCAGCCCCCCTTGGTTGCAGTGGTGTCTTAGACTCCCTCAGGGCTCCATGGCAGCTGCAGTTTGATACAACCCTGCTGGGATCTGTGGGCACCACCAGAGGGTGCTGCAGCTGCTATGGAGCCCTTATGGGCAGCCCTTCTGCCACATCCAGAAGAGCACCTGGAGCACTTCCGGGTTCTTTATAAAAGAAGCCAGCAGCCACTACTATGGGAGTCAGAGTCGGGAGGAGGCACATGAAGCTTGCCCTGAGGAGTGGAGGAAGAAGAAGAGAAAGAGAAAAGGAAGAAGAAACAGAGTTTTGTGCTGTACTTGGTGACTGTGTTGTGCTTGTGGGAAACAGGGGAAGGCGTTTCCCATGAGGAAAAGGAAAAATAAATGCACTTGCACGTGTGCCTCGGTGTCTGCCTGTGTCAGGTTTGGGCGGCAGGAGTGCTCTCTGCAGGCCACGACATACAAAATTCATATTTGTTACAACAGCTAAGTATTGAATAAAATGTAATCTGTGTATTTTTCCAAATGCAGGTAACATTAAGTTAATGCATTTGAACAAAACAGTAACTTATGCCGTAGCTGATCCCAGTGTGCTACAGTGGCTCAGTGATTAGCGCTGTTGCTTTACAACTCTTGGGTTTAAATTTCTTCCTGTTCACACTTTATGTAAAATTAGCATTTTCTTTCTGCGTCTATATTAGTTTTTCTCTAGGTACTCTAGTTTTTCTTGCACATCTCAATGACATTTATGTTAACTGGACCAGAATGTGTGTGTGTGTAGATGTGTTTGGGAGTGTGATCCTAAATTTGAATAAGCTAATTCAGGAAATGAATGGGCAGATGAATCTCACCAAATGGCTTTAGTCACAATGAAACAGCACAGAATATCTCAGAAAGCTGAAGGAGGCCAAGATCATTTGTGATTTCTTGTTCCTGAAATGGATTATCTACTGGCTCTTGTGTGGTATTAACTATGATCTGATGCTTTGCAAGGTGAGTCATCTTGTCTTGTCAATTATAAGTTCTTCAGTGTCAAGGAATAGCCAGTTCAAGAGTACTGGAAGAAAACTTATTCATGACAAATGTTCACTGAGGAAATTCAGTTTGAGCAGATGGATGAATGGATTTATTGATGAATATTTCCTGTCACTACTGTTAAACTCAGTCTTCCTGCAACCATTCTTTAAAGATAATGGAATCCGAAAATAATGAATACATATCTACAATTAGATCAGCATATTGTACATTCATTCATTCATCTTCCAAACCTGCATCATCCTGAAAAGGTCACTTGAAAACTTCAGAAGATGTGCAACATGGTGATTTGGCGCACATTTGGTCAAGGACTTACATTCACACTAAGTGTTTGCAGATTTGCATTGGGGTAACGTACATGGTCAGCCAAAATCCAATGACACCTGGATTACAATGGCCCTCCAAAGCAATGTCTTAACTGCCTGAGCTAATAGGAGACAGTACTTCTGACCACTGTGAGTGGAGGTCTTCCTGGTGACATAACCTGAGCTCTCGTTCCCACTCAGCCACTGCCTTACTGCATGGCTTCACCACCTCTACACTCAACTTCCCTACAGTGTAAAGGCTAAAGCTTACGCCATGTATTTTTTCCATGGACTCACACACACATACCATGAGCCATTTTAGTTGCCATATTTTCAATGTGGTAACTGCCAGTGGCTAGCAATGAACTCACAACATCTGAATTACAACAGCTCTCAGAGCCAGTTTCTTATTAGCCTGAGCTAACAGAAGACTCCCAACTTGGCCGAGCAGATAGTGTTTCTGAACGCTGCGAGCGGAGTGCTTCCTGGTGACATCAACTGAGCTCTCTCTCTCACTCAGACCTCACCTTACTGTGCAGTCTCCACAACTCACTTGGACAGGGTTACACTATATTATATACTGTGTGCCTTTCTGGTTGCTGCTTTAACAAAGAAATGACTTGCTATGCTTGCTTCTTGGGACATTTGTAAACATTTTGTGGAAGTACGCACTACAGAACACACTGAAAAGATTAAGTATTTGAACAGCTCATGGTAGGCATGGGTAGCACTGCTGCCTCATAACTCTGAAGACCTAGGTTCTGATCGTAGTCTGGTTGCTACTGGGATCACCCATTTTTCCAAAGACCCCACTGATTTTCTATGTGTCTTGCCATTTCCTTACACATCCCAGGTTATCTGGTGACTCTACATGTGAATCAACAAATGTTTGAGCAGGGTTTGTTATATCTTGCAGGTGCCAGGGGTCATCTTCTAGGGCTGTCTTTTACATTTCAAAGGCTTTGCATCTACACAAAACTATGATTAAAAATTAACAGTACAAAAAACATTAATATGGCTAACAGGATGCTTTGTAAAACAGATTGATATGTAGAGTATAAGTAAAAGGAAGTTATGCTTAATCTAACTGCATTATATAATGCACTAGGGAGGCCTCATCTGGAGTACTGGGTGCAGCTTTGGTCTCCTTATTACAATAAAGACATAACAGCACTAGAAAATCTCCAGAGTAGAGTGACTACACTGATTCTGGGATTGAGAGGTTTGAGCTATGAGGGAAAATTCAACCAGCGGAACCTTTTCAGTTTAAGCATATAGAGGTTAAGAGGTGAAATTATAAAATTAGTTACAGTGGATCCCAGCTATTACTTCAAATTATGTTCTTCAGCAAGAACACAATGATACAGCTGGAAACTTAATGGTAAATTGCACACAAACATTATAAAGATTTTCTTTATACAGAAATAGAACAGAATAAATAAATAGTGTGGATGAGAGTAGGCTTTTAATGATCTTCAAATCTCAACATGATGTTATTTTAGGAACGTTACACAAACAACCTGTTCTCACCAAAACTGTTTAAATGTTTAAAAAGGATGTTCACAAACTGGATGGATGGATGATAAACTGATGACATAAAATTGTCATGGTCTTTTTTACCAGTGTGTACAATATGTGTTGTTCCTTCAAACAATGGAGTTCCTTGTTAGACCCATGAAACAAAAATGTTGTAGTTAGATCACTAATTAAAAATAATTTAGCTTTGCTGTGAACATGTCCTCCCCTGGGTGGTCCCTACCTTGTGCCCATTGCTGCTATGAATAAATTTGTCTCTTAACACTTCCAAATTTTTAAAGCGAACTTTGAATACGGGTATGCACCTAGATAGATAGATAGATAGATAGATAGATAGATAGATAGTGTGGCAAGTGGCTGGGGCTGCTACCCAGCCGGGACACCCAGGAGGACCGGAGGAGGGCTTGTGCCTCCTCCAGACCACGAGGGGGCGACCGCCCTGGTGGCTTTGGGGACCACGGGTACAGAGCTTTGAAGACCCGGAAGTGCTGGGGGGGAAGAGGATCAGGGACACCTGGAATGCTTCCGGATGCAGAGGCGGTACTTCCGCCACACTGGGGAGTTCCAGTAGAAGATTGCCGGGAGGCACCTGGAGCACATCCGGGTGTGTATAAAAGTGGCCGACTCCCTCTATTCGGGGGCTGGAATCAGGAGAGAAGGAGACGAGGTCTTGGAGGAGGCGGCCTGAAGAGAGTGAGGCATTTGGGTATTGGCCTGGACTTTTGGGGACTTTGGGGGTTTGTGGTGCACTTATAATTTTTTTTTTTTAATTTTTTTAATTTTTTATTTTTTTCATTTTTTCATTTTTATTAATTTTTAATTTAATATTGTTTCTTTGTATCAGTATACTGCTGCTGGATTATGTGAATTTCCCCTTGGGATTAATAAAGTATCTATCTATCTATCTATCTATCTATCTAATTGTAAATAATGTATAATAAACATGTTGTGGGTGAACCAACGATGTCCGCCTGTCTGTGTCTGTGCCGGCTACCACAATAGATAGATAGATAGATAGATAGATAGATAGATAGATAGATAGATAGATAGATAGAACTTTATTTGTCCCTATGGGGAAATTGGGCTTTTTATGGAAGCTCTTTAAATAAATAAATAAACATAACCTTGGACTGAAGACATACCAGAATGACTATAAAACAAGAAAATTAAAGAAATTCTAATGTGAGAAATGTAAGTTTACATATTTAAATGATTACCTCAAAAGTAATAAATCTTTAATGTTTTGCATGAACTAAAAGTTCACACATGCAAAGACAAAAATGATCAAATGGAGGCCAGCTCCTGTTCTTTTCATTTGTTTAGTTTTAAAATATTTTATAGTGATTTCAGCTGTAAAAACTATGTAATCATATACATCCCACGGGTGCGTAATACTATAAGCCTGCAGGTCTGAAAGGCCACTGTGCACTTTAAATACAGGATAAATGCCCCCTTGCTATAAATCAATGTTATATGCATGATTTGCATTTGTCAAGCCCATTTGTCACACAGCAAAAGATTATGTTACATTTGCCACTGTGTGTAGGCCTGAGCCCATCAAGTGTAGCAGCTTGTCGGTCACTTACAAATCACTTACAATCATTCTGGAAAATCCGTTGGAGACATACATGAGTGCAGCATTTCAAGGGTATGCATGTTCTCGTATATGGCTGTGAATATAAAAATGTCTTTAGAGTTTATTTTAAAAAGTACACGATCAAACCTCCTGTATATTAGAAGGTCTGACAGTGTTGCTGAAATATTTCTATATCATATTTAAGAGCTGAAATGGGTGTTACTTGACTCTCTCCTCCCGTTTCTAAACACATGGTTTTAAATTTGTAAAGCTAAACTGATTCAGCTTGCTTGTAACTTTGATTCAGTACAAGAAAACGTGGTGCTGTCATAATCTGAGGAGGCGAAGATTAATCATCAGGGACTATTTTATATGGACACTTTTGTTGCATGCGTCATCATAAGGAGAAAGATTGTAATATATTGCATTAGTTTAGATTGTTGAAGGTGTCTGTGAGGATGAGTACGGTTTGCGTGTGAAAGCGTCTTACTAGTGTCAGTATTAGCATACCATTCAGCTTTGATTTTTGCCAAATGCCAGATGCCGATTGGACGAGTTTCTGCTCCCTGTGATTCTGCATAGAGCTAAACCGATTAAGAAATGTGATGGATGACTGTTTTTCTTTGAGTCATGCTCTGGTTTGAAGTATACTGAGTGTGACCACTGTGGTGCGAAGAAACCCAAGAAACATGGCTCCACATAGGACTCTTTAGCTCCAAACAGGATTCTTTAAACTAAAGATGCTAGAAGAAATCATCGATGGTTTGTATGCAAGGTAAACCACACTATATGGACAAATGTTTGTATTCACCTGATAATATATGAGCTATTTGAACATCCATCCATCAAACCGTTATCCAACCCAGTATATCCTAACACAGGGTCATGGGGGTCTGCTGAAGCCAATCTAGCCAACATAGAGCGCAAGGCAAGAAACAAACCCTGGGCAGAGTGCCAGCCCACCACAGCTATTTTAACATTCAATTGCAAAACCATGGGCATTAATATGGAGTTGCCCCTCCTCTTTAGCGGGTATAACTGCCTCCACTCTTCTGGGAAGGCTTTCTACTCGATTGTGGAGTGTGTCTGTGGGAATTTGTACCCATTGACCCAAAAGCATTGTGAGCTCATGTAGTAATGTTGGGAGAGAAGACCTGAGTTGCAATCACAATTCCAATTCATTACCAAAGTGTTCAATAGGGTTGAGGTAAGGGCTCTGTGTAGGCCACTTGAGTTCCACCATTTCTTTATGGACATGACTTTGTGCACAGGGGTAGAGTCATGTTAGAACAGAAAATAGCCTTCCCCAAACTGCTGCCACAATGCAGGACACACATACTTTTCTAAAATATCTTTGTATAAGGTAGCATTAACAAACTGTCTCTTTGGTTCATCTGTTATATATCCACTTGGAGGACATCAAGATTCATGCAAGTCTCCTGCCTATAAACATCTCATCAGCTTTTACTGGCTTCCACCTTCTTGAAGATAAACTTATAAAAGATTTTAATGTAGAAAATAATTTGGTAGGGTGGCTGGACTCTTAGATTGAAAGTCAGTTGTTGTGGGTCTGATACGCTGTCCTCTGCAACAGGGTCCCCTCAGGGTTGTGTTCTTTCACCTCTTTTGTACGTCTTTCTTCATCTTAAAATGTGCTGATGACTCAGTGATTGTAAGCCTACTGAATGAGAATTTAAACAGTCCTGGTCTACTTGTAGATGATTTTAGTTTACTGGGTTACTGAGTCTTTTCTACACCTAAACGTTACAACTACTAAGGAACTTGATTTGAAAAGAAACACAATTCACCCAGAAGTAACATTTATCAAAAAACAGGCAGTGGAGATTATAGACATTTATTAACATCTGGGGACAATCATAGACTCAAAATTGACTTTTAAGGAGAACACGTGGGCCATCTGCAAAAGGAGACTGTTTAAGGAAGCTGAATCTTTTTAGCGTGAGTCCTACCATAATGTCTCTTATAATCTTGTATTGAGTCGGTCTTATGTTGTTGTGGCTTGGTTTGGAATACAAAGTATAATATCAGCAACAAAAACAGAATAAATCAAATTGTAAAATGGAGCATTAAAATAACAAATTTCTCAACAGTCCAGTCTCACCAACCTGTTTAACAATCAAGTATTACAGAAAGCAGAGCATATTTTGTCAGGCAGGACTCCTCCACTACATTTTCAATTTCAGTTGTTACCATCAGGTCACTGGTTCAAGGTCCTAAAGACAAAAAGCAACTGGTTCAAATACTCCTTAATTCCAACAGCTATTAACATTCCAAATCATTTCAATTTTAATTAACATCCACCAGCATAAATCATAAGACGAACAATAGCATTTGCCTCAATCACCAGTCAAGTATAAATGTTGAGTTAATTTTTATTTTTCATTCAATATTTCATCAAAAGTGTTATGCTCACTGCTATATTTTATTGTTTGCACTGTTTCTGTTTTGATGGCTGTGTTTGTGTTGATGTGTTTTTAATGTTACATTGTGGTTTCTTTGTTAAACCTGCTAACAAACCACATTTCCATCCATCCATCCACTATCCAACACAGGGCACAAGGCAGGAAACAAACCCCGGGCAGGGTGCCAGCCCAACACAGAACCGCATTTTCCTCTTAGAATAATGCAACTGAATTGAATTAAAAAGAACTAGCTAACCTGCGGCGTACCATACGGCGCATAATCAGGCCGGTTTTTTAATGATTTTTAAGCACAGGGAGAAAATTAACATTTGAAAAATCGGTAATGTAATAAATCAGCAAGAAAAACAACACTGTAACAATGCACGGAACGAACCAACACACAATCATCCGTGACTGAAAACTGGCGGACCGCCATCGCGCCTTCTCCTCCCAGACGGAGGGATGGGGTTGGACGGCGCTCAGGTCCTCTGTGCGGCTTTGGCTGCTTTTCTATATGTAATCCACCAAGACACCCGACCACGGTATTATGCGAGGTGGGAGGGGAGTGTGTACAAAGGGTAGGGACGCAACCAGTGGGAGCGTACGAGTCGCACTTAGTGGGAGTTCCACGGTTTGCAGCCCGAATGGGGTTCATCGGCTTACCCACACCTCTCTGCACCGGGTAGACACACGCTCAATGTCATGCAAAATTATTTATTGAATGCTAAACACTTTTGGAAAGACACGGTTGTCTTAAACGGGTTGGTGTGAGAATACAACAGAAAGTGAATGAAAAGATGGAACTCTGGAGAGAGCAAAATACAACACAATAGTCAACCCGCGGCATAACAAACGCCGCATAATTATTTATTGATGGTTGAACACTTCTGGAAAGACACAGTTGTCTAAAAAGGGAGGGTTTGAGGATACAGGATACCCCTCGCAAACCTTTTTACACGCTGCATATGGCGATTCACCTCCGTGAGAAACATGCCTCTATGAACAGTCAACGTGGTTTTAAGGATCCCATGGGATACCCCTCGCAAACCGTTTTACACACTGCATATAGCGATTCACTTCCGCAAGAAACATGCCTCTATGAACAGTCAACGTGGTGTGGAATCTACGACAGACAAACATAAATGATGCAGTTTTTCCTGTGTCGTCGCGTCCAAGTTGGTGAGTGTGGTTCTGCGAGTTGTCGTCGTATCCAATGGTCTTAGAGTTGGTGGCCGTGGCTCCTTCCTGCGTGCGCCATGGGTGTCTTACTTGTCGACGGCTTAGTGAATCCACGGCCCTTCCGCCGTGCTTTCCATGGGTGTCTTGCCTTAGTGAATTATATATATAGATTGGAGCCAAGGGGTCTGGCCCAAACCCTTGCAAGCAAGTTATAAGCGTTATTTTTCATTTTGGTCATAGTACACAACAAAGCTTTTAATACTCTCCTGTTACAAGCTTGGATAATCCCCCTCTCTCATCAGAGCAAGTCATTTTTTATTATTTGGAAATCTAAGGATGTTTTTTAAGGAATCCCTTAAATTGTAGTTGTCTGTATAATGTGTGAAAAGAATCTGGTAACTGATTGCATCTTTGGGATGTCTGCATTTTTATGTGACCAAAGAGTAAGTAATACAAAACACTACCAGTTGCTTTTATTGGGGTGGTAAGAATTGAGGTAGTGATGATATGCAACTGAAAAGAACGTTAAAACTCTTTTCACGAAGAGAGATGAAATAACAAAATCTAAGTCATACCCTGTCTAATGTGATCACCAAGGATGGTTTGGTATCTTTTGTATCTCAAAGTGTTAACAACGGAGATCTCCATTTAAGTAGAAGTAAACAGCAGGAGTTCAGTGGAAAAGGAAAACAGAATGGCGACTTGGCATCTTGCAGAATCAACATTTCTTTCTTTCTTTTGCGTTACATACATACAGTACATTTTTCATCAGTTGTCATTATAGACCTTTATAACAAAGAAAATGACTGCAAGAAGGCAATCTAAGTTATGGATAGAAATTCTGCAAATATTATTGATGACCTTTTATTACTCTGCAAGAACACTGCCAATTCATATTCACTGAATGTTAAGTCCTGTTTTTCTGGCAAAATTACAGCAAGAGCTCTTGCCAGTCCTTCAGCCAAAAGTCCAAGGGCACAACCTGACCTTGGCATGGCATCTTGTGATGGGCTGCATCACAGAGCTGTTATTATTTGGTGTCATTTTTACAGTTGAAGAAACAAATAGTAAATATAGTGAACCTACCGGAAAGAAAACAGATGGTGTGAATTGTTGCACCATTGAAAACGTCTCCATATTGGAACACGGACATGCTTTGGCTGAGGTTAACCCATGGCATGTGTAAGACTTGGAGGCCTATGAGTGTCTGCTCAGCTCTGGGGGAAAGGGGGACTGACATTCCAATACTAGTCTGCCATGATAGAAGACAGGAGCATTGAAACTGGAAGCAAAAGAAAGTCGAAAGGAAAACTAGAAAGTGGAGACTAAAATTCACTTGCCAAACTGCATGCACGCACACATAAGACTGAGGGTACGTTATCGTAATTTCTATCCTGTGAGAAGCATGTTGCGTAGCAAGTGTCTGTCACGGCATGAATTCTAATAGGAGAATTCCAGAGAATATCTGAGGTTGAGTGGTTGGATAAACACTGTGATGATATAAAATACCTAAGCAGACGCTAGAGGTTATCTTGTAGTCTTTTGTCTTCTTTTAGTGGCAAAGACAGTGCACTGAGGATTAGAACTCCGATTTAGTGACACTAATGGAAGTGTGTTGGAAAAAGAGGTGGTAAGCCATTTGATTTATTAGTTGTGCTTTTGTTCATTCTGCACTTCCAGAACTGTTATTTTACCATTAGAAGAATGAACCCATTTATTTATTAGTTTTAGTTTTCTTTACTGCATAGCTTTTTGAAGTGCAGATGCATATATAAGTAGATATTCATTATCTATTTATTTTCATATTGTGTCACTGCTTTCTTAATGGCTATAGAAAGAACTGCATGGCGCTCAACAGCAGTTTTTGCACCACTGTTTCTCTTGTCTGTGTCTCTCACTCCCACTGGTTATGTTCAGTCATGAATTACAAGTTGCCCAAGGCATACTCTGTACTGGAGTACCAAAGCACAGGACATCACACATCTACACCGTGCATACTTTGAATTATGTGATGGAACCCAAAACCCCCAGAAGAATACCACGCAGACAACCCAAACACATAAAACTTCACCCATAAGGCACCTCAGTAAAAGACTGAAATGAGGATTTATGTGTATTGAGATGCTACTGTTACCTACATTACCACTATACCAACACTATGGCCGGGTTTATACTTCACGCGATGCGACGCATATTGCAACGGAAGGTTCTGCTACACAAGCATATTACTGTTTATACTTGCGCGCGTACTTTACGTAAATCTGGAGGAATCCAGCAGGTCGCAGTGCAAGATATCATCACAGTGAGAACAGGTTCGGCTTCACTGTGTTGTGAATTGCCTGAAACATCCATTAAATTATGACGACACCTTACCGCAATATCTCTGAAAAGGATGTTTAATGATTCAATCCATCAATCCAGGGATATGTCTATTCCAGCAAGCATTGGGCATGAGGCTGAAACAATCCCTGGATGGGGCCTCAGCTCATCACAGAGTGAATACAAGCACTCACGTACACTGGTGTCATTTTAGCGGCATCATATCCCCAAATCTGCATATCTTTTGAAGGAAACCGGAGCACAGTGTGGAAACGGAGGCAGAAAAACATGTAAACTCCAAGCAGGGAATACCAGAGACATGACTCCCTGCAAGACAGCAGTGCTACTGTTCCTCCACCGTGTCACCCCCATGTGTGTAATTATTAACAGTATTCATTACAGTATTTAAATGAAATTAACGATTTACCTGTAAAATGTAACATACACACTTTAATGCATTTCATCATGAAATTGATATCAAGTATAAATCTAAAGATTCTAAATTTGCATAGAGTTGGAATATCATACATTTAATGTGTTGTGTGTGGTGATCTATTGCTGCTTTCCACTGCTGTAAGGTCCAAGAAGCTCATAGCAATTAAAAACTGGGATGACGTTTATGACGGTCTGCTTTAATGATAAAGTAAACTACGAGGTTAAAGTGGACATTTCGAGATTAAAGCCGAAATTTCCACTTTAATCACAAAATACACCTTTTCACCATGTCCTTCATTTTTTTTCTCTGTGGCTCAAATCCAGCGCTATACATTATGCTGCTGTTGTGAAGTTGCAAAAAAAAAAGACGGCACAAAAGATTTAAAATGTATTGTGTCATTACGATCGGGAATATACGACGCTTGAATATAAAAGCACCACGAATGCATTTGTATGTCGCCATTTTGCTTCACCACATTGAACCATCCATCAAACATAGAAGCACGCACATCAATCCCGTAGGATCCGCATAGGGGCTTTCTGTCACATTTACAGAAGTGTAGATAGTAAATAGAGACTGTGACGTCACATTACGACTTTTAGCACACTGTGCCCACCGACTTTTTGCTGCTACTGCAACTCGCGCGTGCGTCGCGTTCATTTCTGAGGACCTGCTCAGAGGACGCGTCAAATGAACGCTGGGAACGCTTGGCAGCCATGATGTGGGTGCCTACGCGTTCTGAGCGTGAAGTATAAACGAGCCCTAAAAGAAGATTATCTGACCATTCCCTGCAGCACACTGTTCAAAAATGCCCTATTTGCATTGTCATATATTGAAACAACAAGTCTTGGAATGCTGTTATACAGTTGTGCTTTAAAATTTTTGAATCCATCTACATTTACATTTATTTGCTTAGCAGACGCTTTTATCCAAAGCAACTTAAAAAAGAGGTTAACAATTGAGTAAGGTTAGGCCTCGGCCTGTTTCAGCAAGTGTAATAAGACGGGTAACAAAAATTGATTGCCACAGGTGAAAAGATGTAATAACTCATATATTTGCAATCACAGTTTACAATCACTAAAGAAATTAAACTTAAAGAAATGAACTAAGAGTATAAAATATCAAAGAGTAACATTTCTTTTTTTTCTTTCATCAATTATATACAGATATTCACAGAACAGATGGTTCTTCAATTGCCTGTTCCATCAACTAGGAACTACAGTACATAATAACAAAAGAACCCAGATTGAGACTTAAGTCTACATAGAGGTTGTATCACTAGAAGCTGTACCCTCGCAAACCTGAGTGGGCAAGAAGACATATAGCATTTCAGCAGTATCTCCATATACTCAGATGCTGACCCACTGACAACTCTGTAGGCAAGCATCAGAGATTTGAACTTAATGTGTGCTGCTACAGGGGGCCATTGTAGCAACCTGAAGACAGGAGTGACATGTGCCCATCTCAGCTGGCTAAATACAAGACAGGCTTGATAGCACATGTACGTACCCCTGCTAGAAGTGAGTTGCAGTAGTCCAAACATGACAAGACCAAATTCTGGACCAAAAACTCTGTCAGATGAGGTCTGATCTTGTAGATGTTGTACAGTGTGAACCTGAATGAATGAGAAACAGTAGAAATGTGGTCATAAAAAGATAGCCGCTCATCAATTACCACCCCAAGGCTGCATACTGACTTGGCGGTGTTAGCAACAGTGAGCCAAGCATTACAGAGATGAGGAGATAAGCAGACTGGCTGGCAGGACCACAAGAAGCTCGGTTTTTGCCAGGTTGAGCTGTAGATGGTGGTCCTTCATCTAGGTTGAGATATCAGTAAGATACTAGTTGATACTGTATTGTCCCCTGAAGGGAACGACAGGCACAGCTGTGTATCATTGGCATAGCACTGATATGAGAACCTATGGGATTGAATAATGGAGCTCAGCAAGGTGGCGTACAGAGAGATGAGCAGAGGACCCAGCACCGATCCTTGGGGTATACCAGCGCATGTCTGGTGTGCCTTTGACAACTCCCCTTGCCAGGACACACTATGATCTGTAGCCCGAGATGTAGGACTCAAACCATCTGACAGCAGTCCCAGTGATGCCAGCGTAAGAGAGGGTGGCAGGAAGGAAGTTGTGGTTGACTGTGTCAAAGGCAGAAGAGAGATCTTGCAGAATCAGGACTAATGACATGTTGGTAGCTCTAGCACAGTGTAGCTGGTCAACCACAGTCAGTGAGATGGTTGGTATCGAGCAAACCATTCTGTATAAGAAAGGAGGAGATCTGGTTAGAAACAGCATGTTCAAGTGTTTTGGAAAGAAGGAAAAGAGAGAGATCGGTCTGTAGTTGTTAACTTTGGATGGATTGAGTGTTGGGGTTATCAGAGCGTGTTTGAAGATGTTAGGGTATGTTCCTGAGCTGAGTGAGGTGTTGATGATGTATATAAGTTCAGGAATGAGTGAGGGAGACAAGGGCTGAGGGAGATGTGAAGGAACAGAATCGAGTGAACAGGTAGTGGGGAGATTGGAGAAGAGGTTAGAAACATCAGTGGCAGACAGTGGAGAGAATATGGAGAATGTTGGATGTTGCTGGGAAGGAGGCATAATGGGTGGCAGTGAGGTTGAGAACTGAATGCTAATGGTAGCCACCCTATCCAGGAAAAAGGTGGCAAAGTCATCAGAAGACAAGGTTGGGGATCTAGGAGGGTTATGAGGGGAAGTGAAAGCAGAGAATAGAGAGTGTGTGTCAGTGGTGCTGTTAATTCTAGTCTGGTATAACCTTACCTTAGCACTGATGGTGGCAGAAGAAAATGATGCAAGAAGAGACTGATACTTAGCCATATCTGTCTAAGCTTTGGACTTCCACCATTTCCTTTTGGCTGTCTATTGATTGCGGAGTGCTTTGAAAAGCCAGGGACAGGAGAGTTTTACGCACGCAGGCCTACAAGAGAGAGGACAAGCATTGTCAAGACAGGAAGATAGAGTCAAGCATAGGATGTCTGTGGCAGTGCTGATGTCAAGAGAAGTGGACAGGAGGAAGGAGAGCAGAGGAGAATATAGAAGAGAAATGGGTGGGAAAGAGAGAGCGGAGGTGTCAGCAGGATACCCTGGCTGGAGGAGAAGAGGGAAGCAGCAGAGAGAACTGAATGAAAAAAGTGGTCAGATGTGTGTAGAGGACTGACAATTACATCTGTAGGAGTGCAGATTCTTCATGGTGGTAGTCCATGGTAATATACTTGGTGATGAGGATCAGATTTGCACTGTGGATGGGTGAAGTGTAGTGCCAGTGATGTACAGAAAACGTTGAGACTGAGAGAAAGAGAATGAAGCTTAAGTCACCAGGAAGCGCTGAAGTCATAGTGTTCAGGAGCAGTGTCCGTACAGTCATGGGTTCACCCATCAGCTTACGGTATAAGGAGACCATTTCTGAGTCAGATGTTTTGGGTTTGCAGCTGACCACCAGCACTTCACTAAAGTGCAAGTCTGCAAACTAAGATGCTTTGAGATGCGAGTCCACAGCAATAGAGCATATCTGGAAGAATCTTATATTTTCTTTTATTTATTTCGTTATTTATTTATTTGTAGTTTTCTTCCTAGGTTGTCAGAGGATGTTTACCCCTCATTTTGGTGGTGAAATTGTTCTGCAGGGGGTGGGTAAAATACTAACTTGGGAATTTTAAAATTATGGTTTAATGCTCTCAATCAATCAATCAACATTTATTTATATAGCACATTTTCATACAAAAAAATATAGCTCAAAGTGCTTTACAGAATGAAGAATAGAAAAATAGAAGAAACAAAAAATAAACATAAGTCAACATTAATTAACATAGAATAAGTAAGGTCCGATGGCCAGGCTGGACAGAAAAAACAAAACTCCAAAGGCTGGAGAAAAAAAAAAAATCTGTAGGGGTTCCAGACCAAGAGACCGCCTGACCAGTCCCCTCTGGACAATCTACCTTAACATAAGTTCAACAGTCCTCTTTGGATTTAGGGTTTTCATGGAAGGACTTGATGATGATGGTCACGTAGACTTCTGGCTTTCAGTCCATCATTGTTGGAGCATCATGATGCTTTGAGTAGGTGGAGGTGGCGCAGGCTGCCACCACAAAGAAACCGGAAAAAGAAACAGAAAAGAGAGTTGGGGTCAGTACGGATTTTAGAGCCACTATGAATACTTATTATGATGAATTGAACATACAGAGTATCAGGATTAAGTTAAAGTGAAGTTATAAAAAGGCCATGTTAACTCTTTCAGGGCTGATGTCAACTTTTGTCAAAATTCAGGAGTAGAGGACGGTGAACGGCTGTAAACTGCAACAAAACTCGCCCTTACATTTTAGTTCGACTCGTTGCTAGAAGGAAAGTTACATAGCTTTGTTGATTTAACCTCGATTCCCTACGTGTGCATGAGTAGCGATGAGCAAACAACCTCTAAAATGGCACCGACATCTGGCAAGAGACCAAAGCGAATGTGCAAAGCAAAATACTCCATGGATGTTTTACGTAATTTTGTTGAATAGGACTCTGACTGGTCAGACACCGAGTTTGATGCAAGTGATCTAGAGATGGAGATCAAACGAAAAATGAAAGTGAGGTACCAGCATCATCTGATCGGTCCCCAGGTGATTGTGGTGCTGAGCAATTTAATGTAGCTGATGTGCCCACAGCAGTGTTTGCCTGGGAGGACCACCACTTATGATGGATGACAAGAGGTACAAGCCATATTGCGTCACATTGCGACCGCCACCCAACTGCTGTGCAAAGACAGGCAGGCAGCTGCCCACCATTTATTCCTGCTGACCATCGAGGTGCCCCCAACTCAGCGACTGCCACCAGAGGTGCCCAGCATGCAACAACAGCAGCCATAGCACATAGCAACTGACGTTTTATGTGGACTTATGTGTGAAACCTTTGCTTTGTGTGCTTTTCAGAAAACTGTGTTCTTTGCAAAAATATTCAGCCCTCAAAGAGTTAAAGTAATATGTTTTCAGCAGTGTTTTAAAGTGCTCTACTGTATTTGCCTGGCGAATTTCTATTGGCAGGCAATTCCAGATTTTGGGTGCATAAAAGCAGAAGGCTGCACGCCTCACCACTTCTTTTAAGTTTAGCTTTTGGAATTATAAGGAGACACTCATTTGACGATCTGAGGTTATGATTTGGAATATAAGGTGTCAGACATTCCGATATATAAGATGGTGCGAGATTATTTAAGGCTTTATAAACCATAAGCAGTATTTTAAAGTCAATCCTGAATGACACAGGTAACCAGTGTAGTGACATCAAAACTGGAGAAATGTGTTTGGATTTTCTTTTCCTAATTAGGATTCTAGCAGCTGCATTCTGCACTCGTTGCAAGTGATTGATGTCTTTTTTGGGCAGTCCTGAGAGGAGTGCGTTACAGTAATCTAATCGACTGAAAACAAACGCGTGAATTAATTTCTCAGCATCTTTCAATGATATAGGAGGTCTAACTTTTGCTATGTTTCTTAAGTGAAAAAATGCTGTCCTAGTGGTCTGATGAATATGCGATTTAAAATTCAGATTACAGTCAACAGTTACCCCTAACTTTTTTACTTCCGTCTTAACTTTTAATCCTAGTGCATCAAGTTTATTTCTGATAACCTCATTGAATCCATTATTGCCAATTACTAAAATTTCAGTTTTCTCAATATTTAGTTTGAGAAAATTACTATTCATCCATTCAGAAATACCAGTAAGACATTGTGTTAGTGAATCGAGAGAGTCTGAGTCATCAGGTGCTATAGATAAGTACAGCTGTGTGTCATCAGCATAGCTGTGGTAACTCACGTTGTAACCTGAGATAATCTGACCTAACGGAAGCATGTAGATTGAGAAGAGCAGCGGACCCAGGATAGAGCCTTGTGGAACACCATATAGAATATCATGTGCTCTGCATTATTTATTACCTATGAACCATCTGAAAAACGAAATATGCTATTTCAAAAAGTGCTGCAAGTAATGTGACCTCTCCCCACCCTTAAAGATTTAGGCAGAATTCACGTGCACATCCTTACCAGAATATAAGAACACAGTCTATCCTTGCAGAGGTGTGGTAGAGAACCAAGGAAGGAACTGTGTATCTGTACTCGTCTGAATCCTTCTATTCTTCTAATAAAGACTTCACTTTATCTAGTTCAGGGTTTCTGGGAAGCCAGAGGCTATCTCAACAACATAGGTTCAAGTCAATAAGCGGTGGATGGTGGGCATAATGCAGGAACCAACTCTGCATGAAGTGTTACTCCATCAAGGGCCCCTTCACAGACATACCCACACTCATTCAAATGGTGACATTTTACCGTTGTCAATTAACCAAGCAAGTCTAATGCACTACAGCATTGCAAGTTACTTTAGATAATGGTGTCTGACAAATATACATTACTGATAATAATAATGTAACTGAAAATAATTGGTCTACAGATATAAAAATAGCGTCTGAGTGAGCACCTCATAAAATAGCCCGGAAAATCATCCCCTATCTTCTGGAGACTTGTACCTAAATGCTCTACTTACAGATTTATATAGATGAAATTATAAAATAACCTACATCTGTAACCACCGAGGATGTCCCAGGACCAACTTTATTAAAAGAGTTAACGCAGGCGGCAAAGACTTGATATGATCGAGTCTGCTTAAGATTCTTCCTGCTGTGCTTAAAGTAACTAGATAGAGAGACAGAGATGAAAATGGAGCGTGCAACATTCAGTTTTGTTGTATATAAATGCATAAATCAGTTCTTCTTTACAATGAACAGCAAGGAAGCTCCTTAGCTGCTCATTTCTATAAGCTGGAGCAAGCAGTGAGCTAATGTGAGCATTAAGAGACATATCTAGGCCAAATATAACAACTACAATTTAATGAGATTTGGCAGAAATGAAGTTTATACCCTCAGATTTTGAAGCTGATGGTAGCGCATTGGTGTATGCAAAATTTTTACAAACTAGAAGGCTTTTTATTTTATCAAAGTTGATCAGCCAATCTACACTCGTTGGACAAATTATTAGAAACACTACAGTAATCCTTGTTAGGGCCTCCTTTTGCTTTCAAAACAGATTTAGTTCTCCATGGCATGAATTCTGCACTGCGGTGGGCTGGCACCCTGCCCGGGGTTTGTTTCCTGCCTTGTGCCCTGTGTTGGCTGGGATTGGCTCCAGCAGACCCCCGTGACCCTGTAGTTAGGATATAGCAGGTTGGATAATGGATGGATGGATTCTACCAGATGTTAGAAACATTCCTTTGAGATTCTACTTCATGTTGTCAGGTGTGCACCACGCAATTTCTACAGATTTGTCACATGCACATTTATGCTGTGAATCTCCCATTCCACCACATGCCAAAGGTGTTCTACTGGGTTCAGATCTGGTGACTGGGGAAGACAATGAATAACACTGAACTCATTGTCACGTTTGTGAAATCAGTTTGAGATGACGTTTGCCATGGAACATGGTGCACTATCATGCTGGAAGTAGCCATTAGAAGATGGGTAAATTATGGCCATGATTGGCAAGGCCAGCAACATGTCATTCAAGTGATGATTGATTGGTATTATTGAGCCCACAGCGTGCCATAGAAACTTTCGCCACACTATTACAGTACCAACACCAGCCTGGACTATTTACACCAGGCAGACCGGGTGCATGTATATTCATGCTATTGGCATCAAAATCTGACTCTACTATTTGTATGTCTTAGAAGAAATTGAGATTTATCAGACCAGCTTCCTTTTTTCCAGTTTTCAACTGTCCAGTTTTGGCGATCTTGTGCACACTGCAGTCTCAGCCTTCTGTTCTTCGCTGGCAGGAGTCATGTGTTGTGCATTATGAGATGTTCTTCTACTCACCACAGTCGTACACTGTGCTTATCTGAGTTACAGTAGCCTTTCTGTCAGCTCGAGCCAGTCTGGCCGTTCTCCTCTGGACTCTCTCATCAACAAGGCGTTTCCATTTGCAGAACTGCCGCTCAGTAGATGCTTTTTGTTTTTCGCACCTTTCTGAGTTAACTCTTAAGACTGTTACATATGAAAATCCCAGGAGATCTGCAAAATTCTGAAATCAGCGAAATTCTTAACTGAAGTCACAATTTATAAATACAATTGTGAAATACTGTATTCATCACTATTATTTATGTACTGTAAATCTTTTTTGCATGTACTGACACTTGTATAATGTGTGAACTGTACGTGTTTGGATATTAGATATTAGGTGTGCGTGTTTTTAAAGTATAGTTTTGAGCATGATTTCACGTAATGTACCGGAATCTCATTGTATGTGTTATGCAATGACAAGAAAGGAATCTTATCTTATCTTAGTTACAGAAATAGACCAGCCCATCTGGCACCAACAATCAGGACACAGATGAAATCACTTTGATCACACTTTCCCCCATTATGGTGTTTGATGCGAACAGTAAGTGAAGATCCTGACCTGTATCTGCATGATTCTATCCATTATGCTCCTGCCACAGGTTTAGCTGATTAGATTAATGCACGGATAAGCAGGTGTTCCTAATTGAGGGTATATGCATTGGTTACAATTTCATTAAAGGGCCAGCTTGTCTTATTGTGCTTGCGTGATCTTAGCAAAACTGTTTACGAACAGTTCAGTCTTTAAAAAAAAACAAAAAATCTTAGGCCTGAGCGATTTGAGGCTTTAAAGTCAACATGTTTTTTAACTCTGAATTTCAACAAATTTTTGCTTCTACCAATAAAGAAAACTTACCTTTCCATTAATCTTTACTAACTGGTTGTGGTGTGAAATTTTGAATACAAGTTGATAAATATTTTGTATGTCTTTATTTGTAACTTAGGCAAAGCAAATGTATTATTAGTACATTGGTACCTCGGTATACGTCCTTGATCCATTCCAGATCCTTTGACTTACACCAAACAGCACGTATACCAAACAAATTTATCCCATAAGAAACAAAGGGAAAATGATTAATCTGTTCTCATAAAAAAAAATCCTATTGTTATTGGCATATTATACATTGATGGGTTGTATAAAACAATTTAAACACTGCTTAATACTAAAATACGTAAATACCAAAGCAATTAGATGAAATAAATGAAAATTTAACCTCACTTTACTTTTTAATGACGTCTTTGTTTTCCAAAATCGTAGATACCGTCGTTCTCGGCATACGGTATGCAGCAGCCAAGTCCCGGATACACAAGCCACCTTCATACTTTCTAACAATCAATTCAAATTTACACGAAAAAACACAAAATCACGTGAAAATTCACAGTTATAGTGCGTACTGACGCTTGTGGGCAGTCGTGGCTTTGTCTCAACAGAAATAAACAAGGATAGTGCTCGGGTTGTTCACTGAATGCTACCAACTGGCATACTGATGCTCGTGGGCAGTAATGGCTTTGTCTCGAGAGAGGTAAACAAGGGTAGCGCATGGTGTTCTAGCACGCAAGTCATATTCCAAACAAAGGTCGTATACCAATCAAACTTTTTCGCGTCCAAACAGGATGTATACTAAGTTGGACTTATTCCAAAGCAAATGTATACCAAGGTACCACTATATTTCATTAATTAGTGAGAAGCATTCATGTTTACCCCCGTAGGTCTATGTCACAATAGTGAATTTTACGACAAGGTCAGGTGAAGTACCTCAAACAAGTTTGGCAAATGTTTCTCTGCTGGAGTCTCTCAGTCAACCCCCACAGGAAAGCCCGACTGCCTAACTGCCAAGCTTCACCTTAACACATGGTTTTGGGGGTGGCAGGTGTGAAGGTATTCTATGCCCCATTGGCCTGAAGTATGGCTGTTTGGAATTGACTTGTATCAGAAGCCTTTAAGTACCATGATGCCCTACTGGCTGTAGGGGTTGGACAGAAAATCTATAAATCTGCTTGCTTTACCCCTCAGTCTCTCTCTCTTACCAAATGATGAAGGAGCATCTCACACACCATGAACAGCTCGGCAGCCATATTGAGACAGGTATGCGGCCTGGTCTGAAGAAAGTTGACCAAAAATGAGGCCTTAACTAGAGACATTTTAAGTAACTAACAAGTCTGTGTGCCACCTGAAACTATACATCACTATTTATCAGGTTGCATGGTTACCAATAATCACTTCTACTTTGTATATTATTATGATTATTATCAATGATACATGATTTAAATGGTAACTTAACGCCTGCTTGTCTTTTCAACACCTAATTGCTTGAGGTTACAAATGTAGAAGGGAAGGTGGGGAGAGGTTATATGGTACAATACCTTATAAACAGTGGTAAGTCTGTGAGATCTGACACATTCTGACAAATGCTACCTATTAATAAAACAAAAGAGGAAAGTCGAGCAATATATTACACTAGCAAGACAAAACAACTAACTGGAAAATCTTTAGGGAGGGCCACATACAGTATATTTTATGGGCAGCAACTGCATTCAGTTTGAAAACATATCTTGTATTTTTCAATGCTGTTTTCAAGATGGCAGAGAGCAAGATTGTTAAGTTGTGCTGTAAATGTTATCTTTTTGTTTTCTTTGTATTTAACTTTTCATTTCATTTTGGTTGTTTTGGTCTAGTGTTTTGTATTAGTTTAGTGTATTGCTCCTTATTTGTTTAGTTTCGAGTCACTAGTTTAAGTAGTTGGCCTGAGGGCTATAAATACTGTGGGTTATCAAAATTTAAATGGCAAGGCTTTATGTATCTTGTATTTCATTGTGTCTTTACTCTTCTTTTTGAAATTTAGCTTTTTTGGTTTTCATAGTCTTGAGTTCTTTTGACCATTTAATGTTTCACCTTTTGGATTTTGACATTTGGTTCTGTATTAAGATTTTAATTTAGATCACGCCATCATGAGTTCTACTATTTTGAACCCCTAATCAGGCTACACATATCATTTTGTATGAAAATGTTCTTATTTCAGGGGTGTTTTTATTGGTATTTTGGCATCTCATTGGTCATTGTGCCCTGATGTTCATGCTGCTTTCTTTTGGCTGTGGCCATATTGTGATTAGTAGCTAAGACCTTTACTATCGTGTAATGTTTTGCCGAAAATAAAAGAAGACATTGTGATCAGTGCAGATATCCTTTTTATCCAATTTAAAAACAGGGATCGCTTTCTGTGCTCAGGTTTATTTTTATTAGGGGGATTCTGATCAGTTAGGCTTCGACTTTGACCTGTTTTTAGACTTTCAACATTTGCCTATAATTAATTCCTCTGACCATGATTCTGTCTTCCCCAGCAAATAAATTCAGCTAAATCTCTCATCCATTTCCTCGTCTGCTTCTCCATAAATTTGAATTGTTCTGGTTGTCTGTTCTCTGAACATAATACTTTGAGTGGCCTTGGCCATTTTTAGACTCTTATTTGAATTTATTTAGTTTTTTACAGATTCAGATTTCAATTTCTCTTTGATTCTTTTCCCTTACATCTTCAAATGTTAGTTGGGACTTTTTTTAATTTTTACATTTTGATTTAGTAGACTCTTATTGGGGTTATATTTTTTTAATCGAGTACATTTTGATAATTAAATTATTTGAGTAGCCAGGGTTTTTTCTCCAAGTTTTCCCTCTCCTTTTTGATATTTTGTAGCAAATCGTAACAAAGGTAATTAACATGTTATGTCCTTTAAACAGATGGAGATATGTACAGCAGAATGTACTGTAAATTTCAGAACTGTGGGAGCTAATGTGCAGAGGAGTAGTGATTCATTAATTGTTTTAATTTCAAATTAATTTTCAAACAACTATGAATTACCTTTCCAGAGATACTAAATGCTGAATTTGTTGTCTGAATTCTATTATATGAGATCAAGTTGCATATCTGTCCAAGACTAAAAATACAGGTTTCTTTTGCAGTTTGAAGGAAGAGGTTGGTATTAATAAATGTAATCAATATTGAACAGTTGATGTGCAAATGTTTTAATGGGGCAAAACTATTTAGTCATGAGGCAGGTAAAGCCAAAACATGAAATTCCATGGTGAGTGAAGATAAGTGTGAATTGAATTAAATATCTATTAAGGGGAGCATCCTCAA